>NC_072022.1:24492047-24792047 GCF_027791375.1 Indicator indicator | reverse complement strand
TCCTGGCAGTGCCTGTGTGTGGTTTGAGTACCTCTGAAAGTCTCTCCCAGAGGAGGAATGCTGGCAGCTTAATGTGGCAAGAGGGCAATAGCTGTTTGCCTTCTCTTTAGTATATTTTATTGTATCTGTAGGAAATGTTTGCCAAAGGCTGGCTTGTTGTGGGTGAGGGGAACAAAAACGTTCTTACGAACGCCAGCTTGGTTCTGCAAGCTAATAAAATTGTCGGTAAGCAGTACAGCATTCACTTAATTTAGTAGGGTTGGAGTTCCTTTTTAGAATAGATGAAGTTATCTTGGCCTGCTTGGAACTTTTATTTCTGGTGAGCACAGAAAGTCATATTTCCATAAGAGGAGGAAATACTGTTCACTTCCTCTGGCTGATCCCATCTACTCCAGTAGCTAATCTTTGGATTTCTGTTTTTTAATGTTGTGCCCAACTCAACTTTGCCTGGCTCCTGCTTCTGCTCCCTGCTTCTTATTGTTCTTCAATGTCTGATCCTTGTTGGCCCTGGGACCATAGAAATAAATCTTGCAGAGTGCCAGTAAGTCCTGCTGGTGTGCCATGCATCAAGCAGTTGGGTAAGTCTGCACCCTTAACAGGGCTGGTTCCCAAACAGCGTTATCAGCTCCCAGATTAAGTTGCGGTCAGTTAGCTGGCCAGCTCTTAATAGGTTCAAGAGATTTCATTCTGATTGTGCAGTGCTAACTCTTTTTATCAGTGTTGCATGGTACTAAGTCAAACACTGGCTAAAGAACATACACATGCTAACACAGCTATCTCTCCAACCAAAGGTGTAAACTGGTCTGAGAGTGCACTTGGATTTGTTTGACAGAACCTGTTTTATCTAAAACAACAATACTGATTTTTAATTCCCCCCCCCCCCCCCCCCATATCTTTTAATTCCTTATCACTGGAATCCTACGTTGACTTTTGTTTTATCTATGAGCTGTGGTTTACTAATGGGATGTAGTTGCACTGGTCATCTTACTTCCCTCTTAGCTACTGGTGCTGAGTCAGCATGGTCTCCCCTCCATCCCTCCAAGTTGGTGATTCCTCTTGCTGGCAGTAAGTGAGGTGTGTCCTTAAAGGCTCAAACTGAAACTTAATTGCAAGGTTTTGGGGCTGAATTTGCCATGGGGGTTATTCGTCAGTCTGTATGATGCATGTTTTGCCTCTGCAAATAGAGTGGGAAAATTTATTAAACGCTTTTTTCTTGATCATTAGTCTTATTTTCACTTCTGGTTTGCAGTGGGGTCATACCAGGATTTCAGTCCTTCGAAATTTACTTTCAAAAGCATCTCTTTCTCTACTTTCTTGCAAGTCATGATTATTTTACCCAACTTATTTTGACTTAAGTCTTGGTTTCACTTACCAGTTTTCTGTAGTTCTAGTTCACTTTCGTCACTATCAGTTCTTCTTTCTTTCCTTTACCCCTTTTTATATTGCATTATCTTTATAGTGTTTTCATTTTACCATGAAATCAGGATAGGTTTTTAGCCAAAGTTTTCCTCTTTCAAATGAGGGAATCATGATTTCTCTTTCATAGTTGTCTGTCTTTAAAAAAAAAAAAAAAAAAGGCAAATAACAAAACAACCAAAAACTGAAGTGAGCTTGCCTTAGTTGTGCATGTTAATTTTCTTTTATTGGTTGGTTTTTCTTCTCAATTCTCTCCGTTTTGGGAACTTAGCATTTGTTGATTTAAACTTTAACTACATGTACTAACTCAAATTAATCTCCCTCTAATAATCTTTGATCATTGTGGTGATTCAAAAGCTCTCACGGGATGCTCCTGACTGGTTCTGAGAAGGTGAAACTTGCAGCTGTTGGCTGTTGAGCATGCAGAAGCCAAGAGGATGGGAAAACGCTGAGGTTTTTTTCACATATCTCATATAGGTTGTGTGTATGTGGTGTAGGGAAGTTTTGTTTGCTCTTGAGCTACGTTTGAATTCCCTTTGTGGTATAAATCAAATAATTCTCTAAATACGTTGTAGGCAGAGGGGGAAGGAAATGGTTTCACAAGTGTTTGTCCTACAGAACTTGGTGGATCACCTCAGTGAAGTAGTTAAACATCACGATATTAAAAAAGGAGGTGCTGCAATCCAGCTCTGTATGTGTATTGATCAATAAAATACTACAGATGTACATCAAACTACAAGTTCATGCCCTGATTACACAAGCTTCAAGTTAGTTCTGCTACTGAAAGGTCAGTCCTGCCTCCAGCTCCCTTTATTGCTATTGCTTCTCTTGTTTTGGCTTGGTGAGTTAGGCTTTGGGTTGATCTGGAAGTCAACCTTAGATCTGACTTGCTGTGCTGCTGGGTGAGCGCTGTTCTGGCAGAGGCAGAGAGGCAGTGATAGGAGGTTCAGTGTGGCTCTATGGGTGCTGGCTTGGTGTAGGGCTTGCTTCAGCCTTTCCTGAACCTGTGCTCAAGCAACCAAGCTGTGGCTTTCAGGCTGAGCTGATAATGGCATTTGATCCTTCCTTCTGTGCTGGCTGTGTGTGCAGGGCATGGTGCGCTGTGGGGCAGCCCCGTTGCCCAGTGGCTACCTGGTCCCATGCCACCTCCTGGGCCAGGGCAGCACCTTCCCCCAGTGTGTAGGGACCTCTCTTCTGAGGTACATGGCAAAGGAAAACTGTCTGTGCTAAGTGGACAAGTGGTGTGTTTTATTTCGCTTTAGTCTTTCCTTCCTAATTCTGTTTGAAATTGGAGGATTAGTGATCATTCTCCCTGCCCATCAGTCTCATTCCTTACCCACCACCTCCCATCTTTAAGGGTTTAGTGAAAGTAGGTGCAAAAGTGTTCTCCTGGTCTCCTCCACACTGCTGTGCACATGTGGGGCAGCTCTTTCAGAGTTCCCGTAAAACACCTTCGCAAGTGATGTGCCAGTTGATAGAACAGCTTGGCTACCTGCTTTTGGTTTGAATTACTTGTTCTCCTTCAGTGTTTATTTTGGCTACCTGTCCCAGTACCTCAGTTTCTTCCTTCTTTGAAGCACATCTCTGATCTGTATTTCTCCCATTCAAAGAGATGAGCTTTCACGTCCTCTGTATGAAGGGGTGTCAGGAAAGATCTTCCTTTTTCCTTCTGAACAGCTTGAGGCAGAGATTGTGGCTGTCTTTATATTCACTCATTGCAAAGCTGTTGCACTGAATAGCAGCCACCAAGCCTCCCTGGAACAGTGTGTGCTGCAAGAGCACAAATATCCTGGATCTGTAGAAAGGCTTTCCCACAAGCAGAGGTGTATCTCGGCTTCTCCCTTGGACAGGGCGTCCCTGGCAGCGCCCCTGACCTGCATCTCTCCTGTGTTGTTTGAATCCCGCATTAACTCTGCCTGGTAAGAACATCCCCTAATTACTCCCTGCTAAAATTTGGTATTTAATAGCTACTTAAAGGCAGAACTAGTATGGGAAGAAAGAGTTTATAGATAAAGGTTGGTCATTTGCTTGTTAATTAAAGTCTGTCTTTTGTCAGGGATAATTAGGGCAGCATTGCTAAGAGATAAACAAAGTTGAGACAGAATGCAGCTGAGTTGTAATCTGCTTATGTTAAAGCCTGAAATAGCCTAGGGTGTGTTTGACTTGAGGTGCTTGTCCACGGGTCTTTGACTTCTGCCCTTATGGGGGAAGGGAGCTTTGAAGCACCAGCACAACTCTGATGCTAAAATACCCAAATGTGAAGAAATAACAGAAAGGTAAAGTATCTCTAACAGAGGTAGCTCTGTTGTGTGTCGGATTCCAGGCAGTGTAAAGAACGATAGATCCCCAACAGCTCCTTTTAGTTGTGTCCTGGTTTGAAATCTCAGCTAGGAGGATGCCTCCAAAAAGAAGCATGCTGAGATATGGAGCAATGCTTAATGAAGTCTATTTGGTTTTTGCACTCAAGAATGTAGCCTTTGGGTCATGTTTCCCTATGCATGTGTCTGTACGTGTGTATGTATATACATAGGGAGAGGCTGCCCTTAAAGCAATAGGCTTAATTTGATTGACTTCAGCTGAGTTTGTGTGGATTCATCTACACTCTGACTACATTTACACTCACTTGCTGTTCCTCACTTGCATCATCAGAGACTTGGTTTCAGCAGTAGGCTTTGTCTTGCTGAAGAGTGGGTGAATGGTATTAATGTAGGCATGAGAGAGAGCCGGGATGCCGGACGTGGCATGGGAAGGTCTGTGTAATGCAGAAAGAATTCCAAGCATCTTTTTGGTTAATTCTGTTTTTTAGAGGACTGTTAATGTGGCTTGCTGGGAACTTGCATGTTAAGTGCAGCTCAAAGTTTCTTGATTATTTTTAAGAATGGTTTCTGATGTCTCCCAGAAAAAATCTTGTTGAATTATTAATAATTGTGCTTAAGTCAAAGCATTTAAAAAAAAAAGTCCTTTTTTCTTTTTTTTTTTTTTTTTTTTTGCCTTGCCTTTACTATGGATAATTCCATGGCAAATACTGCAGTGTTGAATCTATTTTGCTCCCAATGAAAAAGAGCCATGATCCCTTCTGATTCAATTCAATTTATGCTTTCCTGCTTAAGGACTGAACTTCACTGTTTGGTATATCATACTGAAAATACCATGTTTTTCCTAATGATTGGTTTGATTTTACAAGGAAAAACCTATTTCCACAATATTTGCAAAGGCTGTAACAACATTTCTCTGCAAAATGTTCCTCTGCTATTTCCAGGACACACAGAAGGAGTTTGGATGTCAGGGTTTTGTTACTGAAGTAGTGATCACAGAATGGTAGGGGTTGGAAGGGACCTCTGGAGATGATCTGGTTAAACCCCCCTCCTAAAGCATGTGTATGGTGGCTTATAATTAGAAAGCAAACAAAACCATCTTCTCAGAAATGGATATTGGAAATGTCAATTATATTTGGCACTTAGGTTCTATGAAATTGAATTTGGAAAAATGAGGGGACTTTATATCCTCTGAAATGCTCCATTACCTTTTCGCTTTCCTTCATCTTGCTACAGATGCTGATTTTCTGTGGTGATTAATCAGGCTAGGGTGAAAATGGGTATTTGACAAGCATATAGATAGCTTTTTCTTTGATGCACATCAGCATAGCTTCGTTATTTTCAAGATACTTGTCCCTAAAACTGTTGTTAAGCTGTTAAAATGACAGTCAGTGATCTGACAAGATTTCAGTGGCTTATGTTCAGATTGATGATCATGATTAATGTCAATTAATAGCATTGGAGAACCTTCAGAGGTCAAAGAAATGCAATCCTGGGGTTTTGAAGGAGTTTTCCCCTGATGAATGAATAACTGGCTACACCAGGTTCTCAGTAGGCATAATGATTTTGGAGACTGAGATGCTTCTCTGAGAACACAAGCCAAGTATACAATTTATATGAATATTACAGAAATACTCAACCGCCTTATTTATTTATTATTTTATGTCCTGTCTTTAATTTTATTGCAAAAAAATTACCTTGGAGGAAACCTTGAATCTTATGAAAGTTTGACATTTTTAACTTCAGTGGATTGAAAAGATCTCCCTGAACCTCACCAGAATGATTTTAACCATTGTGTTAGTTTCTTTACTTTTTTTTTTCCTTCTTCAGTATTACTCAACAGTAGTATTTAGTTGGATTATTTAGATTAAATTAGGAAGTGGTATGATTTTTTTATAAGTTTGCATTGTGTTGCATGCTTGAACTGATGGTATATAATTAGACACTTCATTTTACTTCTATTTGAGATCTTTTAACTAATTAGCTACTTGGGTTGCTTTATTTTGCAGTACTTTGTTTTTTGGTTGATTAGACTTCTCTAAGGGTACAAAATTAAGAACATACTAATTGCACAACACTTTTGGCACATGTAGATTGCCTTGGTGTCACCTAAGGACAAAGACTTCTCTGCTTACATTGCTGGCTGTCTTCCCTCCATGCCTTCTGGGCAGATGTGTCAGAGCAGACGCTGCGCCCTCCAAATTCTCTTCCTTGCTCCTGCAGTCTAGTCAAAGCTTGTTGGCAGTGTCTAATTTAGGTACTCACCCTCAGAAATAGCTTGATCTCTGATTTTAAACGTTCAGACCCACCAGTTCAGTGAGTTTGGAGGACTGAAGGAGGGACAGCAGGGTGATCTCGAAGGAGTGGAGACCCAAAGGTATCGTGGATCCAGTGGTGTGACACTGGAAACTAGTAGGCTTCATTCTGGGAGCTGTCATGAGGTGTGTGGGAGTTGTGGTGCTCTCTTGCTGATTTAAGTCAATTTTGATTGTGGGTATTTTGAGCATCAGAGAAATATTGCTGTGGCTATAAAATATTGGAGTGTAGTATTTCAAACAGCAAGTTTCCCTCAGGCATTGAGTGCTTGCTGTGATTTGTGAGCATTGTTTGGATTTTGATTTGAACATCAGTTACTGATGTGAGGCACTGAGTAGGGTCTAACCTGTGCCAGCTAACAAGGTGAAGCCAACAGAAATGAGAAAAAGCACTACAATTTTACTTTTGCAGTGCTGGCTGAAGCCTCAGTGTGTTGAAGCATCTGGTGTTTGGGCAAAATGCTTATTTCTTTAGAGCTGTTTCTCAAAGGGTCTGTGGCCATAGTCAAGTAAATATCTTCAGGGATGCTCTACCACAAGAGGAGGTGCAGGAGATTTCTCTTGTCCAAGTGCTGATTTCTCTCTTTGATCCTCTGTAGCTATTTATATCTGTGTGTTTGTATTTGAGCTGTAGTAATAAACCCTCCTTAATGTACTTACGTGTGAGGTAGTGTTAAGGATGGTGCTAAGGTACCTAGCAGGCAACAGGTGTGGGGGTTGGAGTGGTCACTGGGTGTTGAGTTCATTGCATTGAATCAGCTGGGAGGGGGCATTAATAATATATTGCTATTGAGACACAAGGGGCAGTGCATGGGGACCTTACCTTGTAGGTGTTTTGTAACCATGAGCTTGTCAGATATTGCAAATAAAATTGACTGAAATGAGGATATATCCTTTGGCTAGGGCTGTATTAAAACGCTCGGAAAAGCATGATCACGTATGGGATACTAAACATGGTAACTGGTGTTACTTTCCATTCAACAAATGAAATGTTAGCTGTCTGTTGCCTCCAGTGAAACCACAGTGACTTGGTGTTCTCATAAAGAAGAGAGATATTTAAATGGAGACTAGCAAGGATGTAAAGTACTGTTTATTGCTGAGGCTGGATTTGGATGTCTATCAGAAGAATAATAAATGACACTTAAAAACCTTTAGAGAAGTGCATTTTAAAAAGACCCAAGGATCATGGCTGCAGTTTTGTGCTGTCAGAATTTTTATTTTTCTTTCATGAAATGCTTTCTTCCTTTCATTGAACAGCTGTCCTCATTCCAGAGATGGCAGCCTTGGTTTTACCTCAATTGCTTCTCTCCATTTAGCTTTGGATCTTGACTGTCCTCATAGGAAGAGACAGCAAGCTCCTGAAGTGTCACGATGCCTTAAAGGGGTTGAATCCTAATTTTAATATGAGTGATTTTTATTTTTTTTTTCTTCCAGTATCTCTCTGCTTTTGGTTAAGAAATGCAATCTACTGACTGCTGAGAAAATGTTGGATATGAATTGTCAAGTTGAATGTTGTTTGAAGCTTGAAAATGGTCAGGCAAGGAAGAGTTGTGTAGTAGGTTATGATGTGACTATCTTCCAGTAAGTACATGGTGTAAATTAGGTGATTTCATTAAAATCTCAAGATTTCTGGAACTGAGAGGGTGGGTTTAGATTAGATATAAGGACAAAGTTCTTCACTGAGAGGGTGGTGAAGCACTGGAACAGGTTACCCAGATAAGTTGTGGATGGCCTGACCCTGGAAGCGTTCAAGGCCAGTCTGTCTGGGACTTTGAGCAACCTTGTCTGCTGCGAAGTGTCCCTGCCCGCGGCAGAAGGATTGGAATGAACTGATCTTTAAGATCACTTCCAACCCAAACCATTCCATGGTTACAGTTTCTGTACAGTCACTGTTACCTTCAAGAGCCAAATAAAGCATGTTTGTCTGGCTCCTGGTTGGTTGCATAGGGAACCCAGTGTAGGGGTGGAATGGGCACTAGAGGCTGCAGCACTGCTACCCTGCCAGCTGCTTGAAGACCTGTCAACCTTTCCTTTACAACCACATGTCTGTTACCATAACTTTTGCTCCATTCCAGTGAAGGAAGTGGATCCATAACGAGGATGGGTGGTGAAAATCCCTGGTGCGTGGGCTGGAGCTGTGCTCCTTGTCCCCGCTCCCCTCCTGCCCACACTGCTGGCAGCTGCCTGCTGCAACTGGGATCTGGCTCTGGAAACAGGACAGGATGTTTGCTTTTGTGGAGTGCAGTTGTTGAGGAAATTAAACGAAGGATCGCTTGAAAGGCCAAGGCACCTACCTCAGATTAGGCCATTAAGATGAGGGTTGTGGGCACAACTTAAAGCACCTTATCAGGAGAGGCTGGGGAGGACGTGCTGTTGATAGCCGCCGGCATTGCTTGGAGAGCTGCATGGCCTCTCTTCTCTTTGGACTGCAATTCAACAGCTGGGCTTGGGTTTGGAGGAAGGGGAAATCATCATGAAATCTGAAGGAGCTGGGTTATCTGAAGGTGTGAGCTGCAGTCACCATGGTGGGGGGGTGGTGGTGCAGGGCCCTTCCTGGCGGCCCCCGAGCCTCACACACCCGCCCGCATGCCGGCAACTGCCCTGCACAGGGAAGGATAAAGAGGAATGCACAATAATTTAAGTATCATAAAGCTGGATATCCGTTGTGCAGGGTATTTCCTGTCCACAAGAATTTATTTTTCAACAATATTATTGGCTGAAGATGCACAAAATGGAAGTGGGGGAGGGAAACTTGAGCATTGCAGAAGAGAAGTTTCTAGTTTTCTCCTCCTAAGTGAAGAAGTAGGAAGGATTTGGAGAAGAGAAAAACACACCCCACCCCCCACATAATGGTAAACCACAAGCACTAGTTGCACTTTGAATGTTCAGTGATTTGTGTTTATCACTATCAACAATGTCCAGCAATTAACCATTAGATTTTTTAAAAAAGAGACTTCTGAACATGAGGATTAAAAAGACATTTAGTGGCAGGAAGGGCTGAGCCTTGGGACAGAGATAGCCAGAGCAAAGCACTCCAGACTTGACTTTCACCAGGCTCTGCTGCATGCTTTGCCTTTGCATTCATAATGAATTAAAGCCTAAATCATAAAGCAGCATTTAATTGGTGGATTTTTGATCTGGTTAATCCTGCAGTGAACGTAGAGTGTGCTGAGCTTTGCTGCTGCCTGCTCCCCACTGCTGGGTGGTTCTTCTGGGCTGCAATTGGGTCAGCAGCCACTTGAGCAGCAGAGGAGTGCTTGTAGCTTCCTGCTATGAAAATATCTTTGTAAGACTGTTTGTATATGCTTCCTTCTGTAAACTTCAGATAGAATTCACTCAGTCTCATGAATGTGGCTGCGTATTCTGGGATAGCTGCTTCTAACAAAGACCTACAGTTTTTAAATACAATGAGAATTTATTGTTCAGTGTAATTTTTCCTTTTGTGTTTCCTTTTCTTTGTGTGTGTTTCTAGCAACAAGTGTTTTCATGAAGGACTCCTTTGCCTGGAGATGTATGTCAAAGTTAGCAACATGGAATGATAGAATGGTTTGGGTTGGAAGGAACCTTGCAAGGTGATCTAGTCCAAACCTTCTGCAGTGAGCAGGGACATCTTCAACTTGACATTGCTCAGTGCCCCATCCAACCTGACCTTGAATTTTTCCAGGGATGGGGCATCTACTACCTCTCTGGGCAACCTGTGCCAGTGTTTCCCCACCCTCAGTGTAAAAAATGTCTTCCTTATATCTAGTCTAAATCTACTTTTCCAATAAAAAGTGCTACCCCTTGTGCTGCTGCAAAAAAGATTGTCCCCATCATAATTTAGTCCATTGTACGGAAAGAAAGACGGTGTAATGAAGAGGCAAGGCATTAATCAAGTACTCCTGTTCCAATCTTCCCTGTGCTAATAGGAAGAGAAAAGAATTTGGTAGGTGTGTGATGTTCTTAGGGTTTGTAGCTGGACTTTGTTTTTGGGAATACAAAGGTTATAGTTATGTATCAAACTTCTTCTTAGCTCGTTTTCGCTGCATCCCCAGCACCCAAGAAAAGGCTTCCTTAAAACAACACTGAACTTTACCATGCTGAGACTGCACTTTCTGAGGCTGGAGTAACATGTTATAACAGAAATCCAAGTGGATGAGAACATTTTAGTCGTGGTGCAAAAGCTATCTGGAATCTTTGGTATGTGGCAGTGGCAGGAGCTGTGCTCCCCAGTACGCTGCTCTCTTGAAGCCAATGTGTGTAGGGCTTTGGGATACAGCCATGCTGAGCTGCAGCACTGAAGGGGCCACTGTCAGCCTGCAGGCTTCTGGGGCAAGGTAGATCCAAGAGAAAGAGAGGGGGGAAATAAAAATACTTCTCTTCATCACTTTGTTTTACAGTCTTTAGTAATTCTTTGGACTCACTTCTTTAACCATTGTAAGGATCTTAAGATAAATAAAGGTAATTATGCTCATTATGTAGATGAACTCATATCTGTGTATGCATAGGTACATACCTCATTACTCATGTGATGATCTCAAACCTCTGTGATTAGATATGGGGAGAATATGGCCTGAATGTAGACTGCAGGAGATAAAGCTTCCAAGGGATGCTGCAAAAGCAATTAACCAGATGTATTGTACTGATGAGCAGTGACCTGACACTATGGTACTGAACAGAACCCACCTCTCTTGGTTTGGTTTTGAGGCCGTGCCTTTATAAATGCTCAAAGTTGGATCCAGCAGGGAGTTTTATGCACCGGTTCTACGTCTTTATGGCCTCTCACCACTGATTAGGTTTTATGGATATGGTTTAAAAAAATAAATCTTCTTGTGACCTCTACCTTGCGTTTGACTGTGTAATACTAAATCTAATATAAAACCCAAAATAAATACTTCATGCTTTTGTTTGCCATATCCATTTATATTTGGGGTATGGAACTCACTTGCTCTAGTTCTACATTGCAGATTTCCCAGCAGCTAAGTAGCTTGATGACAAATGTAGATCCCTGTTACAGCATCAGCTGTAGATCTCACATCTCGTATATCATGTTAAACCTCACTAAATCATGTTTTTCCCCATAAAGATCACAGGATGGTAGGATTGGAAGGGACCTCTGGAGATTATCTAGTCCAACCCCTCTGCTAAAGCAGGTTCACCTAGGGCAGGCCACACAGGAGCACAATCCTGCCTGGAGAGAGAGAGAGAGGTAACTTTTGAGAGTGGGTTTCCAGTCTGTTAAGCTGATCTTAAACTTCTGCTGGTATACCAGCTAGGTAGCTCTGCTGTTAGATGCCACCATGTTTCTGCATTTTTGATGAGTTTTCTGTTAATCTTCAAGAATTTTTAATCTTGCAACCTGATGATGCTTCAGCATTTGCATGTAAGTCAGTGATTGTTCTGTTTTTTTTTTAATTTTTTATTAGCATAAGTACTTTCTTCATGTTTAATAGAGAAGGTTCAACCCACTCACGTTTGCCACAAGAATGAAATTACTAGTAACAAAGTGGCTTTCCTTAATTTAATCAAGAATTGTTAAAAAAAAGCCTCCAAGACTAATGTATCTCAGTGCATTCTTAATAATGAACATACTGTGTTCTGCTTAGTGACAATGAATATCTCATTCATTACTTCTGACCAAGTGTTCTTCTGAGATTTCTGCACCACTAATGTGTAAAGGTGAGAAGGAGGAAAGTCAGAGCATCCACCATCCTGTCAGCTACCAATTTAAAGACAAAAGCTGTAGCAGTTTGAAGTTCTGATGGAAATTATAATAAATCTTGTTCTGCTCTTCCTTGAACAGGGAAGGCATTGAGGGTGAAGTGACTTGTAATGGTGCTGAATTTCATAGTACTAATTTCTGAGTATTTAAAACTGTAATGGGCAGTGTTGCTTCCTTGGTGTAGAGATGTAGCACTGTGCTCAAAGCAGTCACTTTATGAAGCATAAGGTATCTCTGGCACCTAGGAGATGGTGAGGAGGTATGCTTAGTAATGTGTGATTTAGATTATTCATAGCAGGGCTTGAAGCAGCAATGCCTAGGAACATAGAACAAGATTAGAGGAGATGAAACTTGTGGTTGAGGTTTCATTTGAGGCCATGGAAAAAACTAATCTGAATTCATCAAGGATGAGAGAATTTTCTTAGCATCAGGAAGAAGAGGAGATGCTGAACTGCTGTTTGGTACTGGGGTGGTTCCCTGCAGCATGCTGTATCAGCAGGTTAAAACAGCTCTGAACACCCAGACTGTCTTTCTGCACCATCCTGGAGTTATGATTAGGGACTAGAGAGAGAAGTGGAAGGAGGAATATGTTCACAAGAGATTGCAGGAGTACGTTGTTTTTTTTTTTTTTTTTCTACTTAGGACCACTACTATTGCGAGCCTTTATTAAAATGTTTGCATGGATGTGTCATTTTTTCTCCCCTACTCCAAAGGAACATTCTATGGTGTAGGTATAGTTTCAGTTAGGTTTACCTTTTAAAACCAGGCATTAGCATGTAAAATGATGGGAAAATATGTACTCTCCCCCTAGAAATTAAGGGGCAAATCCAGCTTGCTCGAATCTCATGTGAAGCTTTTTGCTGGAAGAACAACTGGAGTTAATGGGTAGGGTTTTTGTCACTGATTAACTGTGTAGGTATTGTTAAGATGGGTATCTGTATGGGCTCTGCTCTGCCAAAATGTGACTGAGCTGGGTCACAATGTAAATATTAAAGAATTGAGATTGTGCTGTACTTTCGGTGATAGCACCTGGGTGTTCCAGCTTATTCACACAAACTAAGTGTGCCTTGATAGGGCTCCCATGGCTGTTAAAGCAGTCAAATAAATAAAATCTTGTTGGGTCATGTGTCAGTTGTATCATTCAGGTAAAATTGAGTGGAGCTACATTTCACTGGGAAAGCTGGTTCCTTGCTTGAGTCCTGTGCTACTGCTGTCTGGCTGTCTGTAGAACCCTGCAAGCCAGCTCCTGGTTGCACTGATAGCCTGAAGTTTCTGCCTCCTCTGTCAAAGATAATCTGCTGTCCCCCATTTAAATTGTAAAAATCTATTTATATACCCTACATACTATGTTTCTGTATTTGATGTAGAACTTAATCTAAAAGAAACTTAGTGTAACATTCTTTGCTCCATCAGGATTCCTGTGAATTTCTCCTGCAATAAGCAAATGAGGTGAAGGTCCAGGAAAAGCTGTAGGCTGTCAGGACATATGGTGGTGAAGAAGTGCTTTATATTTACACAGAATCACAGAATGATAGGGGTTGGAAGGGACCTTTGGAGATCATCTGGTCTAAACCCCCTGCCAGAGCAGGTTCACCTAGAGCAGGCTGCACAGGATTTATGCAAGACTGTAGAAAACATTCAGAAATAATTAGGATTTCTTCTAGATTCAGTCTTCTTGCTTGAATGTCTTCAACTTCAGTTTTGAGGAGAATTTTCTTACATTTGAAGGACTTGTTCTCCTTTGTTTATTTGAATTTTTTTGGATGAACTGTTTATTATTTGTACTTTCTCCTCAGTCCTCCAAAACAGCTTACTTTTTGTAAGGTCATTTTCCCCAACCCCCCCAAATGCTAACGAAGTCAAAGTTCCTTTCTTGAAACTCAGGTTTGCATATTTCAGGATGCAAAGTTAGGGGTTTTTTGTTGTTTGTTTTTCTTTTCTCTGTCTTTCCAAAATACTGTAATTTTTAAAAAATTCTCAATGATAAATGAAACCCTTTGGGGAGCATATGTTTGGGGTTTTTTTAATACTTCTTTCCAGAAAGCTAAAATCCTGTGAATGGTTGTTGCTTGAGATTTTTTTCACTGTCAAAATGATTTTGTTTAAAAGGACCCAAAGATAAATTCTGCTGCATTACTGATGATTTTACTTTTACACACTCATTGGTAGGCTACTCCTAGGCTTGTGCAGTGGATCTGTCTCATGATCTTAAGTAGCAAACTCGTTGTATATCCCAACCTGAGAAACAAAACAAGTTCACCTTCTGGAAATCAGTGGATCAGAGAAAGAGAAGAGGTGTTTTGGACAGGATCTTTGTACAGGCTTCCAGTGGCACAGCTCTGGGACTGGATGGGTCAGAGAGACCATCCCAGTGCATGGCATGGCTCCAGTGGCTTCCACGTGCCTTTGCTCAGCCCTTACAAGATCTGTCCCTGTTTGTCATGGCATTGTGTGTTAGTAGAGGTGTGAAACACTCTGGAACAAGCACTCAGTGAATAGCTTTTGGTAGCTGTTTGGGGCTGGAAGGGCTCTCAGCGTGGGGTTTGACAGCAGCATGCTTTCAGTAGCAGCTGGGCCAGGAAGTTTATGGTTCCCTGCTGTTTTGCTGGAAGATTGTATTGCATCCATGGGGCTGGGGATGCTGCTACAGAGTCAGGGAGAGGGAAGGACATACTTAGGTATTTCACTTCCTGAGAGAAGTGTGTTTATCTCATTTACATTGGGAGCTTTTAGTTTTCTGGATCAAAACCCCACTAATGTTCAGTAAGACCAACCTTCTTGTGGTTCCCCTCTATGGAGTACAACTTCTTACTGTGTAATTCTTAAATGTATTTGAATATTGGCTCTAGAATCTTGCACCTCTGAAGTTTAATACATGGCTACGGAGATGGATTTCCTCAAATGTAGTCAGGGAAAATGAAATTGGAGTTGTGTGCTGCATGAGCTCAGAAGTTAGTTTGTGTCCTGCTTCTTGTCCATTTCAGTTTTTTACGTGACTGCAATTGTGTCATTTAAAGGATGTGGAAAGCTAACTTGAACTTGAAGGCTTTAATTGACTTCACTGGAGCGGTGTGTGGCTGTAAAAACAGGGAGACACCAACATGACTGTCTCCTTTTTTCGCTAAAGAATAGGTTTGCATTAAAAAGTTATTGCAGTTAGGAGTGAAAATTTGCCATCCTTTACATTTGCCCAACTTCTGGTTCCTATTATTGTCTGTGCCTCTTGACTCTCCCAAAAGAACTGTCTGTTGCTTTCTTTGAGGCCCCTTAATTATTTTTATCTTTAAAATTTATCCTCTCCAGGGTTGTGAGAGCTTCTTGGTGCCTGAAGGCTTGCCTCCAACCTGCAGCAGTGTTGCCCCATTGCTCGGCAGACCTCAGCTCAGTCTCATTAAAACACCTGGTTTTGGGTTGGAAGGGACCTCCAAAGGTCATCTAGTCCAACCCCTCTGCAGTGAGCGGGGATATCCTCCATGCACTAGATCAGGTTGCCCAGAGCCCTGTTGAGCCTGACCTTGAATATCTCCAAGAAATATCTCAACCACCTCGCTAGGCAACCCATTCCACTGTTCCACCACCATCATGGTAAAGAGCTTCCTCCTAACATCCAACCTAAATCTACTCTTCTTTAATTTAAAACAGTTGTGTGGTTTTTTTGCTTCATTATCTGTCTTGTTTTCCTACCTTTTAGCTTAAGCTCAAAGTAATGGCAAACTGCTGTAATGTTTTGGAGCTCAAAGCAATAGGGTAGGATATCTTGGCTGGTATTTTGACATTAAAAAGCCCCAAAGAACCAGAAACAAGAGGTTGCCTTTGGATTCACCTTTTTGGTGGTTATTTCCAAAGGAGCCTGACTATCAATGTGCTGTCAACTGGAATGTGCTGCTTGTTCTAGGACTTAGGAGAATTCTCATTAATCTTAATAAGTTTTTCATTAGGGGAAAAATAATTAGTGTAAGGTGTGTTAATAACCTTTCAGTACTGCTATTACCTCTTCATAGTCTGCTAACACTGAAGGCTGTAGTAACATAGTCAATAGGTGAAATATTAGGAAACTTTAATTAACAAAGGCTTATAACTTAGTAATGAGTAACTCTATAACTAGGAGTTGGAGGATTGGGGCTGTTGCTTTTTGACTGCAGGTCACCAGGGCAGGTGGAGGGACAGCATCTGTCTCCCTGGCTCCATGCCATGTAGCTGCCTTTCCACCAGCACTGCTGAGTTTGTAGGTTTGGGATTTTAAGTGATGTTGCTTTTTCCCAATTCACAGTGCAAGTTGTCCAGTACTTCATTATATTTCTCACTATCAAAAAACAGTAGCAACTTATTTTTATTAAGAATATCTTTCAGCCTTCCACTGACTGAAGGAACTGACAGAGTGGGGAATTAACTTAGAAGGGTGAGGATTCAGAATTAAATTCGATACAGACAACCTGAGTGCTGTATCAACAGAAGTTCATTTCTCCTCCAGTCTGTGCTGCAAAAACTGTGCCTCATTTCAGACTGATAACAAACCCCAAAGGTTTTCCTTTTTAAAACGTTTAATAGATAACTTGATCTTTATAGCTGCATCCCTTGGCATATTCAGCAAGAGAAAGATTGTGCATTTTCTGCATGGATAAATGGAGATCCTATGTCTTGTCACCTTAAAGAAACTGAACCCCTCTAGTGCTCTACATTTAAAGATTTGATGGTTTTGATTCCTTGATGCTTTATTACCATTGGAGATAAAAATCTTGAGTGGGAAAGGTTTCTTTCTTTTAGGTGCTGGATTCCAAAATTACTCAACTGAAAATGGGAACAATGATCATTTTCTGTGTGGTTTCGTCTTTGGTTCTGGGTTTTGTGTTGGTGTTTTGGAGTCTTCTAATACAAAGTTTGGTCTACTTCAAGAAAAACCTTTTTGGGTAGCATAGTATCTTCATTTACATGAAGCAATTTAGAAAAGCAAAAAAACACCCAAAAAACCAACTTGCAAGTTGTATTCTGTGTTCTGTGAAAATGAGGGATGGTGAAACGAATTAACTTTTTCTCCTGATAGTGAAATTTCTAGAGGAATGAGGTCTAGGTGGTGCGTTTTGGGTTGGTTTCTGTTGAATCATGCAGTTCAGCACTTAGATCCTGTAACCATAATGATGATAATGGCTTCAGCTTTCCTTCTACGTGAGAAGCGTCTCCAGCAGCCGTCCAGAGGTGCTTCCTTGCAGTGGCCGCTGCGTGTGAATGCCTGTTGTTGAATCCCAGGGCTGAATGGGAGATCTCTCTGAAGCGGTTTCCCACAATAACACAATGAGCCACTTTGTCAGCCCAGCGGCAGCCCGGAGTCAGGTTAGCGGTGAATGGCGACAACAGAAAAGTTTGCCTTGCACAAAGGTGTGCTGAAACCTCCTTGTAAATGGAATTTGGTATGCGTGCTTTTCAACTGCTGCAGATTGATATGATAGATAGCTTTTTTTTTTTTTTCCCCTTTTCTTTTTCTTTCCTGTCTATAGTTTATTTAGTGGTTAAAAAACCCCACCCCGATGATTTCAGTAGATTCTCCACGGCACAGGAACTCTGGAAGAGATAACCAAGGTCTTTGTGATATTATTGCAGGGAGATGATTATTTGAGAGAGCAGAGTTGAAGGGGAGGGGATTTATCGCCACATGCTATGCTTATCAACCTCGAATTGTGATTAATACTTTGGCTACTAAATGGAGGCAGAAAGCAAACAGATGAAGCATACATCTTATCTGACTTGCACCTTTGTGCAAGAACTTCTTTTCTCATAGAGGTTTTGCTTGTGTCCCTGGGCATATGCACAGGGTCACAGCCCTGAGCTGGAGGAGTTCAGTACTTAAACAGACTGCTAATAAAACTATTAAGAGTGCATAAATCATAGAATCACAGAATGGTTTGGCTTAGAAGGGACTTTAAAGGTCATCTAGTCCAAATCCCCTGCACTGAGCAGGAACATCTAGATCAGGCTGCTCAGAGCCATGTCAAACCTGCCCTTGAGTTTTTCCAGGAATGGGGCATCTGCCACCTCTTTGGGTAACCTGTGCTAGAGTTTGACTAGCCCTAGTGTAAAAAAAAAAAAAAATCATCTCTTCCTTTAAATATCTGCAGGACTAGGGCCAAACCTGTAGACAGATGTAGGTCTGGATTGGAGGAATTTGTTCCTCCTCAAGAAGATAGTTGGAATAACAATGTTTCCTTGAAACAGTGTTTAAGCTTACTGAATGTCTTTTTGTGACATGAATTTAATTTACAATTTGCTGTTGTCAGAAGCGAAATAGAGTGTAGAGATGCTGAAAAGGATTATCATTTAATTAGGAAACATGCGATGTTGTCTTGTTGCACGAAATAGCTCTTTGCCATTAGGGGACCAGTTTGTGCTGGGGGGTGGAGAGCTGCTGGGGCATTGTCGTCCTTCATTCCTCACCTTGACACATGGGGGAACGCAGCTGGAAGAGCTTTGTCTTCTTCTGATGACCAGTGGAAAGGAAGATGTCCAGGAAAGCAGAGTATTGTCCTGTTTGATGTGGCTTGTGGTCTTCTAGAAAAGCACAGTGATGCTGAGTGCAGTTGATAGTGTATTGTACAGCTGCTGATTGATTAGCACCCAGAACTTTCCTTCTCAAATGCTTCTATAAGGGTGGACAAGCAGTAATAGATCAGTTCAAAATGTTGATTACTGTTTGTGTTTTTGGAATTGCAGAAATTAATTTCCCTTAAACCCCCTTAACTTTTAAAGTAGTTACTGTTTAAAACAAGGTGTGCTAGAGAAAATGTTATAGTTAGACTACTTCTTACAAGAAAAAAAATGTAAATTAAAAATGTAAGGAAGCAACAATACAAAAAAAATCATGGGGGGGGTGGGGGTGGGGTGGGGGGAAATACTGGCCACTGTTGTGAGGGAAGAGTTCACCTCAGCCCTTCTTCCAAGCAGCAACAGGCTATGAAATGTTGTGGGAATTAGGTGCCTGAAAAACTCTTCTACTTTTGCAACTGTATCCTTAGTGAGTCCCCTTTATCTGATGTGAGTAATGTGGAGGCAGGTGGCGAAGGGAAGGTGTGAAGACATGGAAGAAGGGAAGGAATATAAATAGCAAACCCAACTAACTTCATTTTCACATTTGAAGATCAAGCACAGAAAAGCCCAAATGATGAGGGTGAGTTGTATGCAAGTTTTCTCTGTGTAGCTTGCTCTTACTCAGCAGGCAAGGCTGTAACTGTGCTGCATTTGCGTGGTTTAGAATTGATCACGAGCCACAGAGGAGTTTGCTGCTGTAGTACTATTTGCAAAAGTGAGAACTCTGTGGAGTCTTTGGATTAGCTCATCTGCCTGTGGCTTTCTGCTCAGCCATAGCTAATAGAAGCCTAATAAAAATTTTTGGAGATCAGTTTCCCTTCTGGTGTATTTTATTCCCTTAAATCTTGTGCCATTACGTTTTATCCCGAACAGGAGTGCCTTCGGGGCACGCGTGCGGTGGTGGGAGGAGGGCGGGCTAGGCTTCTCCTAGGCAAGTTTTCACAAGATTCCTCTCTGGAAAACCAGGGGAAAAAAAACCCAAACAACCTAGTGGCATTTCCTTTGGTAAAAGACTCCTTTGTGCACCAGCTTGCTTTATTCTGGTGTTTCATCAGAGCTATTATATGCTGATTAGTTGTACTTGTCTTGTGAAATAAGACACTCCTGCATGATGCCATTTGACCTGATCTCCCTGTTCCTGATGCTTGGATCTGGTACATGTTTGAAGTTATTTAGTTATTCAGTTATTCCATTTTACCCAAGGCTGAGCTAGGGATTTTTTTTTTCCTTTTCCATAATTTGGCTGTTCCTAAATTACAAACATTTCCTATGAGAGCTATGCAGGTGGTTGTATTGCAGAATTGTTTAAAATAAGTGTTTCCAGTCTTGAAAACTTGAGGTCAAATTTTAGGTATAAATAAATACAAACTGCTGAAAATCATCATATTGCTACCCATTGGATACCTGCCTTAGTAATCTCACACCAGTTGGGGGAAAAGCACCATTAACTTTTCTGATCCCCTATAGAACTAACATGCTAATCCCATTTTGAGAGGTAGAATGTAACATGAATACTGAAATGTGTTATTTAGAATAAAAATCAACTTGGAGGGGAATAAACCCCCTGATTAGTTCCAGTGGTGAAGTTTGGAGAAGATGTTTATGCTTTTCAGCTTGCTGCAGATAGGATCCAGCTACTGGTGGCCTTATTGCCTGTGAAATGGCACAGAGAGCAAGCAGCAGGCATTTTACTACCTCTTCATAAAACACCAGTGAGCTTTATAGGTGTGCATTCCCTCTAATCTGTTCTCTTTTTTTTCCTAATGGATTATTAAAATTGCCTGTATTTCTGCAAAAGTGTTAGGAAGAAGCCTGTCTGTTTGGATGCTTTCTGATTAATCTGCCGTGTTTGCAATTAGGCAGAGGAGGAGGAATGCTTTCAGGTTTCAGTCGCTCTTCAGACGGATGTGATTTAACTAAACTAATGAACACACATCAGACAAGACAAATTCCAGACTGTTTGTGCCTTGACCAACCATCTGTGTGCATACCTCCAGGTACTGCTCATGTCTCAAGAGGCTTTTCTACATGAACAATTATTACCACTCCTTTTTGAATTCAAGTGGCAAGCCATGGCAAGAGTCTTTTGAAAGCAGCTATATTTACTGCTCAGCTTTACAGTGAAAATATAATTGTGCTGTATATGTTTTAATTAATCTTAAATTTCAACGTGTGCTGTATAAAATGCAGTAGGGAAACAGGGCTGTGTCTAAGCTCTTTCATCTCTTGCATGCAAACACCAGAATCAAAAGTAACTTGCAGATGAAGCACTTCTTGTTTGGAGCCTTCCTGGTGGTCATATACTCATTCGAAATTCTTTATGTCCATGTGTGTGCAGAAATAGGTCTGGGGTGGGAGGTGTTGGATGCATATTCTGCCTGTACATATGACCATTTTTTTTTTTCCTGGTTATTTTTATTTCTAATTATTTTTGAGTTTGTTCAAAATACCTCTTGAGGAGCACCCATTTCTTCAGCTGTGTAATGAGCAGCAGCAATGTGATTTGCCGTACCAGACTTTAATATTCTTCTTCAATTTCACATACAAATTCCTGGAAAATAGGAAATGGTCCCAAGAATATTTCTTTTTTTTTTTTTTATGGGAGGAGAATAACATGTGCTGCAGGTAATGGCTCCTGCAATTGCATTTCACTGTTTTTCTTTCCAAAGTGAGATTTCTTCTGGAAACATTTGAGTCTTCCCTGGTTTTGGGGCCTGTGTTTCTAAAGCCAGGTCTGACTTCTCAGTGGTATGAAATGGGACTCCTGACATGAGCTTGTGATTCCAGGTATTTTTTTAACCATGACAAAACCATTTAAAGCAACTCCTAGTTCCTCTTGACCCAGTTATAACAACACAACTGTTTGAGGGTCAGTATATCGCAGTGGATGGGGGAGGCTGTGTCTGTGTTCAGACTAACAGTGATGGTGGAGGGCTTGGACTCGTGTTCTTAGGATGTGGTTTGGAGACTGCAGATCAGATATCACAAATGCTTTCCTTCCGTGGTCAGAGAACTACCAATTTCTGAACGTTCTCTCTGCAGAACCAAGCCAAGCCAGCGAAAATTCCTGGTGGAGGGGGAGAAACAGTCACCTTTGAAGTGAGTGCTGGTCATTAGATCAGTTACATCAGCCAAAGACTTTGACTTTTGACATCACACCTGAACTGGCATTCCCCTATCGTTATAAACTAAGGAAGTCCCTGATGGGTTGGATTACTTCTCTGGGCCGTGCATCAGTCTGAAGGGGACCTGCAGGAGGGATGGGGAAGGAGTTGTTTAGAAGGGCTTGTAGTGATGGGATGAGGGGCAATGGTTTGAAACTGGAGCAGGGAAGATTGTGGTTTGACATTCAAGATCAGACTGGATGTGGCCCCGGGTGGTCAGATCTAGTTGGAGGTGTCCCCGCTGACTGCAGAGCGGTTGGGCAAGATGACTTCTGAGGGTCCCTTCCAACCCAATGCAGTATGTGAATCTGTGAACTGGTGTGCAAGAGGAGATCAGCTATTATATGCAGAAGGGTATGAGAGGGATTCATATAATACACAAATATATATATATATAAAAATAATGGTGGTAGAAAGGAGCTCCTATCAGACTATATAACCTGACGTTTTGTTCTAAGAAGGTATAATACATTGTTCTGTTACAAGTCTCTCGTTCTCTTTCCAGTCTCAATGGAATGTGTTTTATGATTTTGAACAATTAGTGAAGAAAAATTCCCTAAGGCATTAAAAAATTCAAGAATATGTTGGGTAACAGATCCTGTCATCTCTGAGGCCACTCTCAACACCCAAGTTGTCTTTACAAGGAATGCTTTATTTGCCATACATGCCAACATAATGTAATTTCAGGGATTTGTTATAAAAGCAGAGTAGTTTATGGCTACTGATCAATACAACCAGATATTTGTTTGAAATATAGGAAGGGAAGCTTGAGCACCAGTGCACTTCTGGCTTTCTGATGGCTGCCATTGCTGAGGAGGATTAGAGCTCTCAGAATGCTGTTTGAATGAGACAATCTGTTTCTCAATGATGGGGCTGTTGTCACAGCTGGTTCAGGAGGTGACTGAGCTATGGACAAACTGCCCTTCAAGCTTGGGGAGAAATCTTGTAGCAAATCTCAGGAGTCTTTTGTTTTCTTCTTTACTAATTGCTGCATCCACTGTTTGGGCTTGTATGTGTGTGTGCAGGCACCGCCTATGTATGAACTTTATCATCTTGAAAATGTATGGGGCATTTTTAGGCTGGATGTGGATAATTCTTCCTTTTCAAGTTTTATACTGTGTGTCTGTTTCTAATCTGTGGTAACAATAGGGCTGAAGGTGGTGGAGCTTCTTACTCTTTCTGCAGTGCATTCTTTTCTAATCAGACAGAATAATCCCAAGTAAGCACTGGATGAGTGCAAATGTGGATTTTTGTGGTGTATTAAAGCAGGATACGTGGCTCTATCAGAAAGCTGTCTGTCATCTGTGGAGTACAAATATTGTAATTCCAGATGATCCTGATAAAACAGCAGAACACTTTGTTCAGTAGCTTTTAATGGTCTGTTGAAGGGAAATAAAAATTAAACTTTTGCAGAGAGTGGTCACAGGACTGAATAATCAGAACTCTTCTTGCTTCTGCCAGGTTCTCTGAATTTGTCTGCCATAGCTGGAAGAGATTTTCAGCTTTGTAAATTACTGAAGGTGGAAAAGAACGCAAGAAGAAAAATGTTCTTGGCTTACAGCACCATCAATAGCATGGATAAAACCTTCTAGGAAAAGTGGGACTTGGGTATCTTGGTGTGGCTTACACTGCTTATGGAATTCAGGACAACTCTGATGTAACCTGTTGGGTCATGTCAGTTAACCATACATGGACATTGGTTTCTAGATAGTTACAGTTTGTTCTTCTGTGTCTTTTAATTTTCTCTCTAGGGGCATATGCAACTAATTTATGTATTACTAATTCACATATTGAATTAATTTAAGGAAAGAGAATCATCTTGGTGATCACTAGAAGACTGCAGTACCAAACTGAACATCAGATTTGTAATAGTAAGTTAGAAACATCAACAGATTGGTGTGGGGAGAGAAATGTTAAGCTTGGATGGTTGTTTGTTCTTCCTTGCTCTACAGCAGAGTGGGAAGCTGTAATTTCCCATATTCCCCTGGAGTTAGACAGGGAGATGCAGCCTCTTGCTCCATGTTGGCGTTGCTGTGGCTCATCCCAGCCAAACCTAGGGAATGTAGACACACAGGAAATATCTTTTTTAAATTTAGATATAGTCAGGTTTCTAGACAAAACCCCAAATTTGAGTTAGTACCTGGAAAAAAAAAAAAAAAAGCTGTGGGTTAGTGTTTGGCAGTTCATATTTTAGCTAAGGAAGAGTTCTCATATCCTGAAATGTGACTCTTTTGGGTCCTTGTCTGGTGTTTTCTTCCAGTGATACTCCTGAATTCACAGAAAAAAAAGAGGTTGTGTGCAGACCTCACCTTTTTTGTATTAATCAAGAGAGGTAGGGGGAGTGCTAGGTTTTAGGAAGGGTGTGAGTGCATAGTGAATAGCTCTAGTTTAAGTAGTGTGGATGAGCAAATAAGCTAAAAGAGTGCATGAAGCTTTTCTTAAGGTTTTGGCTTTGGTGTGAAGTCTGCTAGTGTTAGGCAGATGTTTTAACCTCATCTTGTCTAATTCTGCATGAAGTACATCTATGTGAAGTACTCCCTGTGGCCAGCAATGTTGTTGCTGGTGTTACCTCTGTAGGGTTGTACCAGACCTGACAAATGAAGGAAACAGATTTAACTTTTCCTCCTTTTTTTTTTTTCCCCTTTAAAGTGAGGCAAGTGTAGACATGGCTGTAGTGACAATCCATTAATAAAGCAAAAGGAATGCAGCTGTAAAGCTTTAAGTAATGACATGTAGCAAATAAATGTTGACATATTGGTTGTTGTGCCTGGAATGGAAGTATTACTAGGAAAATATGTAGTTTCAAGCTATAGTCTGGCATTTTTTTTCCTTAAGAAAATAGCATCAGTGTGATGCTCAAGCTCCATTAAAGCTGGGGTTTTCAGATTCACAGAATCTCAGCATGTTAGGGGTTGCAAGGGACCTCAAAAGACTATCTAGTCCAGCCCCCCCAGCCAGAGTTGCATCACCTAGAGTAGGTCACACAGGAACGAATCCAGGTGAGTTTTGAATGTCTCCCAAGAAGGAGACTCCACAACCTCTCTGGCCAGCCTGTTCCAGTGCTCTGTCACTCTCACAGTGAAAAAGTTTTTCTTTATGTTCACATGGAACGTTCTATGCTCCAGCTTGCACTTGTTGCTTCTTGTCCTGTCATTGGACATCACTGAGCAGAGCCTAGCTCTGTCCTCCTGATGCTGCCCTTCATATCTTTATAAACATTATTGAGGTCACTCCTCAGTCTCCTCCAGGCTAAAGAGAGACAGCTCCCTCAGCCTTTCCTCATAAGGGAGATGTTCCACTTCCTTCATCATCTTTGTGGCTCTATGCTGGAGTCTTTCAAGCAGTTCCCTGAGGTCCTTTTTGAACTGAGGGTCCCAGAACTGTACACTATTTCAGATGCAGCCTCACCGGGGCAGAGTAGAGGGGGAGGAGAACCTCTTTTGACCACATCCCTTCTAATACACTCCAGGATACTACTGGCCTTCTTGGCCACAAGAGCACATTGCTGGCTCATGGTCATCCTCTGTCCAGCAGGCCCCCCAGGTCCTTTTCCCCAGAGCTGCTCTCCAACCTATATTGGTCAGTGGGGTTGTTCTTTCCCAGATGCAAGACTCTACATGTGTATTTCATTCAATTTCTCCCTGCCCAGCTCTCCAGCCTGTCCAGGTCTGGCTGAACGACAGCTCAGCCTTCAGGTGTTTCAGCCACTTGTCCCAGTTTTATCATCAGCAAACTTGTTGACAGTGCCCTTGTGCCCTTGTCCAGGTTCTTGTTGAATATATTAAATAGTACTGGTTCCAGTACTGACCCCTGAAGGACTCCACCAGATACAGGTCTCCAACTAGACTGTCCCATTGACTACAACTCTTTGATTACTTCTGGAGTAGGTGAATGTGTCATTTCTTTGGAGGAGGGGGGATACTGTTTTACATGGGGGTTAAATAGTTCCTATGAACATTGTCTTTAGTCTTTATTTATTATATAAGACTGCACACACACACAAACTATAGATGTATAACCACACATATAACTGATGTAATTCAAGATACAACTGACTCTTGGCTAAGTCAGCCTGTTTCCATTGACAGCTGCTGACTCCACTGTTCTCACTGACATTCAGTATTAGGTTTTTGAAGTCCTTTTCTTAATCCCAAGCACTTAAAGAATGGTTTAAAACCTCACATGTTCTCTTCTTCCTCATAATTTTAAACAAACTCTCTAATCACACTGCCCCATTCCTTCCCCTCCATCCCCAAAATCCAGCACCTGTGAATATTGGTGGTGGTCTTGGATCTTTCTCAAAATTAAAACCTGAGACTGTGAAGCAGTAAGAAGCAAAAGGTTTTGGAAGAAATTCCAACTATTGCAAAACTTCAGGGGGAAAATGTGTTGAGCAAAGCTTCCGGGCTGTCGGATAGATTTCTGTAGCCTGTGTAATGGCTGGGTCAGAGCTTTGAGTGCCTAAGCCAGGGAGGCTTTGGTCACTGATAGACCTGTGCCAGATCAGAGAGCTTGATCCTGTGGGCTACAGAAGTGTTTGGCAATGTCCTTATTATTCTGAGTAGTGGTGACAGCAGGACTAAAACACTGCCAGACTCTGGGACAAATCAGTTGATGCAGGCTGGAGATGGACTTGAAACCTGGCTGTGGTCATACCATCCTCTTGACAACTGTCTCAAGCTTTTTGACAACTTCTGTCCCATAACTGAGTCTCAAATAAAAGGAAGGATTTCATTTGAAGGTGGATGAAAATAGATTGCCTCTGTTTATATCTGAGTGAAGTGATGATTAGAAAAGTGGTGTTTTCACACGGATAAGATCATTGGAAAGAGCTGTGAGAGTTGTGCTAAATTTGGTATTGAGTGCAATTAAAATGCTGGTCTTGAGATGTGTGGCTGGAGGTGACAAGGCTAAGTTTGCACATCATCTGAAAAACAAATGCACTTTTACTCTTCCGGTGCTGCTTAGATGTGAAGGGGGCCTGTGTGCTAAGAGTGAGAGGACTGATCTGATTGAGGCTGTGTGGGCACCACTATTGCTTTTAAACCACACAAGTGGTCCTCTTCAGGAGCTGGAGTACCGCTTCCTGCTCAGACTGATGTTTCTGATTACTGGGTTGCTCTGCAGGTGGTAGGATTGCAGCAGGCTCTGTAAGAAGTTCATGAAAATGGAGAGAGTGTATTTCAACTAAACTATTGCTTCAGTTATTTAACTGATAAAAAGAATTCTAAATGCAAAGCTTAGCAGAAACTGGAGGCAGAGCCAGTACGAGGGTGATGGGGTTGCAGCATGCAGCATTTGTGGAACTGCATGCTCCAGTCCTGGTGAGGTTGACTCAGCCCTTTGTTTCCTCTGAAGTAGATGAATTCAACTTCCCAGTTTATGGCTCTGTAGACAAGTGCTCCATGTCAATCCCAGATTCCCCACCACTTTCCTTGTGAGCTCTTCTTGCTCTTTGCTGAAAAATTCCCTCTGTGCTCTTGTCTTGTGCCAGCTGATTGCCTGGCTGTTACCAGCCACCTGAGTCGCAGCACATTTTTTTTTCCTGACTTGAGTTTGTGATGTATATGAAATTATTTAGGAGGACTTTGGGTTTCTGTGACATGAGAGATGCTAAAGAAGCTGCCTGATCAGCACCAGACCTGTAAGGTTGCTTTGCTTCTTTTGCAGAAGCCTAGACAAGCTGTGTGATTAGGTCTTCCATCTTATTCACCAAAGGACTGGATTGTTCCCCAATAAAACAATATGATGGAACCCTTAATGATGAATTAAGGCTTGTTTTTACTAAGCAATCTCCCTGTGGTTTTAGTGATGCTTACATATCACATTGTGATGGTTTTAAGCAGAAGGTATTCAGAGTGTGGGGGTGTGCTGTCCCTCCTGCTCCAGCAGAAACTCTAATTGTTTGGATCATGATTAAGTAGAAGTCAGGTCCCTGCTCTTAGTGTTCTAGGTGGGAGTTCACACAGTTTACAGGGCCTTAGAAAGTAAAGAAAGGTGTTTGGCTTTGATCCGTGGCTATCGAGTGAAACTGAGATATCGTCTTCATTGTGCAAATGATCTGGTTCCAACAGCTTCCTGTGGCAGCAAACAGGATGCTGATTTTTAGGAACAGAGCAAATCTCCCTCTGAGTATCTTGGAACTTGCCTAACGCAGTGGTGTGATGAGGCCTGGTGGGGTTGTAATCCTGGGAAAGAGTGGAAATCTGACTTGTTGATTTTTTTGGAAGTCTTGTATGGAAACTTGACTTGTGCTACACAGAATGTTAGGGGTTAGAAGGAACTTCTAGAGATCACAGAGTCCAACCCCTATGCCAGAGCAGGATCACTTAGAGTAGGTCACACAAGAATGCATCCGGGTGGGTCTCGAATGTCTCCAAAGGAGGAGACTCCACAACTTCTCTGGGCAGCCTGTTCCAGTGCTCTGTCACCCTCAACGTAAAGAAGTGTCTTCTTGTGTTGAGGTGGAACCTCCTGTGTTCTGGCTTACACTCGTTGTTCCTTGTCCTATCACTGGGCACCACTGAAGAGAGATCTGATCTCCTGATCTAATAGCTAAAACCTCATCTCGGTGCCTCAAATCCTCATATGATTTATGTTACAGAAGGAGGTCTCCTGCTTAGGTTATTACCTTAATGGCAAAATCCACGTGGAGGGTAGTGACCTTTGAAGGAACCAGTGTGTTTTCCAGGCTCTTTAACTGATGCTTGTTTTACAGGAAGCCCGTTGAGGACAATTCTCCATGAATGTACGTCACAATGATGATGACCGACCAAATCCCGCTGGAGCTGCCGCCGTTGCTGAACGGGGAGGTAGCCATGATGCCTCACATCGTCAATGGCGATGGATCACAGCAGGTCAGTCACCTGGGCACAGAGTGCCTGCTTTAAACACAACATTTCTGGGCCACCAAGGGATTTTGGAGGTTTTCCTTCTCCTTCCTTAGGGAGGAGAGAGCATTTCCTGGAAGGTAGAAATCTTCCTTTGCATTGGAAAGACATTAAAAGCAATGCTTTAAGTGCACTGTTAAATGCATTGTGATGATTTACGTGTGTGTTCATTGAAGTGAAAGCAAAGGGATTGAGCTGACAGCTGTAAATGCTGCGTGTGTGAGGGCTTTGCAGAAGGCTACTGTCATGATTTACTTGTGCTAGCTGCTACCCAGCCATCTTACTAGTATCTGTGATGAGATTTTAAGAACTTAAAACCAATGCTGAGGTTATAAAGGGATGGAGAATTGAAGAGTCCTGTCTGCTGGTCTTTGCTTACCTGAGTGCACTGCTCCATGCAGTCCTATGTGTTACCCTGTCCTATATTCTAAGAAGCAGAAGGGACTTTTGTGTGGGCTTTTAAAAGAAGGCAAGTTTACAGTTGCCTTCATATTTTTCTAGGACATATTCCCTAATAGACTAGGTGGAACAATTATAAGATTCTAGTGATGCCTTTGTGTCAGGACGCAGCCTTGGAGGTTCAAGCTGATGGTGGGTAGGTTCCCAAACCTGTCATCTTAGATGTCCTGCAAAGACAAACATTAATCTGCCATAGAAATTGTTCTGTGCCACTCTGTTTGGTTCTCTCCTGATTGGAGCTATTTCAGCAAAGTATTTTAACCAAGGTAGAAGAAATAGGTTTCATGAATCAATATAAAATGCTATTCTGTTAGTTCTTGATCCCTTGATCATACATTCCTCCCTCCAAGCTGTGTTTTGAGCTACACCAACCTTGAGAGGAGGAATAATTTCTACTTTCCCTGTAAGTTTCTAAGTCTTTCCCCTTACCTGGGTTCTTAATACAATACAGATTTTTGTTACTGTGATTATTTTTCTAAGTAATTTTGCTCAGTGTACTTCAGCTTGAAAAAAAAATAGACAAGAAAGCTTTTAATGACCCTATTTACCAAATCCAATATTCATATACTTAAGTGAAGGCATAATCTTATTGATACTGGATAGGGTAATTGTTCCTTAAGTATGGTTTCCTCCTTGATGGAAACCATTTCTCAGTTTAGACTGCCCAGCGGGTCCTTCAGTGTTACAGAAAGAATAAATGAGGTGTTCTGAGCCTTCCTTTGAGATGGGACTCTAAGTCAACCTTTGAATTTTCCCCATTAGTGATGATTCAGCAGCCTTGCTTGGCAGATGCTTCCACTGCTTTTAAATGAGCTTCTCATCTGGAGTAAAGAGGATAAATGACATACTGGAAGTGTGTTGTTTCTTGCTTTCACTCTGCTGTGCAAATATGGCTCAACTGAACAGTTCTGGGCCAGGTCCCTTAGTTGGGTGATGCTTGTGGACCCCAACTCCATATTTCTTGAAGTACTTTTTTTGACTTCTATGGTGGATGTGCCCTTACATTGCAAAGGTTAGCTGCCTTTATGCTTCAGATGCTGCATCCAGTTCTGGTGTCCCCATCATAGGAAGGATGCACAGCTGTTGGAGCAAGTCCAGAGGAGGGCCACGAAGATGATCCAAGGGCTGAAAAACTTCTGCTGTGAGGGTAGACTGAGGGAGCTGGGGCTGCTCAACCTAGAGAAGACTCGACTCGAGGGGGACCTTATATCTGCCTTCTAATACCTGAAGGGTTCCTTCAGGAAGGCTGCAGAGGGACTTTTCAGAAGGGTGTCTAGAGATAAGAGGGAATGGTTTTAAACTGAGGGAGATTAGGTTTAGACTGGGTCTTAGGAAGAAGTTCTTCAGTGTGAGGGTGGTGAGACTCTGGAATAGACTGCCCAGGGAGGATGGGGATGCCTCCTCACTGGGGATGTTCAAAGCCAGGTTGGATGAGGCCTTGAGCAGCTGAGTCTAGTTGAGAGGCATCCCTGCCCAAGGTGGGAAGGTTGGAGTAGATGATATCTAAGGTCCCTTCCAACCCACATCATTCTATGATTTATCATTTTCATCCTATTCCTGAAGCTTTAGTTGACGTCTTTGCTTTTTAAAAGTACAGTTCTAAAATGGAGTGACATTGGAATAGATGCTTTATTTGATCTCTGCATATAGGAGCAGCAAATGGACCACACTAATTGTTCTTAATGTAATTTGTTATCTAAAGTAGAAGCAAATGTTATGTGTTGTTGAAAGAGATTGATTTTAGTTACTTGTAAGGCAGGAGCAGCCTTCAGATTATGTTCAGGTAAGAATGACTGCCTTAAGAAAGATGGTTTATATTAGTCCATAAATAGGTGCTAGTTTTATAAGGACTTGTGCTTTTCCAGGGTGTAATTCCAGCCTTGATGAGAAGCTGGCAGGAGGAAAGCATCACAGCTGAGCTGGTGGGAGACAGTGTGTGGAGTTTTCCAGACTGCAGCAAGGCCAGCACACAGATCAGTGCTCTTCTGATGAGATGCTCTGGGTACACTTGCTGGTGCTCACCCTTATGTGTGATGCCTCAGCCATGCCAGCATGGTAGAGCTGTGCCATAACCTGTGCTTAGAAATGCTGAGCTTCAGAGAAGAGGCTTTTCTCAAAAGACCCATTCTTATACGTGTAGGAGAGAGCAGTCTGGAGCTGGTAAAACACCAGGAGCCAGATGGAGAGCTGTGCAAAAGGCAGTTCTGCCAGCAAACAGACAATTGCCAACAGATAGACAATTGTACTGTAAGACAATTGCAGAGGAACATTCAATTGTTTTATCTTCTGGGGCATGAGCACTGTAGAGCTGTACAGCGCAGAGCTCTGCCTGCTTGATGATAATCTCTCCTCTAGACTACCCCAAATGATATTTCTAGCACTGGCTTTTGTTTTGTTTTTTTTTTTTTCTTTAAAGTTTCCCACACTTAATTTCCACTACTGCTGACTGTATTTAATGCTTTCATGCCCTTTCCAGAGCTGCTGCTTACCCTGTTTCTGCTTCTAATCCACTTGTAACTCCTGTGGGGATTCAAGGAGCAATAATTAACCTTTTAGTCCAAGAATTTCAATGGTTTCCTGTAGGTACTCCGCTGCAAGCTCTCAAAAGCTTGCAGTAGAAAGTGGAGGGGCCACCAGCTGTGCCACAGCATAGCTGTTTAGAATGCTGAGTGATTTTAGTTTGGGAGGTTTTTATTTTGGCTTGGTTCACTCTCTGCACCTGCAGTGATGTAGCAAGTTTTCTGCTTGCCTGCTCTTTGTAAAGGTGTGTTTACTGAACCCTGGTGGGTTTTTCCACTGTTTGGCTTGAGCCCAGGCACTGCAGGTAGTGCTGTGTGTGCCTGTTCTTGTCTTCTCGGGTCGCACACTTTGAATAGAGGAGAGGAGAGTACATCCGAGTGAGGAACAAGCTTTGGTGCTTTCTTGTAGCACAAGAAGTCTGAAAAGAGATTGGAAGCATTTAGCTGAGTTTTGTGCTGCACCTGAACAGCTGAGATGAAGGAATAAAATTTGTGCCAAAATGTAGAGTTAGTTCTTCATACCTCCTTGGATTTTTATTTTTTTTAATATACTTCCAGAAATGTCATTTCAGGGAAGAGGGGGGATACTTGGAAGTGGGAGGCTTGTTTCAAGAAGAAAAAGATTTATAACTGGTATATGTCAAAGCTACCTAAAGAAGCAGCAGTCCATGAAAATGACTATTGGATAAAGGATGATGAAATTTCCCTCTTTTAAAATGCATTCACTTTTAAGGCAGATTCAGTAGTCCTGGACATTTAGACTAGAACAGGTGGCAGATGAGTAGTGTTAGCAAAGTTAACCCATGGGTGGTGGTTGCTATCTAGGAAGTCTCTGGAATGAACTTCTCTGAAGGCGTTTTAACCAAAGGATGTTGGTGGCCAAACTCCTGAGGCTGTTCTCACAAAGATCTTTCTTTGTGAATCCAGTGAAACACAGAATCTGCCAAAACTTCATGAATCATGAAATTTTTTGCTTGTCAGAGCAATTTGTTACAGAGCTATAGTGACTTTTTTTTTTTTTAACTGCTTGTTTGGAGTTAAAGTGTGATAAATGAGGGGGTTCAGGATCTGCCACTTGTGGGCTTTGCTATCCATAGCACTCATCGTAATCTGACAGAATTGCTTCATGTCTCCGTTTTTCTGTCCCATGAAAAGAGGGTATTTAAACTCAGAATGCTATTATCAAATTATTAATTGTTAAAAGCCACTGTTTATTGAGTGATGTGTAGCATTTTCCTTGATTTCTCTTCCTGAAGAGAGGCTGATAGTAAATAAACACCACCTGCTCCTGTATGGCTGAGGAGGGATGCATTTCTGGAAGGAATATTGCCCAACGAATGGTGTGAAATCTTTGGCCCATTTTGCAGGGGGCAGCAGGAAATTGGGCAGTGTCTGGGAATTCATCAGGATCTGGGGTACAGTCCTTTAAAGCAGAATAGAGACTGGACCCAAATGATTATTCTGTGGCTTGGGATTTTGTTGATGTTTTTGGTTTGGTTTTAGGTGTCTTCTTTCAAAAGGTGCAATATATTCCAAATGTTATGCACTGTAGAAATTGTGAATATAGCAGATTTCAATAATTTAAAGCATTTGTGAGAAACCTGTGACTGGATGAAGCATATATAAACAGGGAAGGGAAAATCTGCCACGTTGGAAAACACTTAAGGCAGGATTTTAATAAGCCAAAGCGGTGCAAGAGTCTGTTTGACCTTAGGAAGGAAAAGGTTCTCATAAAGTGGAAATACTTTGAAGCAAGGATTGGGTTGTATTGCATCACAGAATATTAGGGTCTGGCAGGGACCTCAAAAGATCATCCAGTCCATCCCCTCTGCCAGAGCAGGATCACCTAGAAGAGATCACACAGGAACACATTCAGGTGGGTTTTGAATATCTCGAGAGAGGGACACTCCACAACCCTCCTGGGCAGCCTGTTCCCAGGATGCAGGTGAGTATCTTCATGCTTGCTGCTGCACCTGTGCTCCCAGGGGATCTGCAGCAGAGCGGTTAGGAGACAATGGCCTGTTTTGGATGTGGATTTTCTTCTTGTGTTTAAACGCTTTCGTAAGTCAATGGCTACTGTCCAAACCAGATAGTAGCACGTGGCCTTGGTCCTTATTGGGGCACGTTTTCTATCTTTGTATGAGACTAAGTCCCAACACAGATATTTTGTATTCCTGAACCAAGCTTTAAGCCGGTGCTAGCCTTTGCTGTCAGGTCTGTTAGGCTCTTTCCCTCCTCCCAGTAGTCATGAGAGCCGGATGGTAGGAATGAAGGGGACACGAGTGACACATGTTTGGCTCATCATCAAAACTTGAGAGCAAGACAGAGCAATTACTGCCAAATTGGGTGTGTGTGTGTGTGATTATAAATATTTATAGTAACTATGCAACAGTAACATTAATCAGTCTTAGCAAACACGACTTTAAAACATAATAGCATTCTTAAATGCAAAAAGAAAAAATGAGATAAGGAGATAGCAAGCTTTCTCTGAGGATGCAGCAGGTAAGGCTGGGCTTTTTTAACACTGAGTGGAGTAAATTGCTAAAGCAAACATGTGAGTACTTTAGAGGAAAAAGAAAAAGCCTTTGGAATTGTGCTGCTGACACCCTATTCCCAAAAAGCTAGGAGCTTGTGACACTTAAATGTGAGGAGGCCAAGGAACTGAAACAGGGCTGAAGTGTCCTTGGACATTGGACTGCACCCCTCATGCTGCTGCTGCACAGCAGCATGAGCTCACAGTGGCTTTTCATTCCTGTTGTTGCTATCTCAAATGTGTGTACTTGGGATGATGAATATTGAAAGAGACACAGGGCAATTACAGATTGTCTGTGTTTGTTTTCATTAAAACAAAGACGTTATCTGTAGGGGTTTTTTATTGCTTTCCTCAGATTCTTAATTAAAAGCTCCAGCAACAAGATGTTCTCATGAACATCCCTTGTGTGGAAAGGAAACAGCAAAGCTGCATTCCAGGCTGTAGAGTATGGTTTTGTTGTTTTGTAGGACGTGGAGAAAACCAAATCTTTGAAGTTGTTTGACATACTTAGTGTGTCTAAACAAAAGAAGTCACAGTGTGCCTCAGTATTATTTGTCCCAGACAATTGGGGCAAAGGGGGGCATTGGCTGGAAGATGCTTGGTGTCTAACACTCTGTGTGCTCTGCCTTTAATGGTTTGACATCAGCTCTGTGGCTTGTTAGTGCTTTGCAAGCTCTTGGGGGCTACATGGATTATGGAGTGAGTGCAGAAGGGTTTGAGTGGTGGGGTGTGTTACAGGAGCAAACCCCAGTACCCCAGCTTTGGCCAAAGAGGAGAGGCTGGGGCTGTGCTGCTGGTAGGGATCAGCTGCAGTGGCAGGCAAGTGAAGGTTTGCGCTTGAGGAGCATTCTCATTGCTGCTTCTGGGTCTGAGGCCACTTGAGGTACAAGTGCTTGTGTGCCCACCATCCTCTCTTTGCATCCAGCACTTGCTCCTCTGTTGACCCACATCAGTCACACCTCAGCTCTTCCAGTTTGCTCTTGATATAGCTGCTTTTCTCTAGCAACAGCCATAAGTGTTTCCTTCTGCTCCAAGAGGTGATTAATTGGAGCATCAGTGGAGAAAAATGTCTTTTAATATCTTCAGAACTTAATTTATTTTTTTTCCTTACATTTTAGGAAATGACAACTACAGTACTTGATTCTCAGGACTAAACAGCCCTAAGTCTCTCAGTCTTTCTTCAGGAGAGATGATCAAGTCCCCCAGACATTCTTGTGGCTCTCTGTTGGACTCTATCCATCAGATCCCTGTCTTTCTTGAACTGGGAAGCCCAGAACTCGACACAGTATTCCAGGTGTTGTTTCACACAATGGGGGACTTTGCTTTCTAACCAATCTAGTCCCATGTTTTCTGATAATAACTAGTGCTGAGGATTTGGATGTTGGTTTTTTTTTTTTTAATAAGCGTGAGATCTTGACTCTGGGGACTGCCAATAAAGAAATATTTCCGTATATGTAACACTTTAATTGAAGCTGCTCTATATATGTCCCAGCCTCTCCCCATGGGCTCATGATGAAGGGAAAGCTGTGATGGCTGCTGCCCTTTAGGAAACAAGTTTGATGGAACAATTTGTTTGTGTTAACAACCTGCATAATTAGGCAAGGATAATGCTGCTTCGTTTTGACCATCGTAAGCAGCAGCTGTTATTGGGGATAGAATCTTTTTTTAATGTGGAAACCCAAGGAGCTATTTTCAAAGCACAGCTGCAGGCATGCTAGTGCAGACACTTGGGCTGCTGATGGACCTTTTGCCATGACTCCTTGCAAAGGAATTTGTAAATCATACCCTTCTGATAACTGGAGTAGACACGTGCCTCATGTAGTAAGAGGAATCCCTCTCTCAAGGTCAATGCCTGCCATTAAACTCAACTCCCTGCTTTAGGGAGAAGATCAACCTTTTCCATATAGGAGACATCAGTCTAGGGTATGCATTTTATTCATAGACTTGTAGATTGCTTTGATTGGAAAGGACCTTAAAGGTCATCTAGTTTCAACTCTCCCACTATGGGCAAGGTCACCTTCCGCAAGGTCACCTTCCACAAGGTCAGCTTGCTCAAGGCCTCATCCAACTGGTTGTGAATACCTCCAGGGAGGGGACATCCATGACCCTGGACAACCTTGGAACACCTCCTGCTTAGAGAAGAGTTAAACTTGCCATCTCTCTGTCCCGCATTAAGCCTTCGCCAGTGTTTTAGAGCCACTAAAGAGTATCTGATTGGTTTCTAGTTTTGTACATTTAATAGAAAAAAAAAAAAACTAAGATTACATCTTCCAAAGGTCCCCAGTGTAATTCTCCACTTGATTTCCAGTCCCATGTTGAGGCATTTTGAGGAACTGCACCAAATTCTTCCAGAGGTGTGATGTGTTAGGGCATCTGCTTTGTGTTAATCAGACATGTTAATAACTAACCAAGGTCAGAGGTGTTGGTGTAGATGTATAATGCAAATGAGTGGGTGAAATGTTTTTGTCATTCTTTTGCCTCTTGGTGTTTCTGGTTGTTTTTAATGTGAACAACACTGCTCTTTGCTCTGTGCTTCTTTTGAGCTGATGCTTCTATCCCATAGTGGATAATCCATGCCTATTCATAGCAAAGGAGTGCTTAAATACAGTCACTTAAATGTTGATTGTTCTGAGATTAGGGATGGAATGACTTTGTGCCTCTTATCTTTTCTGAACCATTTATTGTGCTCTATATGCTGGATCAGATCCACCCTGATTTGTGCTCCCTGAGAAATTATTGTTACAGAATAAATAATGGCTTTCATATGTCCTTTCTTTTTCTTTTTTCTTTCTCATTTCCAGCTTGTGCCTTAAAAATGTTACTGGAATAATGGGTTTCTCTAGGATTACTGTAATTCAAAAGGTCATATAGGTAATAATTATTGTATGCATTTAGCTTAAGGAACTCAGAAACACAACATGAATTCAGATTCTGTCCCTCCAGAGTGATTAAATTCTGCATGTGTGTGTCCCGGAATACAAAACCCCAGAGCTAAGTTTGGAGAGAGGTTTTTCACAAGATACAAACCTATTTTTTCACTTTTATACCAAGATTAATCCAGACTTTGATTGAATTTATGACAATGCAAAGAATTCAGAAACACAACATTAATTCAGATGCTGTCTCTCCAGAGTGAATGATTAAATTCTGCACGCATGTGTCCAAGAATACAAAGACCCAAAGTGAAGCTTGGAGAGAGGTTTTTCACAAGAAGATACAAACCTATTTTTTCACTTTTATACCAAGATCAATCCAGATTTTGATTGAATTTATGACAATGCAAAGAATTCAGAAACATGAGTTCAGATTCTCTCTCTCCAGAGTGAATAATTAAATTCTGCATGCATGTGTCCAAGAATACAGAGACCCAGAGCAAAGTTTGGAGAGAGGTTTTTCACAAGAAGATACAAACCTAGTTTTTCACTTTTATACCAAGATTAATCCGTATTTTGGTTGAATTTATGACAATGCAAAGTTAACAGAGTGTGCTTGAAGTATATAAGTAGAAGTTTCACAAGCAGTGAGAGTATGAGATGGAGGATCTCTAGTTCCCAGGGAAACTCCGTTAAAGAAAGACATCTAAATCTTAAGTTTTAAAATCATCCTTTTATACATGTGAAATTAATAAAGATGGATATGATGTACACTGAACTGAGAGCTGTTTTGGTGATTCCTGGTCTTCATAGCATTCCCATCATTTGCAAAATTCAGCAGTGGAGGAGACTGAGATGCTTTGATTATTTAAAAAAAAACCCAAATTTATTACTAAATCAATAGTTTATTACTGGTTCTGTGTGTGCAGCTATTGAATTGTGTGTGTCTGTGGATTTTGTTTACTGAGATCTGTTACATGTGGGTAGATTTATTTATATTTTTTTAAGATGGCTCAAATCCCCTTACACCTCAAGTTGAAATCCGGTATGGTTTAGTGCTGCATTCTGGAATTTATCTACTCTCTACTCTGGCATGCCAGTGGTCTAAAGATTTATGTCCTTTGCTATCAGCATCTAGCCAAGTTAAACACACTGTTAAGAGTTTGGTGGTGGAACCCAAAGCTATGATTTTCACCTGCACACAACTGAGTTACATCTTTATTTCAGCTCTTAAAGTTTGGATGACCAGGTAGGCTTTAAATCTCTACTGCTCTGTGAACCCTGCTGGTGCTCAAAGATACAGGATACCAGTCTGTTCCCTCCCTGCCTCACATTCCTCTCTTGGGTTGAGGAATACAGTAACACAGTAGATTGGTTGGGGAAATTTAGTTTTTGAAGTCTACAGTAAGACAAATGTGTTTTTCTTTTGGCAGGTCTTTTTGGTTCAAGTTAATCCAGGTGAAACCTTCACAATAAGGGCTGAGGATGGAACCCTGCAGTGCATCCAAGGTAAGAGGAGGATTCAGTAGCCTGTGGGTGAGTGTGGCTTGCATGATGGAAAACTTGTTCTCATCTCTAGCTCTGAAAATACAGTGAGGCACTTAAGAATGAGAAGTTGCAGACATGGCTGCTTTATGCATTATATGATTTTAATATCTTAGAATAAGTCATGAATTTCTTGCAAGCCCAGGAGATTTCTCTCTCTGTTCAGTCATTTATCAGGATTTTTAATTTTATATATATGCATACTTTCTTTATATTTTATATATATATATGCATACTTTCTTATAACCAAATAGTAAAACTAAATGAGAGATCCTAAGCTAGATGGAAAACTAGTAACAAATTAAGTGGGTATCTCCGAAAAACAATTTTTTTTCCTTAGGCATCATGAGGGATGGAAAATGAATAGAGAAGTAGACACTGCAGAGTGCTTGGAGAAGTCAGATTGGGTTTGAGGAGAATTTTAAATTGGTTCTTTAGAAGCAGAGCTAGTTAATTATGTAGTATTGAATAAAAGCATGTAAGAAGGCTTTTGATTGCTTCTTTACCTCTTGATAAAACTGTGCAAATATGATAAATAGTGCTGGTGTTTTTTATAAGAGAGAACCCACACAGAAATCTTTTAACAGGTCTGAAGGGAGAAGCAACAAAAGACCTTTCAAATTGTGTATTAAATACTGAGAAGAGGATTTCTCGTTAGGGGCAAATACAGCTTTGAAGTGAAGCAGATATTCCTGAGGTAGAAGGCTGTCTACAGTCAATACAGGCAGGTTAAATCCAAATTTAAGAGGAATTGACTTTGCATATCTGTACTGCCAACGCTCTTCTCAGTGGCATTTTTTGAGTTTATGCTGTTACCTTATCTTTTGGAGGAGGGGAGTAAGTGGTGTTGCCTCCCCCATCCTTTCCCCATCTTACACCACTAAGCAACAATCTCAGTGGGCTATTTAAAAGCCTTTCCTAAAGAAATAATAATCATGGGGGGTAGGAAGCTCAGTTTGATAATGGTATAGCTATGAACTGCCACTGGATTTGGACTGAGTTTCAACTCTATTCAGGAAAGACTGTTTCTTAGACTGCATCAAACACTGAAATGATACTGCTTGAGAGCAACTATAGTTTTTGGTTAAAATTTTGGTTAGAAGGGAGCCCTGTAGGTCACCTCATCCAACCTGCTGCTGACAGCAGGGTTAAATGTCAGAGTGAATGGCATTGTCCACCACCTCTAGAGTTGTGAAGCACTGTGAGGATGGAGAGTGCAGTCAGGACAAACTGCTCTGGTTCTGCACCACACCCAGAGGGAAGAGTCTGTCCTTGGAAATACTTGCAACTTCCTATTTTGCAGTCTCTTTGCATCTTTTCTGTGGGCTGCCATCTAAACCATGGAGGAGTTGGTGGTTGTTGCTTGAAATCTCATCCCCGTGGAAATGAGGAATTAATAGTTGTTTGAGACAGACATTACAGAAGCTTCCCTGAACACCATCCAGGATTAGTCAGTCTTGATGAGCAGTAATAGCAGCAATTTCAAACTGCTTGTTAAGATTTATAGCCAACGTGCTGTGTGATAAGAAATTGGTCCACGTGGCAATTAACAGAGGAATAAAGCTGGCTACTCCTTTTGTTTGAAATGAATGCTTTGTATTGGTTAATAGATTTAAAAAAAAAACCTTGCAAATATGATTATGAGACCATTTATTTTTGTACTTTTTTTTCTATGCTCAAAGTGTTGTTCAGACAGTGGGTTTAAATGAATGCAGCTTGAAGTTTCTGGGTTCTGTATCCCCAGTAATTTAATGTATTTATACCAAGGGGGACTTGTTTGGTACTCATCAACAATCTTTCATAAAATTATTTTAGTATTGGTAGCATGAGAATTGTTTCCTTTCTTTTGGGAGACCTGCAGTGTTGACCACCACAGCTCACACATTTATTTGTATACACTCTTTAGGTTTAGTCTGAAAAGTCTGATGCTCTTCCCATGCTAAAGGCTCAACTCCTACTTTATTGTGGATGTTTATATTGCTGAACTAAGGACACACTTGAAACACAGAGGAGCACCTGACCCTATTGTTGTTCCTTGGGTTTTTTTCTTTCTTTTGCTACAGCTGAATTCACAGTGCAGTTGTGGAACTGAAATAATGTGTTAATAGTGAGCTATTGTGGAAGAAACTGTAATCAGCCAGCAAGCATACTAAGATTAGGATTCGTGACAGTTCTGTTTGTCCTGTACTCTGAGGTTATTGTTTAAAAACAGGCTCATTTTGTGTGCAGTGGTTTTGGGAATTATACACCCTCTTGCTCCACAAAACTTAGGATGTCTTCCCCCCACCCCTTATGATAGAGTATTTTGTATGTTTAAAGGTTAATGTATTCCCTATATGTGGGACAGCACTTGGACAATAATGATGCATTTTCCTTTGCTCCCACATCTGCACTATGATTAGCAGGTCATGGAATAATTTTAGCACTCTGGTAAGGCAGCAATGAACATCTCCTTTTGGGCAGTGCTTGTGAGCTGGTAGCTCCCTGTGGAACAGATGATGCTCACGTTTGCCTTACTGCCACACATGCAGTGTTACAACATCAGATGTGCTTGTTAATAGGATCCTTTCCTACTCACAATGCAAAGGACAACTTTATTATCAATTGTGTGATTCTCCTGAGCTCAGAGAGTGCTTGCTGAACATTGAGGCTGGCCACCTGGTCTGCGTTATGAAGTGGAAACATAAAGAACATCCCTTATTTGTGTGCCACTGCATGACCAATCTTTGTTCCTTTGTGTATTAATGACAAACTGTTCATACACTTCCTCTGAAATCAGGGTGTCCCTGGGGAGCAGGGGAGGAAAGCCCTGCTTCTGCTGTGCAGCCAATCACCATGGCTGGGTTTTGGGCTTTTTAACTGCAAAACTGTACCTCTGTGGGTGGTTAAAGAGAGACTGATTTAGAGTCTTAATTCAGTATTTTGGAGAGATGAAATGGCTGTATGTGCTGTATCATCATTATTTTAAAAGCTGCTCTTTTTATGTAGCTTTGGCAGATAATAAATACTTCATAAATACGTCAATACTTTAAATACTTCATTTCCTTTTTGCATTTTTCCACTTAATTTTTCACAAATGCGAGACTAGGCTGTTACTGGCTCTGCAAGGAAAGGACAAGGGCAAGGCATATCCTCACCCATTTCTTTGCTCAGCTGTAACTGTAGACCTTGTGCTCCCTTTACATGAAAGATTGTTTCTAGCTAGTGCTTTAGGGTAACCACACTAAATGAAAGACAGAAGAGAGGGAGAACGTGGATCTGATCATCTGCAAGATGGAATCAGAGCAGCCTCCTATATCTGAAAAAAAAAAATTACTCTGCTTTCTGAATTTCATAATAAAGAGATTCTGGGTGTATTTGATGTATTTAGGAAATTCCCTTTTCCCGAGTGACTGACTGAAGGCTGATGTTTATAGTCAATATCTTACGGTCTTTGGTAGGAAATTCTATTGGTGCACCTGAATCATGTCATATACTGAATTACTTAAAAGTGCAGCGGTTTGTGTGTAGTTTGGGGCAGTGAAGCCGCACCTAAGAATGCAATCAGTGCTCTTCCATCCTGGGAGGCAATAATGCCAGGCTGCCATGCGTGCTGTGTTATGAACAATATGGACAAAACGATTATTCTGGTGCCACTTGAACTCACTTGTCACCCACATGTTGCAATAGGTATGTACAAGGCCTTGATGCAGACTGTGCAACACTTCCTATGCATTGATCACAGAGAATTGCTCAATTAGTGCTAAATGTACTTTTTGTTGCCATCCATCTAAATGGCAGCTCAAGCTGCCACAGGCAAGGCAGGCTGAGTTTTCTGTTCTGTAATTTTCTGTACATTATGCGTAGCATGTGAAAAGCCTGCTCGAAGAGAGAAGAAAGAACAGGTAGCAGGAAAGCACCTGGTGTGATTAAAAACTGAAATTCCTGGTGTATTCTGTCTAGCCCCTGCAGTTGAAAATACTCTCTTGAAACTTCTCTCTTGTCTTTGTTCAGTGTTACACCACTAAGTTTGGAGTAGTGAAGCATAAAGTTTATGTGCAAAGAAAACAAAACAAACCAAAAAGCTTTAATTCTAGCACTGTATAAGTGAGCAAAGCTCTGCATTAGATGGGGTTTTGTGTTGTTTGCAAGGACAAGACGACCAGCGGTATCCTGGGATGTGTTAACAAGAGTGTTGTCAGCAGGTTAAGGAGGTTCTCCTGCCCATATACTCTGCCTTGGTGAGATCACATCTGGAGTATTGTGTCCAGTCCTGTGCTCCCCAGTTCAGGAGGGACAGAGTTAAACAGACTCCAATAGAGGGCAATGAGGATGATTAAGGGACTGGAACATCTGTCTTATGAGGAAAGGCTGAGAGACCTGGGGCTGTTTAGTCTGGAAAAGAGAAGACTGAGAGAGGATCTTCTTAGTGTTTATAATGCCCAGAGAGGTTGTGGAGTCATCTTCTCTACAGACTTTCAAGACCCGTCTGGATGTGTTCCTGTGTGCCCTGCCCTAGGTGATCCTGCTTTGGCAGTGGGGCTGGGCTTGATCTCCAGCGGTCCCTTCCAACCCCTAACATTCTGTGATTCTAAGATACAGATGTGCAATTGCATTGTTTATAGCTACATTTATATCTGTTTAGTAGAAAAAGAGCTAAATTTCCTTTGGGTGGTTGAATTTTGAGATGAAAACAGGGTAATAAGCATGTAGGGTTTACTAATACTGATGCTTGTTTCAAGTGATATTTTCAAGTGTTTTGTGGTTGACTCTGAACTCAAAGCACTGCAGGGCCCTTGCTTGTTCTTATCTTGTAAAACAAAGAATCCAAGAACTCAATTTCAGTGCTGTTTTTTCTGTGGCTCTAAAAGCAAGTAACTCAAGAGAAAGGCCAGAAGTATGCTAAAAATCTAGCAGTGGTTTCTGAAATGAAAGATTTCCTGGAATTATTATTCCATTAATTTGGTGGGTGGGTGTGGTTTGGTGTGGTAATGCAAAGGAATGGATAATGTTAAAGGCTGAATAGCTGTAGGTTCGTGTAGGAAGATTTAGTGAACTAATGCTTTTCAGTCTGGTCTCAGCAAAGCAGAAGTCTTTATTCTCCTTTAGTATAAGGTTGGAAATGAGGAAGTGAGTCAGTTTCTTCTAGGGAAGGAATGAGTTTAAAATAGATAGGATTTTGTGTAAGCAAAGGAATGATAACTGTGATGTGTAGCTGGGTGGGAATGGACATGCTGAGAGTGGAGCAATGAAGGGCACGCCTGAGGAAACTGGGTGGTGAGTGTAGGATCAAAGATTGGGGATGGAAGGAGCCTAAGGAAATGGAACAAAAAAATGTAGGTTCAGGTAGCTGGCTATTGGGGTAATGCTGTTACATCAGCTGCTGAGAAGTATCTCTGTCCCTCATTCTGTTTATTTGCAGAGGCAAATAAATGAGAGGTTGCTCATCCATGCACCTGGGCTATTTTCAGCCTGAGATGAACTAGTGGCAGCACCCAAAATCATGTTATTTTGGAGAGGTTTCCAGAAGGCTGGAAGAAGCACACTTTAATCAAAGGCAACTTGTTGAACACGTTGCCCAGAGAGGTGTGGTAGAAGCCCTGTCCCTGGGAACATTTCAGGTCATGTTGTTTGGGGCTCTGAGCAACCTGATCTAGTTAAAGGTGTCCTTGCTCACTGCAAGAGGGTTGGGCTAGATAACCTTTACAGGTCTTTTCCAACACAAAATGTTCAGTGTTTCTATGAAATCTGAGGGTGGAAGGTGCATTGGGTGCTTCAGGGCAGTCACAGCCTGGGCACCAATGAGTGCCAGGGGGGGTGCAACAGCACAATGGTGGGCCTAGGATCTGCTTGTCTTTCCATTATTAGCTGCTGAATTTTCAGAATGAGGCCTTTGGTTAAGTTTAAAGAAATTAGTTTAGGACTGTTTTCAAAATGCTGCAAAGCATTGTATTGATCAAAACAGAAAGTCTGCACAGTGGGAAGAACCAATGCCCACTTTGGCATGTCTGTCTTCTGTCTGGTGCTCATCGGGTGTCTGCATGAGGCCAAACGCTCTCCTGGGACACGAAGGGCTCCTGAGGGCACATCTGTCAGGATGCCCAGGAGTGGGTTGGAGTGGACATGCCTTGGCTGTGTCAGGGAAGGGAGAGGTGAAATGCAGAATGAGCTTTGATCTTGTTTCTGCTTGTTTCTCCAAAGTGTTCCAGCTCTATGCACCTAAGTGCTGGTGTGCAGCCTGGTCACACCATATGAAATTGTGACGTATGGAAAGCTTTGTAGGAAATGTATTTTCAGTTCTGATTGTTTTGGTTGTCAGGGTTTGGAGCAAAACAGTCTGTGTGTGGTGGTGCTTTGAAATACAGCCCTTTGGGTATTAAATAGCTTTTGTTTACCTTTTTCCATTAAATGTTGGCTCAATTTTTCTCTTTTACAGTAAGGGCCCTTGGCACCCTAGTATATTTTCAAACTAAATGCTCACTCCTCATTTACACTGTCATATTGACTCCATTCAACTTGGGTGTTTAGATTTAATATTTGATGGAGAAGTCAGGTTTTCAACATCCATTGACCCCCTCTGTATATCAACACATCTATGTGACCTTTTGATCTATTGAAGTTCCATTCTGCTAATGGACAAAGGAGGGAGTAGCTGCACAGGCATCCTCCAGAACAAAACTTCTGTGGAGGGCTATGATCTGGAAGAATCACAGGCTTGTTTTTAATTGATCTGTCCAACCTTTGCTTTATTGGCCAGAATAGTTGTTTCTGCCATCAACAGAGTCACTGTCATTGTCTGGAGGCATTGTCATCATCTTCTACCTTTGCTTGTTGCGGTGTGGTGGCAGCAGACTCAGCTCAGTAGCACTGGCATGTCCCCGGTCCTGGGTTCACCTATGTCCCTCCTGGTGGGATATTATCCATGGTACACTCCATGGTTTTTCAAAGGTATAGTTACAAACCACCCATTCTCAATACCTACAATTTCTGCCTATTTTCTCCTTGCTGCCCCATTATTAACCAGAAAATAACCAGCATTTGCAGCAGAGCCTTTCATCCTCTGTGTTATTTTTAGTGACTGGCTGTATATCAGACCTTTGGTCTTTCAGTGTTAGAAAAGTAGTAGAAAAGTTAGAAAAGTAGTCTTAGAAAACTAAAGTCCTGATTGTTCATCACGTCATTCCATGCATGTGAAAGAAATTAATGTTTCCATACCTTGGTGAAACTTGTTTTGAAACCTTCTGAGAGAAGAGGGAGAAAAAGAGATGCTGGCTCTGAGTAGATTTTCCCCTTGTTATTGTGAGAGAGATCATGGCACCATTCTCTTTCATCTCATAGGTTTTGTTTTTAGCACGCTACAATAAAGTATAGGAAACCATGTAAGAAGCCAAAAGTAAACATGAGGGTGCTTTGTTTACTGTGTGAATAATCTGAGTGTCTCCATTTTAAATCTGATAACGCTAAGAATAATCGTGGACTTTTTTTTTTTTTTCTGGCATGTGTGGGGATTAAATCTTGAATAAGATGCATCTGCACCAGTGGCTTGCCTGTGTAGAATATCTGGTCCTTTCAGAATCCATTTTGCTTAAAATGCAGGAAATTCGTAGTTGGTTCACAGGATCACAGGATGTCAAGGGTTGGAAGGGACCCAGGTAGATCATTGAGTTCAACCCCCCTGCCAGAGCAGGACCATACAATCTAGCTCAGCTCAGAGAGGAACACATCCAGATGGACGTTGGAAGTCTTCAGAGAAGGAGACTCCACAACCTCTCTGGAGAGCCTGTTCCAGTGGTTTGTGACCCTTACAGTAAAGAAGTTCCCACTTGTGTTGAGGTGGAACCTCCTGTGCTGCAGCTTACATCCATTGCTCCTTGTCCTATCACAGGGAGCAAGGGAGCAGAGCCTGTCCCCTCCCTCCTGACACCCACCCCTCAGATATTTATAAACATTTATTAAGTCCCCTCTAAGTCTTCTCTTTTCCAGACTAAAAAGGCCCAGGTCCCTCAGCCTCTCCTCGTAAGACATGTGCTCCAGTCCCCTAATCATCCTCGTATTTAATGTAACTTCCCTGATAAAAGGCAAAAGAAGAAACTTGACGCACAACTGAGTTGTAATTTGGATTAATCACAGAATGTCAGGGGCTGGAAGGGACCTCGAAAGATCCAGTCCAACCCCTCTGCCAGAGCAGAATCACACTGGAACATATCCAGACAGGTCTTGAATATTGCCAGAGAGGGAGACTCCACAACCCCCCTGGACAGCCTGTTCCAAATCCTAAAGGTTGAAAGTTTTACAGAATACACTGTGGGGAGAGAAAGACTTCTGAAACTGGAAATATTTCTGAAACACTGGAGCAGGCTGCCTGGGGGGGGGGGGTTGTGGTTTCTCCTTCTCTAGAGCTATTCAGAAACCTGCCTGGATGTGTTCCTGTGTGATCTACTCTAAGTGATCCTTCTCTGGCAGGGAGGTTGGGCTTAGATGATATTTTGAAGTCCCTTCCAACCCCTAACATTCTGTGATTCTGTGAAATGTGGAAACTAAGAATTCCATGAAAGCCTTGCTAAGAATCTTCATGCACATAGGCTCAGAGGGATGGCTGCAGTCTTTCCCACCCCTGCAGCCTCCTCTCAGGGATAGCAGGGCTGTGTTGCCAGCACTGCAGCATGCTCCTGCTCCAGCCAGCCTTGGATGTGACCTGGCAGGCAGCGCCGTGTCCTGCTGACGTGGCCTCCAGGCAGAGAAGCAAGGGGCAGGGACTGAATCATCAGCAGGAGGAGAAATAAATTCAGCCTTCAGCTATTCCAGTTTGCAAGTGTATAAAAACAAAGTGTCCTGCTTCACAGCAGAATAACACCTAAATGTGCAGAGAGGCAGCAGTTCATGAAGTTTGTCTTCTGTTAAAACATCAATTTTTTGTATATTTTTTCTGCATACCTAAGAATCTGCTGCTGGGAAATGCATTTATCTCTAGAATTGGGACAGCAGACCTTAAAGACAAATGTTGGAACATATGGTCTGGGCTATAATTTCAAACTTTTTTTGGTTTTGAAAACAGACAGGACGTGGCTGGGGTTTATGTCTGTCCTTATTTTACTTTACTTGTCTCTGTGCGTATGTGTGTGTGTATATATATATATATCTCTGAAAGGATCAATAAGCATGGTATATTAAAACTAATCTGAAAGGCTCTTGGAAAGGCAGTGTCTCATACCAGCATGCTACCAGTTTTTATATGTCTCCCAACATCTATGGATTTCTCCTCAAACCAGAGAGGACCTATGTGAGTGTAGCAGAAACACTTGTGTTGTCAGTGTGGGTCCTGCACAAGCACAAATAACCCTCCAAGGGGGGACCCAGTACATTCCAACCAGTGCTGTCATGATTTTAAAGTCCAAGACCCACATCCTTTACCCAGTTCTCAATGACAGACATTGCAAACACATTACTCAGTGCTCTTGGTCTTTCTAAAGTGTATTAGTGCAGCTATAGTTCTAAGTTATTAAAGTTAGTCAGCTTTCTTTAGCTGAAGCACTTTATTTGTTGGCCAGAAGAGTCAGGAAATCAACCTGACTAAAATCCATTTCTCCTCTTCACAGTCAAGTGTTTGGTTTCCTATACTTTTTATTCTTTTTTTTGTTTGTTTTGTTTTGTTTTGCTTCATGTCCTTTTTGTACATGCAGTGAAAACTCTCCATGGTGCAATGTGATTTGCAGTGTTAGAAAAAGGTCAGCATTTACAAAATAAAGCTAGTGTGAGCTTTACAAACAGAAATAGCTTTGTTTGATTTCTTTGGGAATGTCTTACCCAGTTTTTCAGTCTCCCGGAGAGGGAAAAAGTACAAGGAATTAGGGAGTAGGACACCAAGAAGGGTGACAAATGTACAGGTGTCCTGGCTTTATTATTATGCAGAATTTATCTCTGATACCAGGTCTGACGTTTGCTGTGGCATGCAGTGGGACATTCCTCTTAAGAGGACGCCAAGTGAATTCTGGTAATTGAAGTCCTTCTTGTTTCTCTCACTAAAACCAGAAGTATCTGGCATGGCAATTGGTATTAGGAGTGATTTAAAGTGATTTATTACCCAAACAAGGAGCAATTATCCCCTCCCTGTCACTTCTGCCACAGGCTCCTTCTACAAAGCTTGTGGGTGGCGTTACTGGCAGTCCACATGGACAGACTTAATACCTTCAGATCACTTTGAGGAAGGAACTCAAGCTGGAGCAGTATACATTTGATGGTTTAACCTCTTCTCAGTTTCTGGTGGAAAGAAGGCATTATCCTTCTCAGTTTTCCAGTGGAAAAAAAAAAGCCCCAAACGTTATCTCTGTTCAGTTGTAGTTTTTCTCATTTCTTCTGGGTTTTCTCATATTCTTCCTGCCTTGTAAGAACTGAAGGTGAGTATTTTGCAGATAAATTCTTCAAACACAAGTGTCTGAGTCTGGGAACCCATCACGGTGTACAGAACTGCTGTGCTTCTTCTGTATTTTAGCATATCAAGAACTATTTTCTTGCAGGAAAGAAATATTACATTCTCCACCAAACAAGTTCTACTATTTTAATAACTTTTCTTAATTTTGTGTACTCCTCTGGGACTGATTGAAATTGGCATAGTGAAGTATTTTGATGATATTTATAAAAAGGCAAAGGCATGCATTTACTTCTGTGTAGTCAGGCTGTTAACCCAGGAAAACAGACATGAAGCAGCAGACTCCTAAGTGTAGCATTGTCTTGAATTGCCCATTTGAGGGATGAAGGGGGAGGTGGAAAGAAGCTTGGTAGTGATTTCCAAATACCTGTGCCTGGAACTTCACTTAGGGAACTGCAGATGAAATTCCCTCCACGAGAGAGGCTGAAGATATGTTCACATCTGTGTCAATTAATTGTGAAACTAAGATAAGAAATGTGGCTTCAGGATATGGATGAAGCATGTTGTCACTTATCATTACAAGGCATTTATCACTGTTATGTTTATTGTTTTTAATTTTACAACAAAGCTGAGCTTGGATAGGTAATCATGAATTGACTTGAAATGTCTTGATGGTAAAGAACACCCACTTTGGTCAAGCAGCCTTACTGGTAAGGTAAAAGTGGTTTCTGGAGTGGGAGGATGGACATGCAGAAATGAGCTATGCTGAATATTTCTTTCTGCCTGTCTTGGGTGAGTGGTGATACAGAGATGTGGTGCTGAGGGGACATGGTTTATCCCCAGACTTGGTAGAGTGAGGGTAATGGTCGATCTCGATGATCTTTTAGTCTGGAGAAGAGAAGATCTTATTAATGTTCACAAATGTCTGAAGGGTGAGTGCCAAGAGGAGAGAACCAGCCTCCTTTCAGTGGTGTCCTGTGATAGGATGAGCAGCAATGGATACAAACTGGAGCACAGAAAATTCCTCCTCAACGCGAGGAAAAACTTCTTTACTGTAATGGTTCTGAACAGGCTGCCCAGAGAGGCTGTGGAGCCTCTTTCTCTGGAGACTTTCAAGACCTGTCTGGACATGTTCCTAGGTGATTCTACTTTGGAGGATGGTTGGACTCGATCTCTGGAGGCTCCTTCCAGCTCCTACCATTCTATGGATTGTTGTGTTTGCTGACTGAATTGTATTAATTTCCACCATTTAAAAAAAAAAATCTGTAGTGGCTGATGCTAGCTGTGTCTGAACCAGCTGTTGATTTTGCTTTTGTCAGATTACTTGGGCTGGGCAGCTTTCACTTTCTGGAAGTCTAACCCCTTCTATATTTAGGTATGGTACATGTGATCATATCCTGATGAGTCTGGTTTGTTCTTCTGCACCAGTGTGGTCTTGTAGTCACTGCAATATGGTGGCTTCTGTGAGATCAATAATCACTTTATTTATCATGAATGTTTTCATGAGGACAGGTCTGAAGAACGCATTATTAAGAGAAACAAACTGTTGAGTCAGCTTGGTAATGAAAACACCACTGGCTTCAAAACTAAAAGGAAAGAGAAAAGCCCACTCAACCACGTCTGGTTTGAAATTGTGTAACCCTGGACAGCCCCACAGACTGTGGACTGCTAACCAGTAACGTCAGAAACAGCTACCTAAAATGCAAATCTAGAATCTGAATTTGTATTCTAAAATATTTTAAGGCAAATGTAATCAAAATAAATGAACCTGCACTGTGGTTTACTGATTTAAACACCACAACACTTTATATTTTTTTCTTCTTTCTTTCTTTACGAGTTAGAAAGCATCAAATACCATTTAAACATGAAGATACTGCTGGAAAGGAGTAGGGGGGTTATTTGATTTTTTTTTTTCCAGTATTCAGCACAAAACCAAATTCTTTGTAATTTGTACAATTATTTTTTTTATTAATATATCCCCTGTGTGTTTTAACATAAAGCTGCAGGTTCTGCAAGTGCTTTTTTTATAAGCTGTGTTTGATTATTGCTAGGAACTTCTTGATTATATTATTAATAGTTTTGGTGGTGTGGGTTTTTTTTTCTTGCTGCCTTGTTTTGTAAGTTTATCCCTCTCATTTCTGTTGAAGGTGGGATGAGGGAACAGCTGAACCTTCAGAAGCAGTGCCACCTTCTCTGGATTGCTGTTAATTCTCTGACAGTATCCTCTATAGGTGGTTTTAAAAATCATTTAGTAGCACAGAAACTTGTTCATAGAATCATAGAATGGTTTGGGTTGGAAGGCACTTTAATGGTCATTTAGTTCCAGCCCCCTACCATGGGCAGAGCCACTTCCTACTAGACTCCATGCCTGATCCAGCCTGGTCTTGCACACTTACAGGGCTGGAACCTCCACAGCTAACTCTGTGTGTGTGGTACTGCAAGTTATTCATCATCAAGGTTTGTCTACTGTCAAATGAAGGACTTGTGACCTGCAGGTCTGGAGGAAGTTTGAAAGCCAGTCTAGATGGGACTTTGAGCAACCTGGTCTAGTGGAAGACATTCCCTGCTGATGTCAGGAAAGTTGGAATTGAATGGTTTTTAAGGTCCCTTCCAGCCCCAACCATTCTTTGATTCTATGAAGGAAGCAGAGTAATCTGTGCAGAAACTGAGGCACAAGGCTTTGTCAGCAAAGTATATTCTTTTTGTGTTTTGGGAAGGCTTCACTATTAATACAGGCCAAGCAAGAGGCTTCATTTTAATTTAACTCAAAATACTTCTGATTTTGTTCTCAAGCAGAGGTACATAACAAACCATGTGGCATAAAACTGCTTATGTCCTCTTTGTCCAAACTTCACTTTTTAAGTGATGTTCATGTTAAGCAAGAGGGTATACTGTGATAGCTATAAAAATCTGTCCTAAAATTCCTAGAAACTTGGATGGTTTTGATTACTGAGCCTGCTGCTGCTGAGGGTCAGTCTCTTCCAATACCATCTTGGCTGCCTTGCTGCAGCTGACCTCGGCATAACTATGAAATGCTATTTATAGTGCAGCAGACGATGTTATCTCATCATAACATTTTTGGATATTTCAAGCTGAATTGTTTTGAATGTTGGAACTGTGCCTGGAGAGGGGACTTGAAACACAATAGCCATCATTCTCAATTGTGTGAGCCAAAGACTTTGAGTTCGACAGGGCTATGGCAAGTGGGGGTAGGAGTGAGAAGAGAGCAAGGTCCTCCTTGGTCCAGTCCCCAGCACCTGTTGCCTTGAAACTTCAATTAACTCAAACATGTTCAACTTCTAAACCAAGTAATTGTGCAGAAGTGTGTATGTATGTATGTGTGTTTCTGTGTGATTTACTGCAGGTGATCCTGCTCTAGCAGAGGGGAATCCATCTTCAAAGGTCCCTTCCAACCCCTACTATTTCTGTGATTCTGTGATCACTACTTCAGTAGCAAAATCCTGGCATTGGAAGTCCTGAAAGTCATTGGAAAGACATTGGAAGTCCTGTGTGTCCTGAAAATAGCAGAAGAACATTTTGCAGAAAAATGTTGTTATAGCCTTTGCAAATATTGTGGAAATATTTTTTCCCTTGTATGTGTATATATATATATATATATATATATATATACATACACACATACACCTTGTATAGGTGTATATATATAAACCTATACAAATATATAAAATACATGCAAATATAAACACATATTTGTATTTATATTTTAAAATGGTGATTTCATCAGCTTAAGACTGAGTTACTCAGCTCCCCAAAGCTGGTCTAAGTATGGCTCTTCTCTTGGTGGAAAATTTTCCTAGTCTTTAACAGCATGGAAATGGAAAGTAAGTGCCCTTTGGGTGATTCGCCTGTAGGATTTTCATTGAGGGTTCATTAAGGTTACTTAACAAGTTAGGAGTAATTTGCCTCCCTTGAGGGAGAATTCTGATAGTTGGAGTGTTTATCAGTCATCTGCAAAACGGAATGAGTGTAATTGGTGGCTAATTGTTTGCAAGACCTGTGAAATATAATTACGAAGAGTTAAGCTGAAACCGATTGTGTTTATGAAATCTAGCATAAGAAATACTATATTAATCCTGCCTCAATACCAGGAAACGCAATTAGTATAATTAAGACTATCATACTGTAATTTTCTTGGCGACTGGAAGCTTTGGCAGCTGCTTTCCTCTTCCAGCAGGGTTGGAGCAGAGCACGTTCCTGTCGGCAGTGCCTTCTGCCGCTGATGCCAAGGGAATTGTAAAATTGCTTTGTTTACCCCTGTTATGGGACATAGGAGATGCAACTGCTGCTGAGTGCAAAAAGTGTTCTAGCTCTTGCATTTCAGCTATTTGGTTGAGGTCACAGGATAATTTTGCAGGCTGTGTTCCTATGTGGTAAAAGCAGCTGGATGCCCTGTGTGCAAGAGGAGGAAATTAGAAGGTTTGGGACTCCTGAGGAGTGTTTCTTGAAGGTTCGAACTGCTAACTGGATTTTCACTGAAGTTGCTCCTCAGATTGCAGTTTGCCTACCGATGCCTTCCAGTCCCACCTCAGCAGCACACTTGAACCTCCACAATCCATCTTGCAGTACCTTGGAGGCTGAAACATCCCAGTGTAGGAGAGGACAGTGCAGGAGATACTGTGGGAGAGTTGCCATAACAACAAGGGGCTGCAGTTGGGGCAGATGGATAGAGTAGATAAGTATTGCAGTTAGATTCTCATTAACATTACATAGTACATCATGAAAAGTTAAGCCTGCTGAGGATGTCCCTGCTCACTGCAGAGGGTTGGACTAGGTGACCTTTACAGGTCCCTTCCAACCCAAACAATTCTATAACAAGTTAATAAAATAAATAAATTCATCTCTATGTCTTTAAGTAAACTCGAGCACATTTTAATTGGTCTTAGAAGTAGCAATCCTAGATACCTCCATGCTGGTAGGAGAAAAACTCTCATATTTGCAGATGGACACTCTTCAGTTAGCTTTCAGTTAGCTTTAGCTGAGTGTGTATTTCTGAAGAGGTGGGGGACTTGTGCTCAGGAAAAAAAAATTAGCATGTAACATGCAGTTTGCACGTCACTGCTGTGAATCCATTCAATTAAGGGATAATCAACATAATGCCTACTTTGAGCTCTTCTTAATGGTTTAATTGCTTCTATGAGTTAAATAAACACTTAATGCTTATTTCACAAATTTTTCCCTTGGGAGTTTATCACATGGAAGTGTATGTGCATGTATTTATTTTTTAAACATGAAGAATAATCAGTTATTTAATTAAGCTTCTCCTCAAGTTCTCTTTTGGGATATTCTGTGTTCTTTTGAGCTGCATGAGTAACTGCCTCTGTCAGAAGGGCCTAGGTAAGACAGAGAACGAATTTGTCCACTGGAAAATGAGTGTGCACATTGATGTTCCAGGTTACTGTTCCAGGGTCATCTGGGTGTCTGTCCTTGGTGAACAGAAGTGCTGATAAACATCTTTCTGTACAGTGTGACAACAGCTTCATGTTTCTGCCATAGCTCCAGATGAGAGGTTTGACCTCTCTCCAGAGAGATGGCTAAGGACTGCTCCCGGATAACACAGCACCCAGGGCACCTGTGGGTTGGAGACAGGAGCAAATGCATCCTCTCCCTGCAGGCTGCTGGCTGTCTAGGCTGGCAAGCCCTGTGTGTCAGGGCCAAGGGACTACTGGGCAGCCCCAGTGGACTTTGTCCATGTGGGTGTCTGCAGAGATGCTTCCGTGCCCCATTTGTGCTGGGAAGCTGTCTTGGAGCACACCCACAGCTTCTATAGATTTGATGTTAGGAAGAAGCTCTGCACCATGAGGGTGGTGAGACACTGGAAGAGGTTGCCCAGGGAGGTGGTGGAAGCCTCATCCCTGAATGTTTTTAAGGCCAGGCTGGGTGTGGCTCTGAGCAACCTGATCTAGTGGAGGGTGTCCCTGTCCATAACAGTGGGGTTGGAACTAGATGATCCTTGGGGTCCCTTCCAACCCTGACAATTCTTTGATTTTTGTGGTTTATATACATCAGTGTACTTGGAAGGCCGTAGGAAACTGTACTATTGATTCTTTTGATTCCTTTTTTCTGTTTGTTTTCATTCTGTACATTTGTTTTTCAAAGAGATACTTCTTTATTTCTGTGTACATCATGTATATCAACATGCCCGTTGGAATTGCCTGGAGCCCACAGACAATATTCCATGGTTATTACTTCTACTATTTAAAAGCCTTTCTGTCTTTGTACAAGCTCACCCAGCCTAGATTACTTGTAAGGGATATTCAAGGTCTTCTTTTTTTCGTTACTTGTGTTTCTAGAACCTGCCTGCTCTGCCAGGATATGGGAGTTCACTTTGAGTTTTGTTGGAGTTTGCTGCTGACAAAAGGTCTGTGCAGCATGCAGCCTGGCTGGCCAGCTCCTCAGCCAGCCCGTGCCCCTTGTTCAGCACTGACATTACTGAGCACAGGAATTGAATGTTTTCCTGACAGTTTCCCAGCCAAGGAGCCTTGGCTTGCCAAATGTTTCTAGGGAGGGTGCAGTTACTACAGAAAGGGATTTTCCTCTTCCTGCATATAGGGTATGTGACACATTTCCTTCAAATGGCTTTAACTGATGACTTAATTAATATGCTAATTAAAATCACATTTAAACGTCTTGACTGTCACGACTGTGGTGTCACTTAAGTGTTGGGGCAGCGCTAAATGTGCCTTCCAGATGTAGCCCCCAAGTCGTGATACTGCCTGTAAACACCAGGCTAAGCACCTAACCTGATGCTATTTTGAAGCCAGTTGTGATGATAAACACTTGGGAGAATCATCTAAGTGAGGCTATGAATGTTTGTGTGGGGGTGGTGGTGTGGTGCAAGTGAGAGGTTCTTTTGTTTATGCCTTGGAAGGGTACACCGAGAAACTTCACACTCTTACTGCAGTGGGCTGCTTTTGATGAGCATATGAGCAATGGCAGAACTTTCAGACTCATTAAGTTTGAAATGGTCTTTGGAAACTTAGTTATGTCTCAGACCATGGTAAGATTAAATTGAAAGAACTTGTGGTGGGGTGGGTGGAAGCAGTAGACATAATTATGGCTGTAAATGCTAACAGTGTTACAGTAGTTGCAATCAAATATTTATCCTGCAGAACATGTGGAAGCATCCTGACTGTGTTTCAGTGCAAGCCATGTGTTTAAAACAAAAAAGGAAAAAAAAAAAAAAAGAAGAAAGGCAAAACCCAACAAAAAAACCAGCAAAACAACCCTCAAGTCTTGGTCCTGCTGTCAGAAGCTGAATTTTTCTCTTCCCTCCACTTCAATCATTCCTCTACAAATGAAGCTTAACTCTTCAGAAAGGCAGGGTGTGTTCAAAGCCTTTGCAGCTTTATTTATTGATGCCTTGTCTTTATTTGAACTGTGACCTTTTATATGTTCAAGTAGCACAAGCTTACGTTTTCCTGAGGGTGAAGCTGCTTTGTTAACAAGCACAGCAAATAAAATGAACTAGACTGAGTTTCAGTTTCAAGGCCATCCCGGATACCTGAGCATCAAATTTGGGTGCTCTGCTTTGCATTACATCATATACACAAAAGGAGAGAATTAGAGGTTTCCAAGCTCATGTCTGGCATTTACCAACTGCTGCTCATTTGCACAGTTATTTCCATTCTATATATAGCCAAAAAAGCATATGCAGAAAATGGGTTAAGTGAATTAGGCAGTTATTTGAGCCAGCTGCTCTGCTAGAAATAGAGCTATAGCTATTTTATAACCCCAAGCAGTGGAGTTGCAATATTCCATCAATACTACTGCCTCTCCTCAGCTTGCAGCTTTTTAAATCCTTGTTTCATCATTTCTGGAGGTGTACTGCAGGGACCCTTTTGATTATCCAGTTTGGAGCATTATTTTCCTTGCTCAATGTTTACTTTAAGATGGATGTGCAGGGGAGATGCAGTGGTTAGTCTTCTCTGCCTGGGTTTAGTGAGCTGCCAAATGCAGTTTGTGCAAATATCTGGACCATTTGAAATTGGAATTTTTATAATTAAAGAAATGCAACGAGTGTCATTAAAGCAGCAGAAATTCTAAGTACAAATGCCTCTAGAGACTGGAAAAAATGCCTTTCAAACCAGATAGCCTTTAAAAGCTGACAGCATGGAACGCTGCTGATAAGGAGCACGGGTCTCTCTTTAAGCCATGCACACTTCCACATTGCTGTCATCAGAGCTGTTGGTGTTTTCAGCAGTTTGTAGCAGAGGTTGTTCTCTCCACATGTTTTCCACCCCTCAAGTGAAAAACGACTCCTTTGTACCTGGTTGATGTTGCTGTGTCTGGAGCTGACATTTTGGACTCCCTCTGGAGACAGCTAAAGCTTCTGTCTCCTGAGAAGGGTCTGTGAAACGTGGTAAGAACAGTTGTGGGCTCAGCAGGGTGAGAGCCTGTGCCTATTTTCAGGGAGGCCAAGGGTCCCTCAAATCTCTGAACTACTGGTGGTACAGACTGCCCCCCTTTAGAAGGGGTTCAGAGCATTTACGTGAAGTTCTTGCTCTGAATCATTGATTTTTTTTTTTTTTTTAAGTATTGTGGAAATACTTGGATATTGGGTAAAAGGGAAAAACTAGATGCTACAAATCTTACAGAGCCTCAGCTGTTTCCTGGCTAAAGTAACTTGCTCCATAGATAAGAGGCTGTAAAGGATTGTGCTTGTGAATTTCAATTGTATTTTCCTGGGCTGAATTTCTAGACAGAGATAAGAGTGAAAATATTATTTTCTTTCCAGTGTTCATTTTATCTCATCTGCTGGCATCCACCTATGCTATTTCATTGTACAAAGAAGCTTTAAGTTCTTTTTGCCCATTTCTGATTCTCTCTCTTTTGAATTTTACCTGCACATTACTTGGTCATCCAGGATCTTTAACCTACATTCAAACCTTTCTCTTAATTGTGTCTCGAAACCTGAATGATGATTCTTGTGTCATGATGTGGATGTGGTGCTACTCAGACAGCTTTCAGCCCAGTTTCATGGTCACTGTTTTCTACTACTCTGAAGCAGTTCTCGTCCTTTCTGCACAAGTGGAAAAGAGCTTTACTGATAAAAATTGCAGTTGTTTGGGACTTTGGAAAAGTTGTGGTTTGACACAAACGACCTGACCCAACCTGATGGATAGCTGCTGCTGAAAGATGTGACCTTATGGCATTCTCTCCACCCTCTCACGTAATATCCTACTGTTTCCTTTGCCTGGTGCCATTTGCCTGACCTATTAGCCTGGCCAGGAAGGGAAAACTGATCCTATTTAGAAAAAAAAATTAAATAGCGTTTCTGCCATTTAGTCTCAGCTCCCACAGTTCAGGAATAGCAAAGAAGAGGAGGTAAGGAGGGGGAAGAAAGGAGAGTGAGACTGGCACTTTGGTGGCACTAGCTCACAGACCTATTTACCCAGTCACTAACTATGCACCCTGGTAGGTAAGTAATGTGAATTAGGAGTATGAGCTGCATGTTACAGGGTTTGGATTCAAGAAAGCCACTTGTTGAATTATTTTGCTCAGTTTGTGTATGCTTTTAAGCACCTGTTTCCACTGCTCGTTGGGTTCATGTGCTGCAGGCTTTGGCCAGCAGTAGGAGATCAGCATGTGGACATCCTGAGTCTGGGACCCTCCTGTCTTTCAGATCCTTTTTATTGTTTCTTTTGCATACATTCTTACTGTGAAGCCTTTGAAACCCTGCCCATAAAGAAACCATCCATTATCCCTAAGGTCACCTCAGGCTTCTTTCTTCTGTGAACCACACTGAACATCTGCTAAACTGCCCAGAAGGAAGCAGAAACTTCAGATGCCCAAGGGGGACTTGAGCAACAGAGGTGCCAGGCAGTCAGCTGTCGTGTCAGTCCTGTGGAGAACTACTGCCAGGACTGGGCCTTTTCTTTTGAGTTATCTGGGAACCAATTAATTTATTTTCAAGGAAGACTGAACAAACTTGTCACAGACCAGTAAATTATAAGGAGCACATAAAGAGGCTGTCCATGGAGTCCTTGCTCTTCCCCAGCCCCAACTCGAGTTTTTTTGCTGAAGGGTGCTGCATCAAGAGAAAATTCCTCCCTGATTTCAGGGGTGGAGATTTTTCAGTTCACAAGCAGTGGTTTGTCTATTTTTTGTCTCATTCTTCTGCCCAAATATCCAGAGAATAACAGCTCCTTTTGGATTTAGGAGAGCTTGGCATATCCAATTTCATATTTGGAAGTGGAATGCCAGTTTGCCCTGCTCTAGATCTTCCTGACTTGCTTGCAAACTTGATCCTCATGTTTTGTATTTTTGTTGCTTCAGTGCACCCACTCCATGGGAAATACTTTTGACTTTGCTACCCGTAACATTTTTTCTTGCTTAAGAATCATCTTTGTCACTTTGGCAGCTGTTAACTGAGAGCAGCCTGATTAGTTTAGGAGAACCTCAACCTTTTGAATGGCATGTTTATAATTTCTGAGCTCTCCATCACACTGTAGCTGAAGTTCAATGTGCAGAAATCCTTCTGATCAACTCAAATAATTAGAATTTTTAGGATTCCTGAGATGCCATCATACTGAGTGGTGTGGGGTTGGTTGGTTGTTTTTGTTGTTGTTGTTTTGAGATCTTCTTGGTTCTGTTTTTCCTAATGTGGTCATCTGCCCCTGTGTGATATGTGGAGTTGCAGACTAACAACTGACCACCTACTGCTTTTCTTAAAGACTTGGTTGTTTCTGGACAGCCTCCAGAGCTGGTTGAAATAGCCAATTTTCACCAAAGTCAAAGGATACTTGGTGTTGTCTTCCTGAACCGATGCATTATTGAGACACAAGATAACTTGCCAATTGTTCTCCAAATTGTGTTTTTGCTGAAGAATGGGGTGACAACAGATCATTTAGAGAGCTTTCATGTCAAGTTGTATTGCTAGTTAGTCTGCTTGAGTTTTGAACAAATTTGATCTAATTCTGCCAAATGCTTGTGACAGTTTTGATTCTGTAAGTTCAAGAATTGAGATAATTGAAATCTGCTTCTTGGTTATCAGTGTGCATCTTTAATGACCGTAATTTAATCTTGAGAACTTCTCCTTTAGAAAGGTATCTATATATGGTGTTTGACTGGGCAGAGTTGTCTCGTAGCTCTTGTTCAAGTAACCAGTAAGCATCCAAAAATCTGTGACCCCGTTTCAGAAGGAAAATGTCTGTAACCAAATCATTTGCAGAATGTGAACTGTTGTGTACAATATAGCATCAGTGTGTATACAGACCATGGTTTTTGCTGCTCCAGGGAAGGACCTTGATAAAACCCAATGCCTTAAATGGGTGAAGAAGCTGAAGATGTGTGTGTGTCTTTAGCTTCACTTTTGTTTCTGAAGTAGAAATAAATATCTGTCTAAAGTCACTGGAATAGAAATATCTGTTGTAAGTCACTGTACATTCAGGCAGAGAATCTTCATGGGATCATAGAATGGTTTGGGTTTGGAAGGACCTTTAAAGGTCATCTAGTCCAACCCTCCTGCAATGAGCAGGAGCATCTTCAACTAGATCAAGTTGATCAAACCCCTGTCCAGCCTGACCTTATTTAGATTGCTGAAATAAGAATTCTTCTTGCATGTACTTTTCAGTGCACTTTACCAAGTGCTACCTGTGTTGCCATGGATTTAAAAGCTGTGTAAGACTCTGCTCCTGGTTTTGTCTCAGGTTAGGCATTTACTTATTGTATGCAGGCTGACTTGAATTATCTCTAATTGGTAGGTCATTAGTCTATTAGATTGCTAATGGCTCAGACTGATGCAGATGTTGGCTCTGCCAGCTTGTTCACAAAACCTTTCTTACCTTGAAGTACCCTGTCTGGCATTCATATTAAAACAAAACCAAGGTTTGCAGATATATTCTTGCTCTGTTTTCTAGCAGTGACATTCTCTGTGTGTTGGGTACATTCTCCTGCCTGTTGTGAGCAGGTTCTCCTGGCCAGAGGTGCCAGCTGCTTCCTGAGGAGCAGGAGACATGGCAGCTTGTTTGTGGTGCTGGGGTTCTATGCTGATATGGTGCTTGCAGCTACACCCCTTGGCTAAAGCCTTATGATGGAAGATGTGATGGGCATCCTGCATCCATACCTCCATTCCAGCTTCACAGCCCTTGGCTGAGGGTGCTGTATGGAACTGAAGATGTAAATCTGCTGTTTTCTTCCTGTGTATGTGAGGCAGAGAAACAACTAAACTGGTGGTTAAGGGTAAACACACATACGATCTGGGCAGGTATGAAGAGATTCATTTGCATTTGTAAAGGTGAAAATTTCTCCATCATATGTTTCTGTTTTTCTTTGAATGAGTGAGCTTCAAAACTACAGATCCAAATACAGGTTTTGCATATCTGTGAACTAGCTTACCTTTCCAGTTGGCTGTTTTCCCTTTCTCTTTTTTACATTTCTGCTTCTGCTTGAAAATTGGAAACAACTTCTTGGTCTACAAGTGTCTTCTTGAAACTGATGGGTTTTTTTCAGTATAAAATATCACCATCAGCTTTATTTCACTGGTGCACATGCTTTCCTGTCATGGCAACTGTTGTACTGGATCTGCTGGAAGCTGGGGTTTTGTTACCTGTAGACAAAGAGAGGCTCCTTCAAGGTGTCTGCCAGCAGCAGGACCCAGCTCTCCACCTGGGCTTGCATACAAAGGGTCTCTGTCCTCAGCTTTTTTGTAGCTTTACAAAGTCTGAAAGCTGAGCTCTGTGGGGAAAACAGACACAAATTCCACGTTCAGATTGTGAGTCAGGTGTTTCAAAGGAGAGCAGTGGTGCACCTGCAGCCTGCTTTAAAGCCTTATCATGTAGTTACCATCTTGAAAAAGTTAGAGCTTACAATTTTGTATTTGAAATGACTTCCTAAGAGGGAATGTATTTGGTGTAACATCACTTTCAGATGTGACAAGGGGACAGTGAGCAAAAACTCACAACCTCAAGCTCTGAGATGTTCTGCTGACTTTCAGTTAGTCTATGAGCACCAATAGTAATTTATTTCCTTGCAGTTATTTATCAAGGGGAGGGAGGATGATGATGATCATGTTTTCGTTTACCTAGGGCTTAAGTTGAAGCCTGCAGTGGTGATAAGTTCTTAGCCTCACATGTCTCTGTGCTAAAACCTCGGTCAGCATTAGCCTTGCTCTCATCTTTGGCTGAATAAATGCTTGGCACATCTTTGTGTTTTGCCAGTGGGCAGTTGCTTTGATGCCAGGACACATTGCCATTTGCAGGGAAAAATGCATACATGGCAGGGTGAAACGAGTTCCTCTGGCATTCCTTGAAGCAGAAACAGCTGTGTTTAACACTTCTCTTTATTTCTTTTTTTTTTTTTTTTTTTTTTTTTGGGTTTAATAAAAAGTGCAGTGGCATCTCCCTTGATAATCATAATTACAGCTGAGCATGACCAGCAGGGCATAGTTCTGTGCGGAGTCACTTAGCCAAGTGTTGCAACACAGATTAGCCAACGTGAAACAGCTGTATTCCTTACTAATAGAGCAATTTGTCAAGACACCAACATGGATTTTTCCCACCGTCCCAGATGTGTGCAGCATGCTGCCCCCACCACACCCCCTCCAACCCCCCCCCCCAGATTGCCAGCATCTGTGCGTCACGTCATGCTCCGAGCTGCGGCGTTGCCATACAGCCTGCCAGAAGGGGATGCATTTGTTTTAACTGGATGATGAAATAGTTATGTTGTGACTAACTGGGGTCCTTGGGCTGGAAAAATTTAACAATTGGGAAGAAAATGTTTCTGCCTTATTTCTTATTACTTAATAATAAGGTTTTGTGGATGCAGATGTATCTTAGTTTCCCAACACATGCCAAGCCCATCTAAACTCTTGGTTTTTGTTTCTTTCTTCTCTCCTTAGTGTCAGCTGTGAAACAGGCTGTAAAAGATTCCTAGTTCACTATATCCCTCCCAGGCTCTCTCTGAGAACAGTGTACCTTCCATATGGGAAAATATATACATTAGAGCAAAATAGTGTGAGATTCTGGGCAGTGAGAATCCATTTCCCTTCTTTCATCACCTGCATAAATCCATTTGTTATTCCATGTTTCAGTTCTCAGTAGAAGCACCTGTGATTACAATAACTTGTTTACAATTAAACTGGTGCATAATAGAGGCCACCTAAATATATTAAACAGAACCAGACAGAATATTGCCTTGGGAAGGTCACTGGCCTTTGAAGTAAGAGGAAAGGAGAAGGGAGAGGAGCAGGGGCTGTGTGGGGAGGTGGGGGAGGCACATGTCTCCAGACACTTCAGAAATAGAGTTGTGATTTATTTCTGTTTTTTGTTAAAAATAACAAACAGTCCTCCTTGTTGAAATGCAAGGTATTGAAGAGCAGAATGTGGTCATAGCCACTTTTTTAAAAGGCAGATGCATTTCTCTGCACATCAAAGCACAGAGACAATTTCACTTCCAAGGTCCCTGCAGTAAAGTTCCTCTCAGCTGACATGCTGAGACTTGCTTAGTTGCTCAGATTTTTGGTGTTTGGAGAGACTTCTCAGATATTTCATCTCCATGCTGCAGAAGCAGGTAACTTTAAGATCCTGGTTTTGTATCAGGCTCCCAGTTGTTGCCACTGGAAGTGTGTTTGTGGGGAAAATGAGAAGTATAGAAGGTAAGAAATCCAAGGAATCTGAAAAATCCTGTAGGCTCCAGGGAAAAAAAACGAGGCAGTTTTACTTCTGGTTCACTTGTTAGCCTGATGAATGTCCAAAGACTTCCCAGTGTTTCATGTAACTTGAGGCAGTTACTGAAGGTGGCCAAAGTGGACATCCAGCCACTTGGTTCCCTCCATAGTGATCACAGCATCCCAAAAGGTGTGTTAGACAACTGGAGGTATGGATGAGAGTGTTTGTGGGCACCTCAGCAACCAGAATACAATGGGATGGATCTGCATTGAGGCCTTAACAGCAGACCAGCTTTGTGTAAAGCTGGTTGAGATCCTCTTCCCTTGGTCATCTCTGGTGAGAGCTGGGCAGCACTGCCTCAGTCAACATTTCAGGAAGGAGGTAGAGCTGCTGCTTTCTGATGGTCTGATTGGGAATTAGGCACTTCTATTTAGTAGTAAGTAAGGGTATGGTAGTAGTAAGGGTATAGTCATGATACCCTGTCAATTAAATACAATGCACTTAAGGTGCAAAACATGTTTTTGTTTCACAGCCTAATACTTTTTGAGGTCTTTAGTGACACAATCTAAAATCAAATCTCCTCTTATTAGCTTATAAAATGCTCAGAAGGCAAACCAGGAAAACCAAAGAGCTGTCTAACATGACAGTTTGATAACCCAGCTCTTGCTGAAGCACAAATATTCTGGTTACAAAGGTGGCAGTTTCAGGTGAACACAGTTGGAGTCATGTTGCAACCCCCAAACGATGCATGGGAAAGTGCTGGGGGGATGCTGGACAAGGCCACGGGTACCTGCCTCAGTGACTCTGATGGGATCAGCAGGACAATACTCAGGCAAAGCTCTCAGCAGATCAAATGTGATGCTGCTTTCAGCACATCAGCCAAGATAGCTATCGTTAGCCAGACATGCAGTTGGCACAGGAATGCTGAAAGCCTTGTCAGGAGGGAGGGTGAAAGAAGCTGTCTGTCAGTGTGGTCATTTTTCCCTCACCTTGAACTTTTTCAGCAAATGGTAATAAACTTTTAATAATACAAATATTTGTTAACAAAAAAACAAACCCTGATTTGATACTTGGAAGCAAAATTGTGTGAAAATATTTTTCTGGTTATTCCCCCATGCAGGTCTGATAATTTACATTATTTTTCAGCGTTCAGGTTGCTAGGATCACTTGCTGCATTCCTTCAGTAATGCAATAAAAATGTGTCCTTCAACCCTGTTAACTGAACCTAGGCTTCACAAACACAAGTGAGGAGACAAAAGTTTGTTGTCTCAGAACAGGATGATATCAAACAAGCCATTCCTTTTAAAGTTAGCAGAAGAAAATGGGGAATGTCTGCAGGTGGCCTTTCATGTTGTGGCTTAGAGACCTCTATTTTCCAGAAGGAATATGAGTGAGCAGGAGCAGCTGTCATAGTAAACACATACTGCAGGAGACATCCTGCATCCACTGAGGTGCTCAGATTAACTTGGCAGTGGTGTAAGCATCTTGAAAGCATAGAAAGTTGCAATGGGATAGGATGCAACTGGAAAGCAGCATGTGTGTGATGTTCTAGTGCTCTAGGTCAAGAGAGGTTCTTCTCCCCTTCTACTTTGCCCTGATGAGGCTGCATCTGGCATATTGTGTCCAGTTCTGGGGCCCTCAGTTCAAGAAGGACCTCAGGGAACTGGTTGTAAGAGTCCAGTGCAGAGCCACAAAGATGATGGAGTGGAACATCTCCCTTCTGAGGAAAGGCTGAGGGAGCTGTGTCTTTTTAGCTTGGAGGAGACTGAGGGATGACCTCTTTCATGTCTAAAAAGGTGTGAGGATAGAGCCAAAGGTGGCACTGGGTGCAAGCTGGAGTTTAGGATGTTCCATGTAAACATAAGGAAAAACTTTTTTCACTGTGAGGGTGACAGAGCACTGGTACAGGCTGCCCAGAGAGGTTGTGGAGTCTTGGGAGACATTCAAAACTCACCTGGATGTGTTCCTGTGGGACCTACTCTAGGTGATCCTGCTTTGGCAGGGGGGTTGGACTGGATGACCTTTCAAGATCACTTCCAACCCCTAACAGTCTGTGATAGTGACATCTAGCTGATTCTAATGAATGCATAGCTATGGTTGTCTTATTTTTAACTTACTATCCATGAGAGTCTATCCTCAGGATCTTGAAGACTCTTGAGTTCTTGCATATGCTTTTTTCAAAATTTGTGAGTGTTTTGTGTGCTGTGCAAGTTTTTGTTTCATCCTTAGTAATAAGATTACTTAGCTTTGATCTTTTAACTGTTCTAGAGCAATGTTTTTAGAAGGAACTCTAAAAAAAAATGTTTTAAATACATACTGATAGGAACCAGAAAATCTGGATTTTACTTTTATTATTCTGCCAAATTTTATGTGCATGTCTTTTGAAAGTATAATACAAGAATGTAAACAATAACAGTTGCCTGACTTGGAGCATAAGCTGGTAATGAGATTGCTTAATGACAATAATACTGAAAAATAAAGAAGTTAGACTCAGCATTTAACTCCTTTTATTACTTGTCTGGTGTTTCCTCATGTTAAGAATGTGGGATTCCTGAAATGCACCTCAGAAGCTACTTTCTTCTTTCAAAAAGTTCAGTCAGGTTGGTTTCTACAAATCCTTCATGTTCTCTTGAGGTTATAACCCGAGAGTGGATTGTGGCCTGTATCTGATGTGCCATCTCTTCAAAATGCAAAGTGGAACCTTCAGATGTGTGCCCTGTGGATTCACACCAATATTAAAATTGAAGATCATGATTTATATTGAAGGGAAAATGCATTCTGTTAAATCCATCTTTAGAATGCCACACATTCACCTATTTGTGGTTTTATTTACATCTTTGCTTTTCCCTTCAGCTGCTCATTATAACCTTAAAAAGGAGAAAGATTTCAAACCTGTCTGGCTATAAATACTTTGATAGATACTAACCTAAACCAATAGAGCAGAAGATGAACTTGTTGGCAGAGCTCCTCAGCTTATCCTCTTGTTTCAAGATTTCTTGCCTTTTGTGATAGAAAGCTGAGAAGAAAACATTGCAGTGTTTGTAATGTTTTGTGTGCAGGCTGTGGGGGTGGATGAGCATGCCACAAGGACAGTTACATATGCTCAAGAGAGAGCATAAAATCCCTTTTTTCCTGTACTAAACCACTCAGTTTAACACTTGCAGGAGAGCTGGAGGCAAGAGGTATGTTTTGCCTGTAAGAGTTGACAGTGCAGGAAATCTGTGTTGTGTTAAGGTGCTTTGTAGTGTCTTAAGGAAGAGAGAGGTCTCTCTCCATTGTACAATATTCCTGTGTACAGTCTGCATAGCTGTGCATATATTAGTGTGTTATGTGTCATGCTAATGAAGACTTAAATCTCCTAGACCCCAGTCACTGTATCTAGAAAACATGCTTAGACCTGTGCCAAGTGGTTTTGATGCCTGTGAGGTTTCACCCTCTGAGTGAAGAGGGAAATGTATGTTTTTGGTATGCTTTACCTGTGGAAGTAAAAGACTTACAAACACTGTATGTGTATTATACCCTTCTGTCTTCTTCAGTAATCCCTTTCTTAGATTCATAGAGTGGTTTAGGCTAGAAGGGACCTCAAAGATCATCCAGTTCCAACCCCCCTGCCATGGGTGAAGACACAGAGTGGTTTAGGCTAGAAGGGACCTCAAAGATCATCCAGTTCCAACCCCCCTGCCATGGGTGAAGACACAGAGTGGTTTAGGCTAGAAGGGACCTCAAAGATACCCAGTTCCAACCCCCCTGCCATGGGCAGAGACATCTTCCACTAGACCAGGTTGCTCAAGGCTTCATCCAACCTGGCCTTGAATAGGGGGGCATCCATGGCCTCCTAGGCAACCTGTTCCAGTGTTTCACCACCCTCACTGCAAAGAATTTCTTCCTAATCACCAGTCTAAATTTACCCTCCTCGAGTTTCAATCCATTCACTCTCATCCTATCACTGCAAACCCCTGTAAAACAAGCCCCTTCTCAGCTTTCTTGTAGGTCCCCCTCAGGTCACTCTAAGGTCTCCCTGGAGCCTGCTCTTCTCCAGGCTGAACAGCCCCAACTCTCTCAGCCTGCCCCTATAAGAGAGGTGCTCTAGCCCTCTGATCATGTTGATGACCCTCCTCAGGATCCACTCCAGCAGTAAGATGTCCCTCTTCATTTCATTGAATAAAAGTTGCTAGACTCATGTGCAAGCTCTCTGAGGAGTAATCAGTAGTGATATTCAGGCTTCTATAATTAAAAGAAAAATTAGAAATAGTACTAAAAGATTTAATGATGTCTTCTCCACTTCCTTTCTGTATTAATCCTGTTAATTTTTAATCTTCAAATCTGATGTCAACCTCAGGCTGTTCTTTGGGTTTTGTGACAGCTCTGTGTAGAATTGGGTTCTTACTCTCCAGTCTCTTTGGGTGAGTAGGGAGAGTTAAGGATATCTGATCCTCACCTGTGTCATCTCTGGGGATATTGCTTATTAAAATCTTAGAAACTTATTTATGTCTGCTTAGGATGACTCCAAAAATAGTATGCACCTCCCACGTGCATGCTCATGTCCTGATTTGCATGTCTGTGCAATGCTGCTGTAGGAGATGATGTAGAGTGCTTGAAATGGGTCTTGCAGCTCACCTTTAGTGAGCCTATGAAGTCAAACAAAAAGATGTCTTAACTGCACCTGTTTCACTGGCTGTGTTATCTCAGATGACATGTTGAGAAGGTACCTCAGCAGGCTGGTTCACATTACCTGAAATTCAAGCTGATTGTTAGATACTGCAGGACAGGTCAGGTTAAAGTATAATTTCAGCTGCTGCATGCAACCCAGGAACACTATCTGAAAGCACAAGCTCCTGATGCTTTCCCATGGTGTCTCTAACTCTGCATGTAGCATTGCTTCTATAGCTTTGCTTATCTCGTTGTGGGTTTGATTTTTGGGACAGTGCTTTTAATTTTCTCACCCTGCACGTAACCTGAAGTATGTATACAAATAGGATACATATTGGGGATGTATGTATGCACAACATGTAATCAGAACCCCATGGAAATGCTAATTGATACAAAAGGGGGCTTGCACACCTACTGAAACTCTCTAAGACTTTTGATCTTTTCTCTTTCATTAAACACCACTGCCTGTAAGTAGTAATTTGTAAAATACGATGTGTTATGCCTTAGAACAACTCTTGTATGTTGATGGATTACTTATTTTTTTTTTTCCTCCTTAGTAGATGGGTAAACCTCACTTTGCATACCAAATGCCAACTGGGACCAGCTTGGCTATTCCCATTGCTCTCTAGTTTGGTATCACAGCCTGTTGACTGCTTCAGCTGGGGATGCAGTGCATGGTAGACTGTGCTGGTCGTTTCTGCCTATGTGAAGCCATCTTTTGGGGGCTGAACCATGCTGAAAAAGGCCAGAATCAAACTCTCCACCCTGAACTGGAGAGAGAATGGATGAAAATCAGCAGTTTCTGCTTCTCCACGAAGCTATTGAAAGTGTAAGCTGTACAAGAGCTTCTCTTTTGCCCAGAGCAGCCCCCCTCCATTGGTATCTGTATTAAATTTCTTTCTGTCTCTTACAGACCTTCCAAATGCAATTTAGAGAGTGGATGTGTTTCACACATCACACTGGAGTGTGACATTTGGGCACTTAATCTCAAGGGGAGAGAGCTTGGTGTGATGTGGCTCCGAGCTGATGGGTGCCCTCTGTCCTTCCTGCCATGGAGCTGCCCTCAAGTGTTTCACTTCCCAAGGGTACAATTGAGTAACTTGTAGAAAAAGGTGGTGATAGCACCTTCCTCCTGCTTGGGAGCCGTTCTGTAGTGCCTGAGCCAACTTTATTGAAGAAAAAAGGTGAAATATGTCCAGCTGGTGGATGGTCAGAGCATAGCACAAAAGTTAGTGGCAGAGAAACTGCTGCTTGTTTCTGTTTCCAGAAGGGTAACTGGTTGTAGTGTAAACCAAGACACATGCAGTCTTTCCCCAATTAATAGCAAGTGTGAGAATTAATGCACATTCAAGCTTTTATTAATAGAGGAAACCTTTCCACTTAGTGCTCTCTGTTGTTTTGCTGTGAAATGGAATCTGTTGGGTTCAAACCCTTTCAGACCATCCTTCTTTCACCACTTTTTATCTGCAAAAAAGCCACATACCATTATTCTTGTGGGACAGCCCTAATTGGGGCTTCAGTTACTGTTGCCTTGATGCTGAAATGATGGTGTTCAAGCATCTGAGGAATTCTAAACATGGAGTGGGGATGGTTCCTAAGAGCTGTGTACTCTTGCTGTGATTTTCTGTAACAGCAAAAAATTCCCTGGATATTTATGTAACTGTCTGAAGCATTTCCACAAGACCTCTACTGAAATCTGAAATCAGCTAGATTTAAAAGAAATGCAGAAATACTGTTTTATTTGCAAAAGAGACAAGGTGGTTGGTAAGGCTTCTGCAGAGTTACAGGAGGGCATTGGAATGAGGCTGCTGCATATTTAATTTGTTTAATGCCCAACTGTCACTGCTAATAGCTTTGACACAACTAAAAGCTTTGCTCCTTCAAAAGGAAACAATTAATAAACAAGATTAATTTTTAAATACTAGAGAAGAAGCCTTCAGTTATTTATAAAATTGTGTAGATAATTTTCTTTCCAGGGTGTTTACAAGCAAAAGTGGCTGTGTTGTGAAAAAGTGATTATATGCTTATTCCCATTTTTACAAAGTGACATTGGTTCATTTTAAACAGAATTTAGTGGAATAATTTAGCCTTAAATGATTTTCCTATATGAAAATACAGTTTATATATTCTTTGAATAGCCCTTGTAGGAGGAGTACTGCTTAAGAGGAGAGGACTGAAAATTCAGCAATTTTCGATGTTTGGGTTGATTTTTATGTTTGATTCAAGCATAATCAGTGCTCACTACTTTGTGGGGAGCTCCCTGGGTGATTTTTTTCTTAATTGCTTTTCTTCCCTGTTCAAAAAGCTCTGACCAGGGGCTGGTGGCAGGATGAAGGCAACCTGCAACCCCACTGTAAAACTGCACCTGCTGGATTTTCAGCCCTTCTGTTTTGCCCATTGCAGGCAGATCCATCACAGAGATGGCTCTGATGTCTAATAGCTTCCACAGCTCCCCTGATTTGTCTGTTGTCTTGTCTCATGCTTTGCCAGTTTGCTTTGGAAACATGCCTGCTGCTGCATCTGCAAGATGAGTGCAAATCATCCTCTCCCATGTCTTAGTAAAAACCAGGAAACTAACGGAAGTGTTTTATAAGAACTGGAATTTTTTCATGTCATTAAATATTCCTGCCCAGCAAAGAAACTGATTCAACTGGCTCTCCTAGCTAGTAACTGACTGGTAATGTGGCTCTCCTAGCTGGAAGAGGGATGCAGGTAGCTAGGATCATAGGATCACAGAATCATAGAATGTTAGGGGTTGGAAGGCACCTCTAGAGGTCATTTAGTCTGACCCCTCTGCCAAAGCAGGAACACCTAGGACAGGTCACACTGGAACATGCCCAGGTTGGTTTTGAAAGTCTCCAGAGAAGGAGACTCCACAACCTCTCTGGGCAGCCTGTTCCAGTGCTCTGTCACCCTCACAGTAAGGAAGTTTCTCCTCATGTTGAGGTGGAACCTCCTGTGTTCCAGCTTGTACCTCTTGTTCCTTGCCCTATTACTGGGTACCACTGCAAAGAGGCTGTTCCTCTTGCTACTTACCCCTCAGATATTTATAGATATTAGTAAGATCCCCTCTCAGCCTTCTCCAGACTGAACAGTCTCAGTTATCTCAGTCTTTTTTCATAGGAGTGATGTTCAAGTCCCTTAATCATCCTCATAGCTCTTAGTTGGACCCTCTCCAGTAGATCTCTGTCTTTCTTGGACTGGGGAGCCCAAAACCAAATACAATATTCCAGGTGTGGCCTCACCAGGGCAGAGTAGAGGGTGAGGAGGACTGCCCCAGACCTGCCAGATGCATTTTTACTAATGCATCCCAGGATACCATTGGCTTTCTTGGCCACAAGGGCACATTGCTGTCCCAGTGTATTGAATAGTGCTGACCCAGTACAGACAATTGCTGGTAACTTAATTTTTATGATGCAACACTAAAAGAAATATTGTTGCCTTTTCAAACAAGACTGACCAGAGCATGGCTTAACACAAAAGAAATTATCGTTTTGAGCTAGCCCCAGACACGAAACAGGCAAATCTTCAACTGGGAGAGAAACTGCTGATCCAAGACCAATTTCCAAATTTGTTTCTGAGCTGTACTCGTATCCTGACACTCAAGAATGGGGCTGGTTTGTCGGTGTGGCTGGAAGTCTGAATGCCTCGTTTATTTAGTAACCACTGACCTATTTAACATGCAGAATGCTCCAATGAAGCATATGTGTGCCTCCTCTTCTGGCTTAACCTGTGTGTGCATGCAGTACCTTACACTTCTGGGACTGGAACATTTTCTTTGGAGTAGGAGATGCCTCAATCCAGTCAGCACACTGTTTGGAATTTGACCTTTTTTTTTTTTTCTCCTTTTAAGCTTGGACTCACCTAGAGAACCTCTTCTTCTAGAGTTATAGTCCTCACAGTGTTAACATGGAAGTAAATTTTGAGAAAATAAAGTTGAGGGTAATTAATGCATTATTCCACTGGGTTGAACTTGGCATTGCTTGTGTTGGAAAGAGTCCCAAGCATTAGAAAACATGGGGATAGAAAATTACAGCTTTATATACAGGAGTAATTGAACAAATGTTAACTTGGATCCATCTCAGGGTGGTTGTTTTTTCACAGACACTTGGTAACACCAAACTCTTAAACCCTCTGGGTCTTTTTAGCATGGTCTGTACTCCATCTCATGAAACTTTGTCTTGTGGTACAGATTGTCAATCTTTTTGGTTGATGTAGTTGTTGAGGACCTCCAAAACCAGCAAAGTGTTTCTGAAGAACAAGAAGTACTTGTGTGAAGCCGAGAGAGAAAAGCTTCTTCCTTTGAGGGTTGCAGAAATCGGTTGATGAACCCCTTAAACAAAGGTTCTCTAGGAACTTTTGGTTAAGGTCCACTCCTCCCCAGTCTTGCAGGCTGGTTTCTTGACCAGCTGCCTGGATTGTGAGTGTTCCTCTGTCAGAAAAGGATGGACACAGTCAAAGTACGTGCCTGAACCAAGGGCAGGGGTCCTCAGTCTTTGCTGGCAGCATATCCCACATCTGTGGTGCTACTGCTGCCTGCAGACTTTCTGGTTATCATCTGTTGCTTAAGAACTTTTTCACACTTTGGCTCCTGTTTGTTGTTGAAAATAGAGACATCAGGTTTACTTTCCAATTAGTACATGGCAAAATGTGGCCTGGAAGATTAGTTTTGGTAATTTTATAATGCTAATTCCTTCAACGTCAGTGGAGTTGTGCCTGATTTACTCTAGCATGGTCAGTCCCCAGATGGTAGAGCATGGTTCCCTAAAGCCCTGAAATGATCTGATTATCAGGATTTTAATGCTGATCATGAGTAGCAGTGGTACAAAGTATCCAGCTATACTGTTGAGAGCTTAAAAAGATCTTTCTTAATAAGCTTTCTTAATGGCAGTCTTAAAATGTAATAAAGCAAAAACAATTTCACTGTTCAAAGCTGAGTGCAGGCTGGGTAACTTTTATCCAATGGACTTCATTAAATAATTGTGTGCTGTTTGATCATATCAACAAGTTTAGGAGCTCTTGTTAATGACATGGAGTATTTAAAAGCAACACTTTGAAGAGAAAAGCTGCTTTATCCTCAGTGTTGCCTACATTGGAGGAAAACTAAGAGGTAGCAGGATTAAGCTTCCAAAAATTAAATGTCTCGTAAAAATCTCACAAGATTTTGCTTGGTAGTGTCAGGCATTTCTATCTTTTTTTTTTTTCCTTTCTTTCTTTTTTTGTGTAAGTAATTTCACACAATATTGGTAAGTGTTGAAACAAAAAGTGGCAGGAGACATTTCCAGGTGTTTTCTACCTGATATTCCTTGCATTCTTTTCATGCTTGGTGGATTCATGAGAAACAGGCTGCTGTGAAGTGGAGTAATTAACAGACCATAACTCACTTAACAGACATGAGGAGAAACCTTGTATTATGTAAACTTCCTTGGTTATTGTGATACATTTCATACTGAAGCTCTCTGGCTTTTAATTTTTGTATGGTTGAGAAGTCTTTATAGACAGCATTTGCAAGGCTTACTGTGTCCAGCATTGAAAGAAAATTATTTTCCCCTGCAAAGTTTAGTAGTTTAGGTTAGATGGATCTCCAAAAGCCATCCAGTGCAATCAGCTGAATAAAGCCAGTCAAATAGAGCAGGTTGCTGAGGGGCTTCTCAAGCTGAGTCATGAGCATCTCCAAGGATGGAAATTCCACAGCTGCTTTGGGCAGCTTGTTCTAACATTTGATCACCCTCGTGGTGTATTTTAATAAAAGAGAAAAAAAAAAGGGGGGGGGGGGGGGAAAGATCTATCCTTGTATCTGGTTGTCATTTCTCATGTTTCAGTTGGTGTCTTGTCTCCAGTTACTTGCCTCACATCCTATTTGTGCACTTCTGAAAAGAGTCTGGTTCCATCCACTCCATACCCTGAATATTCTCTGTAGTCATGGATTTTCTTTGGGTTACAAAAGCTATTTTATACATCTGGATAAAGGCACACTTTGTAGTTAAACCCTGGGCTGTGCTTTTTTTGAGGACCTTTCTGAAAGTCTACATCACAAATTCCCAGCTTAATAGTTAGAAGGGGGGATTGGAGTGTGGGTGGTTTTCCTTTCTGGTTACAGCTGATCTACTTCTGTCCATAAATATTCAAAAAATCCATTCAATAATATTTTTTAAGTGCTTTCCACTTAGCAGCATTGTGTGTTTTGTGTTCTCAAACTCTTAATTTGGCAAGTCAGATTCAGCTATCTGGTTCAGGATCATCCTCAAGCCTGCACATTAAATCAAGGTGTAGTGTTCTAGCAGAAACTATTTCTGGGTGCTGCTGAGGCATCTTCCCAGTGCATTGCAGAGTCACTTTGACAAGCAAGTTCTGTTTGTTAAGTAATGGTTTCTCTGTGTTCTCTTGCCCTGCAGAGACAGGCACTCTTTGCAATTACAATTGAAAGGTGAGTGGAATCTTTCCAAAGCTTCCCCAAACATCACATGCTTTTCAAGAGAACACCAGACTGAGATTGGTTTATGGTTTACATCTCAAAGATGTAGACCTATGGGTGGAGTTCAGCCCTGTGTGCCACTTGGCTGTCCAGGGCTTGCTCGCATCTTCTGCAGAGGAGTGAATGTGTGTAAAACCTGCCTTGTGGATATAGCTTTGCTTTGAGGTCTAGGTTACAGAAAGAAAACTGCACCTCCTTAGAGGTGATCTCGTCTTGCACATCAACATTTGTCAAGTGTGCAAGACTTCATGTATGCAGCTCGACAGCACTGCAATGGTACAACCAGACTGGGATGAGTTCTTCAGTGCCTGTGCACAAAGGCAGCACTTGGACTTCCCAATGTAATGCTCTATTTCTGTCACTTTATGTTTTTAAGCTACACACACATTGTGCAACTCCATACTTGGGAGATACTCTGTGCACCCTGGTGAGTCGCTCAGGTTTCTAAACTCTGAGAATTACATGTGTTAGGCATCTTGCTGGATCAGACTAATTGTATGTATTTATGGAGGCAGACTGACAGGTTCACTTAGCATGCTAAAAATAATGAGGCTCCCTCAGTTTATGCAGCAGGAAACCTGATATTCCTTTTCAAAAGGAGGGCAATGATTTTGTTTAAAAAAGAAATGCACCAGCGTGTTATTACCCGTGGGTATGTTTTTATAAGTCTTGAGTTGTGGAGCTTGCAACTGCTATCTTCAAATCACTTACCTTCTACTGCCTGGATAAAGGATGTCTACACTGTCTCAGGTTCTCTATTGGAATTCCCCCAAATAAATTTCATCCTGTAATTTCAAACAATTTATGGTATTTTTTCCCTGCTTCGAATGTTGTTTTCCTGTTGTTCATTGTTAAACTGCTCCTGCCTTTAAACCCAGAGCCTATTTCATTTCAGTGGCACCTATATGTACCTGGACATCACATCATTTGGTGGCAGTATTCCTGTGGTAAAGGTCATGGTTTCTTCCTCTATTCTCTTGTCTTTTTTTGGGGAGTATTCTGTATTTTGAGTTTCTGGGTAATTGTTGAAAGCTGTTGTTTTGGAGCTGGGGAAGAAGCTGATGGATCTCAGCCTGTCCTTTGCAGCCAGGCATGTGGTTTGTAGTCTCATGGTGTATTTTCAGAGATGAGGAACAAGCAGGAATCCTGTACTAGAAATAAGGCTTCAGGTCTAATAACTTGCCATCTCCTGGGCCAAAGATGATCTGGTGTTGCCAGACTTCTCTTCTTTCATGTATAAAGCTTCCTTCTGAGTTACAAAGTGCAGTAGCACCTAGGTGCAGAGGACACATAATTTAGGTGTTTGCATAGGTATCTGAATGTCTGCATTTGCCCTAGAGTAAATTCTTAGTGTTCAGGTGTGTTAATCTAGGCTCAATGCCTAGCATAACTTAACATTTGAAGAAGAGGTGAGTAAAAATGGATGGAAAAAAGATAGCAGGAAGAGAGGAACTAGGCAACCTTTGCCTGTGAGACAGGCTATTCATGCAGAATAATTTGAATTTTTTCCCCACCTTTCCCCTATTTCTGTGTAGTAGTCTGATGATAAAGGGCTTTTCCCTGAGTTATTTTCTGTTTGAGTTTAATGTCAGTATGGAGATTAAAGATGTTTGTTTTCCGTTGGCTTAATAAGTTTAAACCCAGCCTTTGAAGTCAGGTCATTTGAGATTCTTTGGATGAAAAATCAACTCTTTATTTGGTAATCTACCCAACACCCTCAGATTTCAGGCTTAAATAAAATACTGCCTCTGCTACAAATGATGTCAGTATTGCCTGAGGTTTGTTTAAGCAGAAAGCTGAAGTCAGCTTGAACAAAACTTGGCAAAAGTGGGATGTTTTATTCATGTGGATGGTTTGAATAATGTCCCAGAGTTTCCGTGGTATAATTTTGGTGCATTTTCTGTTTAAAGAGACCCCTATCCCCCTCATTTAGAGAGAGCCTTTTGGTTGGGCTTCGTTTGCAGGCTTAGGGTGAGTGGTGTATGATTGCAGTGTAAATACAGATCTTTTCCATCGTTACAAGCTCTCCTAACATTTATGAAGCTCTGCTGAGGGGTGGAGGGCTCTACCTGAGCGAGTCAGTGCTGCCAGTGAGTAATCTTGGATATTGGGAGGCAAAGGAAAAAATCCCCCAAGTTTCAGGGTTTCTACTTAGCCTTTTCCTCCTCTTCCTCCTTACTCTGCATGATGCTTTTTGAAGCTTCAGAGAAGGAATTCACTATTCTTCACTGAATGACTGTGTCAGGGAGTTCATTAGAAGGTGCTTCAAGGTGTATGTGTATGCACCTTCAAGTCCCCTCTGCTTCTGCTGGGTCTTTGTTTCTCTTCCCCAACCTCTTCTCCTCTTTCCTTGTGCAGAGCTGCCTCTGCCCCTTCCACAGGTCCTTTCAATCCCTTCTCACACTGTATCCCACTCCAAGCTCCACCAGGGAATGTGGCAGTGGGGGAAACATTACCCATTTCTGAGTTCAAAGGATTTGTACTTCTGACAGCTCAGTTCTCCAAAGACTGCATGCACTGAATGCTCTCTAGCTGAAGACTGCAAAAGCAAGTGGACTTTGCTGTTCATGCTTTATGGTAGCCAGCAGTGGACTGTGACCTGAAAGCAGAAGTAGAGGTCTGATTTAATGCTGTCCAGGTAAAATGGAGGAAACCTAGAGCATGATAAACTCAAATGATGGGTGATTTTTATTGATTGATCTGACACCACATGGTGTTGGCCATGGGACCAAACACAGTTGTGTCAAGCCTGGTGGCATATTCTTTGTAGTGTGTTCAAATAGTACCTTTCTTGTTGAAATTTGTAGTTTAGGTTTTCTTTCTTTTACTGCATCTGCCACTGTATGTGCCTATTTGAAGTTGGGGGTTTGATTCAGTATGTAGAAGTTGTAGGTCTCACTCTTAGGGTTGTGTTAATGAATTCCACAAGTGCAAATCAGCAATAGTAAAGATGGAGCACGCCAGGCAGAGAAAGCTAATTACTTCCATTGATTGCTTGGAGGCCTGGAGCTGTGTGTTAGAATCTCTTTGCATTGGAGAGACTTTGCAGCTCCCTGCAGCAGGAGCTGAGGATATCACGACAGATCGGGGTGAAGCCCAGGTCTGTTCCTGCAGGGATGCAGTGAAGTGAGGCAAAGGGAAGGGAGTACAGATGTGCAGATGTGGTCTCACCTTCACCCCTACCAGAATGGGTGCTCTTAGCTCTGGCCAGAACAGGAGGCTGGCCAGTGTGTGTAAATACCTCCATGATGGATTGCAGAGCAGATAGGATGAGGAGCTTTTAGTACGTTTGCAGGTCTGGGGAAGGCTTCCACCACAGGCTGATGATGCTGTATAGACTCTCCAGCTTACTGTTACTTTGGCCACGGGTGGTATTTTAGCTATTAATATCCACTGCTTACTTGCAGCACCACTAGTACTTTCCAGTCTGTTTGTCACTTGGTGATTTTCATTTGTTGCTGTAGAAACATTCAAAAAGCCACAGCATTAGGAACTAGATAAGTATCCAAAGGCAGATTTGTAATATCCTCCAAAAGTTTAAGCTACTAAAGATACACTTAGATATAATTCCATGGTATTTCCTCCCTGTTTTTCAGCTCTTGGATATTTTTTTGGATCCAAACCTAATGCTGAGTGGAGGGGAGACAGCTTTTTTTTTTTTTTTTTTTTTTCCCTTTCCTTCTTTTTCCTTTTTATAAAGCCTATTGAATTGTAAGCAGGGCACAAAGCAGTGTTTGTTCTGGAGCCCAACCTGATGGGCTGCGGGAGCCCTCGACAAGGGCCTGCAGTGCTCCTTGCCGCGGAGTCGCAGGAATGCTGCTGTTTGCGGAGGGGATGGCTGGGCTCACTGTCCAAACAGATCTCTGCTTGCCAACTGGGAACATATTGCAGTCTCTGTGAGGCACTCCATCACGGCTTGAATAGCTCCTCTTGTGCTCAGGCTTTCTGAATGCAAGAGAGAGAGAGAAATATTCCTTTCAGCCTTCTGCAATGTCAAAAAACCTTTAGTGACCATATGAGAGCGTTGCCTTAATGCAGGGGTTCAGAAAGGGAAGGAACTTAAAAAGAAGGGATGAAATTGTTACCATTTGTTGCTGTATTTTTAGAGTTAAACTTCCCTCCCCCAGATAAAACTTTGCTTTATCTACTTCTTGGGAAAAAAAGCCCTCCTGAATGTACATTTTTAATACACGATGCAGTTTAGTTTAAAAAAAAAAAAAGTCACTAACAACCTCATTGTACCTCTTTTCTAAGAGACTAAATTAGTGCTTATAAAATAATTGCTTTCATTTTCTAAGCCTTCTGTTGTAGTTGGTAGATATACTTTTGGATTGGAAAATTACCACAGTAATGCCTGATTCTGCAGCAGCTTTTGACTAACTGCACCCTTACCTGTGCAACCTTATCTGATGTTAGAAGATTTAATACAAGCTTAATTCTATGCATCTGATACTGAGTTATAATGTGCAGATAGCTTGATGTGATTGTGGTGAATCAATCTGAGAATTGTAATGCATACTACAGTGATGTGTGAGGCTCTCTGCAGCACAAGTAAAATTTCAGCCTTGTCCCTTTCCCTCCCCCAAGAAACATTCTCCCATTCCCTAACTGTATTTATATCTAACTTAAATAAACACGGATTATAATTCCTTTAAGTGCACTGCTCATCTATTTCTGTTTTCAGAATGCTTCACAAGCAATTTTGTGCTTCCAAAGTTAGAGAGCTTTTTGCATGGAAGGAAAAGGTGGTGTGAAGAGCATGAGTTGCTGGGGATAAAAAAAAAACCAAACACATTTTAAAACTAAATGAAAAATCTTGAACTTGTTGAATTCTGCTCAGGACTTTGCAGTGTGCATACACTATCTAAGAAGCAACAAGAACGTGTTTGTTCCTGGACTTTTGTGTGCAGGAGAGGGAGGAAGGACTTCACTGCTGTCACTGTTTCTATGGTGACAGCTCATTCTTGAGACAGTGTTGACATAAATTATAGTCAATCATTTATAGCCAGAAAACTTAAAAGGAAAAATTAACCATGGCTGAGTGTTTATAAGCTTTTTCACAGTATATTATAAATCGCATGTGGAAGTTAATTCATTCTCTGATGTTTGCATAGCTTACTGTACTGTAAGATGCTGATAAAATACCTTCATGTGGTGCACAGTTCTATAAAATACCTGCCAGTGGATTCAGTACAGTATATTGTGATTAAAAACCATAAGTGCATGATGCTAAGAAACTTCAATTTATCTTAAAGCAGGAAAAATGAAACCCCCCTAGCAATTTTTACTAGATGATCCATTATCTTTTACCATATATGCCCTGATAGTCAGAATCCCAATTTGAAAGCAGGGTAACCCAGAATCACAGAATTAACCAGGTTGGAAAAGACCTTCGAGGTCATCAAGTCCAACCTATCACCCAACACCATCTAATAACTAAACCATGGCACTGAGTGCCTCATCCAGTCTTACTTTAAACACCTCCAGGGACGATGACTCCACCACCACCCTGGGGCATTCTTCTGTGAAGAATTTATTCCTAATATCCAGCCTAAACCTCCCCTGGTGCAGCTTGAGGCTGTGTCCTCTGGTTCTTTTGCTGGTTGCCTGGGAGAAGAGACCAGCCCCCATATGGCTACAGCCTCCCTTCAGATAGTTGTAGAGAGCAACGAGGTCTCCCCTGAGCCTCCTCTTCTTCAGGCTAAACAACCCCAGCTCCCTCAGCTGCTCCTCATAGGGCATGTGCTTCAGACCCCTCACCAGCTTTGCTGCCCTTCTCTGGACACATTCAAGGAAGGAAACATAAGAAACCCATCAGGAAGCATTTAGTTTTGACCCCATCTTAACCAAAATCTCCTTTGCACCTGGCCTTTTGTAGGACAAATGGGCTCAGCTTGAAACCTGAGCGTGCAAGTTTAGGAATCATCCCCATGTGTCTTGTGCCACCAGCTCATACAGACTCAGGCCTGCAGACTCCAGCTGTGGCTTCTGCCTTGCCCAGCAGCAGGGCCAGCTGTAAAGGCAGCAATGCCACATTGTGCAAAGCTGTGGGTTTCTCTGGCTTTCAAAAGATAATTTCAGAGAGGACTGGTAGCCCGAGGCAGTACAGCCCAGACTAACCTCCAGATGGCAACTGGTTCCTATCAGCTGGCCATGCATTTGCTGTAGTAGGTGCAAGAGTATCCTGGCTTGAGCTTGGCAGGCCTTTTTAATTCCTGGTAGCCAGAGGGAGAGCTGGCATGGTGGGCAGCGAGCGTCTCTTGGACACCTGCCTGGTTCTCACCAATGTCATCAGAGTTTTCCTGTGAAATATTTTTATTCTGGCAAACTTGTGTTTTCTATAGGATAATCATTGCTGGAAAACTATCAGCTCACTTCAAAGTCTCTGCTCACTGATTTGGCTTAGTGATATCCTTTGATTTGGATGAATTTTGGAAAGGTGACCATTTCCCTGTGCCTCCAGTCCCTGTAAGCATTGCCTTTCTCTGTGTGTCACTGTAGGGCATCCCTCAGAACTGCACTTGGGTATGGCTGCTCTACTGTCACGTGGGATAGACCAAAACCTGTCATCATCACAAATTTATGGGTTAAAGTGTCACTGTTCTTAGTTTTTCATGTATGCTAACCTAAGTGTGTACAAGCAGACATATATCTGTGCACACAGAGAAATAAGAGAAAGGAGGTAAACCTGTAACACATGGTGTGGAAAATTATGCTGACACAGCAAAAGTTTTTAGGAAAGGTGATTTCCCTAATGAAAACTGTATTGATTTAATGTAACTCCGATGCAGAGCAAAATGTGGAGTGACAAACCACATTTTTCAGAGAATTCTTTGTGTTGTGTTCTTTCACTGTGAATCTGGATTGTTCTGTGGCTTTTTGAATTCCTGGTATTGAAGGAGAGTGATTTAGTGGCTGGAGAGCTGAGCATCACTATAATTTATTTATTTTCCTGATTTCCTGCTGTTGATGTGGCAGTATCTGATAGTTCCTCTCCTTTGTTGTGCTGTCCTATAAAAGGAGGTATTATAGCTTGCAGGATAATGTACAACAGGGTTTAGAGTTTCTTTAATGCTGTTAGGTGCAAGATGTAATTTTTGATGCTAAGCTTGCTGTTGGGAAATAAATGAGGTGAGTGTGATTCTGTTGTTCTAGGCTGTTCTGCTAGCTCATGCCTGGGGTTCAGTTATAAAGTACTGATGTCTCAGGTTCAGTTTCTCTGGCTAGTAATAAAGGCAGGCACTGGTGTTGCCTACAAATCAAAGGCTAGCTTGCCTTCCAAGGCTGAGGTAACCTGGCCACAACATTTAGAGTCCAGGAGTATGATATAGAAACTTCACAACATAAACTTCAGTGGCTGCCTAGTTTTTTTTCAGCAGAAAAGGAGGTGAGGAGCTTGTGGGCAACACTTGAATTCTCTGCTTTGGAAAGAATCACTGCATTAGGTTTTTAGGGATGCTGCAAATAAAGACAGTTTATCCAAGACAGGCACATTTGTTACCTGCAGTGTGGGTTTTTTGATTTGTTTGTTTTATTTTTTTTTCTGAATGCATCATGTTTCTGGGACCAAAAAAACCCCACCAACCGTGTCTAGGTCTGAAATAAAAGCAGCAGTATTGGAGGTGAGACAGAGGTCGAAGAAAACTGCCCTGAATTTATCATAACAAAGTTGAGTTATTAAATGAAGAAGTCATGACATGAGGTGTGTTTCTCCAGGATGCTGTTTTTTCTGATAATCCCAAACCAGTTGCTGAGCATTGCTGCAGTCTTGACATCAGAAGGGCTTGCTGTAAACAGTGCAGTCTTTAAGCAGAATGGTTGATGAGTTGTAATTTCTGGTGACTTGCAAGGAAAATACCAATGCTAATTTTTTTTCTATTCTCCAGTGATACTAATTTCTCTGGATTATTTGCTCTTTAGCCATGTGATACATGCAGATTTCAGTGTCTTGATGGATAACTGCAGGAGCAAATACAGGGGAAAACGGTTGAGTCACGAGCCTGAGACCCATGAGAACAGATCTGAAGCCAGAGTGATGCAGTGTTACAGAAGCAGGGCTTTCTTCAAGCTGTGGAGATTCTGAGTCACCAGGACAAATTGTTTTCAGTATTTTTTTTCTTTAATTGTGTGCTGGGAGGGCTAATGCACAAACTCTTGTGACCCAGTGAGTTGTTTTGCTCACTGTTAAACAAATACTGCTGGATCTGCAGCAGTCCTGACTCCAGATGTTCCTGGCCCTTCATCACTGTCGGCAGTTCTGCCTGATTGATGGGATCACTGAAATGGTCCAGAAATATGAAAGTTGCTGTTCACTGCTTTACCTCATAAGCAGTTTGATTTGGAGCATCTGAAGGAATAGGGAGGGAGTGTGGGTGGAGGAGCACCTCGTGCTGCAGGCTCTATGAAAGGTAGCATCAGCCTGATAATGGTGTGAGAGTCCCAGGGGCTGTCCTGGAGGCTAGATCATTGCAGCCTCCCCAAGGCAGAGTGTTAGGACACTATGGATTGTATAGACCTGGCAGTCACATGCATTTTGGTTTAGCTTTTCGTCCTTTTATCCTTTCACTACACTGGTAGAGCTTTCCAGCGGTGGCTTGAGTAGAAGTGAGGAGAAAGAAAAGAATATGCCTGTGGATTTCTTCTGTCTTTTGACCGAGAAGCACTTTGGTTGTGGGTACAACACCCAAGTTGTGCAGTTGTGTCTGCAGGCAGCTTTTGGCATAGAAATACCTTTGAAACTTAAGAGAGATTTAGAACAGAAATGGTGGTTTCTAACCTAGAATACAAATATTTGGTAGTTGTTTAGGTACAGAAATGCTAGGAAGAGTGGTTTTCTGGTTTTGTTTGTTTGTTTGTTTTTTTTTTTTTAAGGCTCAAAAATAATTTAAATGAAGCACAGTTAATAGAAGCCCCGTCCCTGGAAACATTCAAGGCCATCTTGGATGGGGCTATGAGCAACCTGATCTGGTTAGAGATGTCCCTGCTCACTGCAGGGGTTTTGGACTAGACGGCCTTTAGAGGTCTCTTCCTTAACCAAACCATTCTATGATTCTAAGATGGGTGAGATTTGCGTTTTCATTCGGTCAGATTTAGTCAAGACTACCCAGTCCCAGAATCCACCAGGTTGGAGAAGACCTCAGAGATCATCAAGTCCAGTCCATTACCTAATACCTAACACTTCCTGACAACTCAACCATGGCTCCAAGTGCCACAACTAGTCCTCTTTTTAGCACATACGTTCCCCCAGTGACAGGGACTAAAGTTAGGATTCAGAATTTCACCTTTTGGAAATGGTATATTTTTTTTTTATCTGCTGCATCCCCTCCCTTCCTGTGCTTTGTAAGGAAAAATGCTGTAACACTGAATTGGGACTCTTCGTGTACTTGATGAACTGAGATGTTAGATCTCAACAATAGAGTTGAAGTACCAAGACACTCAAATAATTCAGAAGATAGTTTTGCAACCTAAGGTTGTTAAGAGGAAATCAAGAGCATTCCTTGAATAGTTGCAAAGTAGCTAAATCCCTCCTCCCCGCACCCCACTTGCTTTCTGCAAATTCCAGACCCTGCGGGTGGAGTTGTCATGGTGGGCTCTGTTGTGCCTGGGTAATCCCTCTGGGAACCTTGTTAGCCTGGGAAGGGCCTCAGCAATGGGATTATTGCAATGCAACTGCACCCCTGAAGCCTCCTGAGTGGAGGCAGCCGTGCCAGCCTGCTCTCCTGCGAGGCAAGGCTTTTCTTTGCTGGGATGGACAGGCTGAAGGCCTGGGAACCAGTGAAAAGATAACTTTTTTTTGCTCTTATATTTGAAAACTGATTAATAACCACTGTGCTGTGCCAAGCTGTATGCTGTTCCCCTTTAAACTCCTCACTGATAAATTCCTGAAGAGCAGTGGCCAACTGAAGTGCTTACTCCCTGGCGGAAAAGGAGGTTTTAATTCTCTATTACATTGCACAGTGAAAGTTTTGGATAGTAAATGAATTTCATAGCTGCTATAGCCACCAAGAAACTCCCTTTATTGCATTTGAAAAGTCAGCTATTTCAAATGTGCTATGGAGAAACTGTCCTAGATAGGCTCTTTTTACATGGAGAGCGTCATTTTAATAATTAGAAGGATTTAGTTAATTAGGCAGTATTTATTTCTCTGCAGCAGTTAACTTACATAGAAAGAGAAGGTCTCCTTCTCCCCACTGTGTCATGCCTATGTGATAGGATTGTTTATCATAGAATGCTTTGGGTTGAAAGGGACCTTTAAAGGTCAATCTAGTCCAACCCCCCTACCCTGGGTAGGGACCTTATCTGGGGACACAGGAAAATAATAATTTATGGTTTATTTTTTGAAGGCCATAGTGCTGTCATTAGCTGAGAGGCTTGTTTTAAAACTCAGCTCAGCTATGGTGCTCCTTGCTGTGGCTTAGCTTAGATGTATGAGAAGTGAAGTGAAAATGAAGGGAAGATGATGAGGCCTTCAAACATAACCTGGTGAGTCATAGCCTTCCACCTCACTGTCAGTCTTTATAAATGAAAACAAGCTGTGAAAAAAGCAAGGTAGTGCTTTCTCCAGGACAGCCACCATGTATTTGGGAGCTACAGAAAGTGTCTGCTGGAGTAGAAAAGGTGAGGAAGAACCAAAGTGAACTGAACCAGCTCTTTGTTCCTCATTTTGTTTCAGGTGACTCTGTTGGGCTTCGTGGTGGGTTTTGAGTATCTTCCTTTTGGTTTGGCATGGCAACAAGAGGCTCAAAGAAGAGCAGCAAAGAGAATCAGGGGGCTGTAGACATGAGCAACGAGAAAAGCTTGGGAAATGGGGTTTGTTTGGTCTATGGGATTGGAGGTTGAAGGGAGAGAGGATGAAAAGAAGGGAGGCAGATCGGTGGAAAGAAAATAGAAGGTTCCTCTGTCCGTTGTCATGAGTGGAGAATCAACCAGAAAATTTTTTTAAAGGAAAGAAATTCTGGTGGGGCACATTTCCAATGCAAAGATAGGTGATGGGAGACACTGGCTGGAGACATTGTGCACCTTTGGTCACTGGAGATGCTGAAGAAGGAACATCAGTCAGGAGAGGCTGAGGCAAAGCTGGCTTTCTACAGGGAGGGGAGTGCTGTGCTCCAGCAGCTCTTTGTTTCAGGGAAATATTTTACTTATTTTGTTCACTCAGTGACCAGACGTACAATATTCTGGTTGGGGCTTCTCTTCTTAATATACTGCTTGTTATTTTTTTTAATTCTTAACAAGCTGCTTCAGGATTATAGAACCACTGTGAAGGATGGAGGGAGGTGGCTGGGAAACCCCTGGGCTTGCTGAGGGCATCTGTGAGCACAGATTGTCACACTTAAAATTTTAGCTTGCGCTTTTTCCCTGTTGTTGTGGTGTAAGTGCAGTACTGTAATAAAACTCTTCAGAGGGCCAGAAGATATTAAATGTCTTGACATTTGCTTTATATATATATATATAAATGTTTTATATGTTTTTTTTCCAAGTGCTTCTACATCAGGAAGGTGGCATCACAAAATAACCCAGCACATGCCTGAGTACCAGCCCTGTTGGTGATCCTCCTTCCCTCCCCACCTCCACACGACAGAGTGCTTTTTGGTGTCACTTAGATATTAATTGCTGTGTTGTTTGATGAGCACATGGAGGATTTTAGATGATTCACTGAAGTCCAGGATCCAAACTTGTCACGAACAAAACTCATCAGCCCCTGTGATGATGGTTAGTGGCACTGTGTTAGTGCCAAGTGGGTGGTAGGAGTGAAGGTTTGCTTTGGGTTTCAGTGGCTGGATGATGCTTCTCCCTGTGGGTGGACAGGTAAAGAATAACCATCCCCTGATGGCTGCCTTGTGTGGGGCAGGCAGAAGAGACCACACTGTGTAACTGCATTGTTGGCTAGGTTTTGGGTCTGCTGCTGATTGCACAGTCCTTTTGGTGTTACTATGGGAATGCAATAATTCCATTATGAACAACTGGAGCATTTTCTTTTACTGCAGGAGAAAAATGGTGTTGTATAATTATCACTGCCTTTGAGGGAAGTTGTGTTCAAAGCTGATTGTTTAGCATTTGTACAAACCTGTTGCAGGGAACAAAACCTTTTTTACAAGTGAGTGCCATTTGATGAAGGTGCCAGAAAGCTAAGGCATGTACACACACTCCCCAAAGAGCAGATACATCACTAGAATGTGTCTGAGGGCTGTCTCAAAATTGCAAAGGCAAAATCATGTCCAGAGCTGAACTTCCATGCTTATGATGTTCTCGTGGCTTGATGTTTGTCTTTCTGCAAAATAAATAACCTCTGCTGGTTATCAGGCAAATATGTTGTGTTGTATGTAAATGGTAATGCTGTTAACTGGTACAAAAATAAACCAATTCTCATTTCATGACATCTGTTTCCCCTAAAACTGAGTTCTGGTTAAAAGTCCCTGCAATGATTATATAGACCTGGTGAGAAGCTCAGCTGGAGGATGCTAATCCTTCTGGTGCTATACAAAGCTTTAGCAGTGTAAAAAGTTGGTATGTTAAACTTTTTGGTTCTAAAATGAAGCCTGATGCTGCCAGAGCTCTCCCATCGTTGGCATGGGCCAGCAATAGTGTTTTGATGAGTTTCTCCCATTTCTGAAATTAGCTTTGTGGTCTCCTTTTCTCTTGTGGAGCCTCCTGCAAAGGTCAGGCTGCAGTTTTCTGTTCAATGTCTCTTCTGTCTCACCTTTCTTGGCTGTGCTCTTCTCTGTTCATCCACAGAGTTTCTGGCATATTTTGTATCATAAATCAAAGGGTTGTGCAAAGGAAAAAACAGTGAACGAGAGCAATACCTATATTTTCAAAGCAGAGTACTTTTCTATGCAATACCCTACTGCTCTGCAGCAGCTCAGAGATTTATTCAGGCTTAAATACTGTCTTATGACCTAAACTCTCTTCTGGTTTTGTGTCCAGTTACATTCCCACATGTTTCCTTTGTGACCCTGCATCAAGCATTTCATTTCTTTGTCCCACAGTTCCACTTGTGAAGTGAGGAGAATAACAACCTCACTCCAGCCAGATGTGCTGGGGATGGATTCGTGAGTCCTTGTGGGGTAACGTGGTGCTGGGTCATAGAAATGCTTTTAAGCTCCTGCTTCAGATGTCAGAATGTCATCTTGGGCTAATAATCATCACCCAAATGAATGTCTTTCCAGTTCCAGGTTATTGTGTTGTGGCTTGTGCGCTAATGGATTAATTTCAGATGTTTTCAACGTAGTTGGTGCTTCTCTTTGTTTCCAAAGTAGTCCTAATTTATTTAACAGTATTTGCCATTCTAGTCAACTGATTTTAGACAGATGTTTGTCTCTTGTGTTTTAGTCTAGACATCTCTGATTTACAATCTGTAGCCCATCTGGTGAATTGCCATGGGAATAGGCTTATTTTCAATGCTTGAAGTATTGCAACATACTCTTTGCAAGTGTTTTTGCAGTAGCGGCTGACTAGCCAACCATCAGAAAAGGTTTATTTTAGCTGAAGAATCTCTCTTGTTTGTTCAGATTAGGGGGGGAAAAATACTCCATTTCTATTCAAAATAACAACAAAAGGAATGTTCCACTATAAAATGTTCACTGGAAGTTGAAACTCTAGAATAATATATGGACCTGCTTTAAAAAAAAAAGAAACAAAACCCACCCTGGGTATGTAGAGGAACAGCAAGAGATCTGAAGAATCCATCCCTGTCCTCTGTGGCTGAACAAGTAGGTTTGTCTAACCTTTCCTAAAGGCTGCACTGAGCTTTATGTTGTCCAAGTGTCTCATAAATATGTCAGCTCACTCATTGGTGCTACACATGGCAGTTACTGGTGCTCTGTCTCTGGTGTAGGATGACCCTGTGCTGGTCCTTGTTCCCAGGCACATCCTGCTATGCTTCCATCCCCACAGCATGGTGCTGAGTCATAGAAATGCTTTTATGCTTCTGCTTCAGATGTCAGGATGTCATCTTGGGCAGGAGAAGCAGCTGTTGATACACAAGTGGATGATTTTCCAGGCTGTTCAAGCAGCCTGTTGACCTCATCTGGACTTTTCTACACTTAGTAAATTAGTGAAGTGTGATGGACACCAAAACAAGGTGCAGAATGGTATGGGAGGTCTTGCAGGTGACGAGTGATGAACCCCAAAATCCAGGTGCAGAATGGTATGGGAGGTCTTGCAGGTGACGAGTGATGAACCCCAAAATCCAGGTGCAGAATGGTATGGGAGGTCTTGCAGGTGACGAGTGATGAACCCCAAAATCCAGGTGCAGAATGGTATGGGAGGTCTTGCAGGTGACGAGTGATGAACCCCAAAATCCAGGTGCAGAATGGTATGGGAGGTCTTGCAGGTGACGAGTGATGAACCCCAAAATCCAGGTGCAGAATGGTATGGGAGGTCTCGCAGGTGACGAATGATGAACCCCAAAATCCAGGTGCAGAATGGTATGGGAGGTCTCGCAGGTGACGAGTGATGAACCCCAAAATCCAGGTGCAGAATGGTATGGGAGGTCTTGCAGGTGACGAGTGATGAACCCCAAAATCCAGGTGCAGAATGGTATGGGAGGTCTTGCAGGTGACGAATGATGAACCCCAAAATCCAGGTGCAGAATGGTATGGGAGGTCTTGCAGGTGACGAATGATGAACCCCAAAATCCAGGTGCAGAATGGTATGGGAGGTCTCGCAGGTGACGAGTGATGAACCCCAAAATCCAGGTGCAGAATGGTATGGGAGGTCTCGCAGGTGACGAGTGATGAACCCCAAAATCCAGGTGCAGAATGGTATGGGAGGTCTCGCAGGTGACGAGTGATGAACCCCAAAATCCAGGTGCAGAATGGTATGGGAGGTCTCGCAGGTGACGAGTGATGAACCCCAAAATCCAGGTGCAGAATGGTATGGGAGGTCTCGCAGGTGACGAGTGATGAACCCCAAAATCCAGGTGCAGAATGGTATGGGAGGTCTTGCAGGTGACGAGTGATGAACCCCAAAATCCAGGTGCAGAATGGTATGGGAGGTCTTGCAGGTGACGAGTGATGAACCCCAAAATCCAGGTGCAGAATGGTATGGGAGGTCTTGCAGGTGACGAGTGATGAACCCCAAAATCCAGGTGCAGAATGGTATGGGAGGTCTCGCAGGTGACGAGTGATGAACCCCAAAATCCAGGTGCAGAATGGTATGGGAGGTCTTGCAGGTGACGAGTGATGAACCCCAAAATCCAGGTGCAGAATGGTATGGGAGGTCTTGCAGGTGAAGAGTGGGACAATTCTTTATGGTCTCAGGGTACATGTCTTAGAATGCAACACAATTTATGCTTGAAGTGTTGAACATTTGATGTTTGCACATGTATTAATTCATATTTTTAGTGGGGGGGGTTGTTAAAAATGAGCATTTAGCCTAGCCTGACTTGCTTCCACTTCAGGTTGAGCTGCTGTGTAGCAGCTTGTAGTATTGTGATAGCTTTGGACAGGGCATGTTTGGTGCAGCGGATCTATTTTAATTAATTTCCTGTTTTTATGGGTTCCTGTATTTCTAGAATATGCCCAAAACCAGATTAAAACATCTGGGAGACACATTTCAGAGTAGCATGTGGCTGAGTAGGAATCTCTTGGTTCTTCCATTAAATCGTGGCGTGCTGTTTAACTGCAAACGGAATGCACTCGAGCCTCCTGCTGTGTGTAGCAGGTCAAGTAGCAAACACAGGTAAAATAAACTGTTTTCAAGAGTCTTCAGTGTAAACAGCAAAGATGCTGTCATGTAAATAAGCCAGAAAACGCTCCAGGAGCTGTCTGCTTGATGCATTTGGCACAGATTTCTGAGGATTTTGATTTGATGTTTGACTGAGTTTGTCTGCACATGTTGAAAACATCAGTCAAACCCAGACTCCAGATTGGATGTTACTGTAGGGCCTGTGGCTGTAAGGTTCAAGGACTGAACATGTGCATCAAGTGTACATGACCTGCAGTTTAGTAGTGATGATGCACTGAAGCTCCAAAAGACCTGTGGTATGTTCTACAACTTCAATTCTTTTCATGTTTTATTTTACATTTTATTTGCAGCAAGTTAACTTGGTGATTGAGGGAAGTGGGTAGAGAGCTGTTGCAGTTTGTAACCTCTCCTAAGGTGGTCACAGGATTTAGAGAGGATCATGAAAAAATAGACAGCAGTCATCACATCCCCCACCAGCTCAGGAAGTAAATCCATGGAGAAGAGGTGTGACCAAAGCTACAAAGGCCTTTGAGAAGCACATTTTACCTACATCAAACGTGCTTCAGCCTCCACTCTTAGCTTGTACAGATTGAGGTAACTGTGTTCAGTGGTTAAGCTATGCAGATGTAGGAGGCTTCAGGCTGATAGGGGTATTTGGTTTTTTTTTTTTGGATGTTTCATTTGCATTTAAATAGCCATTTGATGCAGGATCCAACATCATTGGAAATCCATGGAGCCATGTCTATTAAACTTGAAGGGTTTAGTAATGTTTTTGTGCTACTCTTAGAAGATGGAGGAATTACTTCATGCTAGCGAACTGTGATCTGAATAGAAAATAAACAGTTGAGTGCCAGACAACGTGAATGGACGTGTGGTGGGCATCTTTATTCCCATGATTATTTTATTCATGTGTAGATGAGATGACAAATAGATATGGATAAGCTCTCCATGCCGTCGTCTTCAGGCATGAGCTGGTGCCATGGAGATGGCCAAGTGCTGAATGCTTTATCCCTATGCCTTGATAAGCTGTATTGATGACTTTATTTCTAGCCTCTCATGGCCTCACCTATGGCAGGTTGAATGCAGCATAGGTGGGATTTTTTTTTTCCTAGCATTTTGAGACCTCTCCAAAAAGCAGTAATTTTACTCCCTCAAGCACTTAATATTGGAAAACCTGCTCATTTTCTCCCCAGTGTGGAGTTTCTTTAATCTACAAATTTATACTCATCTAAGGACGAAGTATTTGGATCTCGATCAGCAGCAAATTTAAGACCCTGTGTCCTAGTAACACCTGAGGGTTGACACTTCTTCCACCTTTTAGCATATGTGAGCAGAGTTCAGTTAGCATCTGAATTCACTCTTGTCCAAGAGAGGTTGCAACTCAGAATTGTGATGATGCTTGTATGTGCAAGCTCTTTGCATCCTGCTTGGGAGGTGTTTGTAAAGTGGTCTGGTGCACTTGGGTTGGCAGCTTAAGGCTGTAGCCAAAAAACTGGGAAAAGTGCTCACCACACCTGCTGCAGAAGAAAGATGATGAATGGAAGAGGATGCAGAATTTTCTTTGTTTTGTTTCCCTTGTCATCACCTTATTTGTTCTGTAAGCTGCTTTGAGAGTAACCAAGGGGAGGGAGAAGAGACGTGTGCTTAACAGCAACAGGGAGCCTGTTTATGCTTATTTCATTGAGGAAATTGTTCCGGAACAGCTGCTCATCCATGTGAAAATGCAAACCCTTGGGTCCCAGCCAAGGTCAGCAAGCCCTGGGTCATTTGTTTTAGCAAAGCAGGTCAATTTGCCCTTTAATTATATTTCCTTTTCATTTGGTCACACCTCTTGCTCCATAGATTTATTTCCTGCGAAGAGCCCTGTGTAGGGGAGGGTCTGATACCAGTTTTGTTGTGTGTCAGAGGGAGGCATAATATTTTTCATTAATTACTTAGAACTGTTAAGCTTTATAAAATATAATGCATTTACCTGACTGGATTTAATCTCCTACTTAGCTAGTGCAGTGGGTTCTTGTTATTAAAATGTGCAGGTTCTTAAATTTCAAAGTAAAAGTGCCAAATCACTAAATTTCAGGTAGTTTCTCTGCTAACACATATATTGCAGTGTGAAAATGGTAAGTTAGTACATTTGCTAGCAACAAGGCTGAGAAATTCCTGAACTTCAGAAGAGTTTTGAGTAACTGCTCTCTGAATGATAGCTTTATAATGAAGCCTAGTAGGATTTGCTCTTGGTAATAAACTGCAAAATGGTCAGGAGAAACACTGAATAAAACATATGCCTATGTGCTGGAGCTGGATGTGAAAAATATTCTACAGTGGACCTAATTTAGTAATAAAGAGAGAAATGTAGTGCTCTATAAGCACTAAAGAAAGGAAAATAGTTTAGTAAAATTACTTCTTTGCCATATAATGCTATGTGGAAAGAAAGAAATAAGAAAGATGCAATGCTATGGCTGGAAGAACTGAAATGTCAGATTGTGGCTTCTATAATTTAAGGAAAAAAAATCCTAATTAAACTAAAGTGGTCTTTATTGCATGCATAAAAGGTCACTAGGGACCAAGAAAAAAAAGCATACTTATTCCAAAACTGGGTTTATACAAGAACTTTGAAAGTGTCAGGGATTGCAACCAAGGCTGTAATTAGCTTTGAAAACCTTGGAACCAAAGTTTCTCAAGTACATTGTGACATGATTCCTGAGGGAATAAAAGCAGCCAGAAGAACTGACAGTCCCTTTGTGACAGAAGCATCCTCTTGGCAGGGGAAGAGGGACACAGAGATGGGAGGTAGACTTGCTTTGATCTGCAGCATCACACAATGTAAACCATGACACACACAGGGCTGGAGTAATTGTTGTCATTTTTGTTAGACTAGGGGCATGGGTGTTTTTGAAAAGGCAGCAGATTTGTAAACCCTTTTTGGTCATCCAGAATGGTTACAGTAATTAACTTCCTTCTGTCAGGGGAGTGACAGAAACACACAAAAGAGGGGAGCATGTAGCTTTGAAGAGGAGGACAGACTCTTACTGGGGTGTCAAGCTATTAATTAATTCTGCCACAATAAAAGACTGAGTTGTTTCTTTTGCTGTCCCTTAATTATTAGCATGTGCTAGAAATATGAAAACTTTGTGCTCTTGAAGCTAGGCTTAAGTATTATCTGACACCTGCCTGTGCCTTCAGCCCCATGGCTCCTCCGCCCTTCCTTCTCACTTCAGAGAAGGGGGAATAGTTTCCTTGCACCTGCATTTTGGATGGAGCCAGCTCCAGTGTTTTGAGGCAGCCCTCCAGAAGCTGATGGAGATGGTTTGTACTTACGGTGTTGGAGCTTGGGGTGGAATTTGGCCTCTTGTTTTGTCAGCAGAGGTGGCCAGAGGTTTTCTGGCTCCTTTTCATTCTGAGCTCAGGAGACAGACTCTGTTTGTTAGCAGGTTTAAAGTATTAAAGCGAGCTGATTTCAGTGTACAGCATCTGTGTTAGAATGGACTGACTTTCTCTCCTTTAAATTAAATCTTGTATTGGACCAGGAGCTTCAATTAAAACTTTACAAGTTCTAATTTCCTAGAGAACACAGTACTTGCATCCATCCTGTGGATACAAACAACTGAGGAACATCCTTCACTTTTTAACAGTCAAAAAATATTTTACCCAACTGAAAATGCTAAAAATGAAAACAAAACACACAGAGACAAATGCAGAAGGTATGGGTTTGGGTTTAGTGTTAACTGAGGAATGATTTCACTGCAAGAATGGTCTTCAATAATGGGGATGATAGTCTTTAAAAATGGGGATTGTTGTGCTGTGGAGATGGGGTCTGTATTTTGCTCACTACCACTTGAAATTATTTTGGTACCACTGATGAGAGAGATGAAATAATGTATGCTAAAGTCATTTGGCTAGCCTTGAAATCAAAGTGCTGGAAACAAAATCTACCTGCAAATCACTAGGCTGTCATTCTTTTGAAACTTGTTATCCAAATGACTTTAACAGTTTGTGGGCCATACACAGTTTGCATGGTGCACCTTTTGATGATAAAACACAGGGTCTAGGGGTTTTTATTGGAATGGAAGCATTACAGTCAACAGTATCGGTGTGGGAGTTTGACTTCTTCCTGCAAGTAGATTGCTACTCCATATGAGCAGTTGGCACAAGGCTTAGATACAAGGCATGCTGAGCAAAGTGCTTCTCATTTGTTGTATAGGGATTGTCTGGTCTGTGTAGAGAAACTCCAAAACTGTCCCATTGTTAAATTTATTTCCAAGTCAGAGTACCTGTTCCCGAGAAAGAATGGCTTGGGCCAATACAGCTGTAAGCAGACAGCATTTCAATGAGAGACTGAAACAGGCTAAATGTGAAAGCTTTGTTCTATTAAGCAGTCTTAATATTTAAATTATTGTCTACTGAAGTGGTGAAGTCAGGATTTTTAATTTTATAGCAACATTTTTTTTTCCTTGCTGTAAAGCTCCTTCTAAAACGTGTGTCACTTCAGTACCTGAGGGGATCCTGCAGGAAGGCTGCAGAGAGACTTTTCATGAGGGTGTCTAGTGATAGGACAAGAAGGAATGGTTTTAAGCTGAGGGAGGGAGAGTAGGGTTAGACTGAATCTTAGGAAGAAGCTTTTTGGTACAAGGGTGGTGAGACTGTGGAATAGGCTGCCCAGGGAGGCTGTGGATGCCTTCTCCCAGGGGATGTTCAAGGCCAGGGTGGATGAGGCCTTGAGCAGCAGAGTCTAGTTGAGAGGTGTCCCTGCCCATGTCAGGGATGTTGGCATGGATGATCTCTGAGGTCCCTTCCAACCTAAGCCCTTCTATGATTCACGTTTTCAGGGGGTTTGAATGGAGCCATTTGGATGGCAACTCCCCCTGCCACCCCCCAGAATTCACTTACTGCTCATGCTGATTTTTTTTTTCATTCACATTAAAATTGTTGACTGTCTGGGGAGACAAACAGTTTTTGAAGAGCTATAGGGTAAGGTGGTGGTGAGGAGCCCACATGAGCTGAATAAAAAGTTATAATGACTTTTTTTCTTCTCAGTGAGGCTGTAGTATAGGTGAAGTTCCCTACATAGTTAAGAACAGGGAAGTATGAAGAGCAGCAGAACCATACACCTAAAATGACTTATTTTAATTACAACTTTGGAGCTTCCATATGCTTAGTACACTTAATGCTAAATTGCCATCTTTCAAATCTAGATGTGACAGGTAAAACATGCATGTGCTGATCAGACCCTAAATAATTGGACATAGAAAATGAACCAAGATCAGAGGAGATATCAATAACTCAGGTGGATTCCTGTCTGTAGCATGGGTTTTGAGAGGTTAGCAAGTCCTGCTTATTGTGTGATAAGCAGCCTGAGAAGTGTGAAAAATGTGGATGCATAGGAAATGACTTTTGGATAATGTAATGTGTACTGGTTTTGCTGAGATCAGACAACAGACTCTGGCTCACTTTGTTGCTGGAGATTTCATTAGATTTGCCTAGACTAGGACCAGTCACTCCAAAAGTCCATTACATCCCATCTGTGCCTGAAGTCCTTCATCTGTATTAGGGCATAGCTTCCTTACTTAGAATGTGATATGGCTGGAGGTGTTGGATGGCTTCACCATCAGAGAAGTTGTCTTTTGTTTTTTTAGTCAGTGTTACAGTTCAGTTTGCAGTTACAAGGAGCAGAGATCTCTGAGCTTCTTTTCAAGAGTTTAACCATTGCTATTTTACAGATTCCATTGGGTTGCAAGGGACCCTCAAAGGTCATCTTGCCCAACCCACCTTGCAGTGAGCAGGGACACCCCTAACTAGATCAGGCTGCCCAGGGCCATATCGTGGGTGGTCTTGAACATCTCCAGGGAGAGAGCCTCAACCACATCCCTGAGCAACTTGTTCCACTATTTTACCATTCTCATTGTAAAGAATTGATTCCTTACGTCCAACCTAAATCTACCCTGATCCAGTTTCAAACCATTGCCCCTCATCCTGTCACTACAAGCCCATCTAAACAGTCCTCCCCCAGCCTTCCTGTAAGTCCCACTCAGGTATTGAAATGTAGCAGTCAGGTCTCCCCAGAGTCTTCTCTCCTCCAGGCTGAACAGCCCCAGTTCTTTCAGCCTGTGTTCATAGGAGAGGTGCTCCAGCCCTATGATCATCTTGGTGACTCTGCTCTGGATCTGCTCTGCACTGTGTCCACCCCATAGCTGGACACATTACTCCTCTCACCAGAGCAGAATAGAGAGGCAGAATCACCTCTCTTGACTTGCTGGCCACAATTCTTTTGATGCAGCCCAGAATGCCATTGATCTTCTGAGCTTCAAGTGTGCATTGTTTGCTCTTGTTCAGCTTCTCACCCACCAGTACCCCCAAGTCCTTTTCTGCAGGGCTGCACTCAATTTCATCATCCTCCAGCCTGTATTGATATTGAGAGTTTCCCCTCATTCTTAGACCCATGGGAGATAGGCTAACAGGTTAGTGTAAACATTCTAGTATGTTACAAGGTAGTAATGAATTTAATTTTACATTTCAAAATAGTAAGCTCTCATTGCAAATGTCTGTCTGATGTTTGAGGGGTTCATTTATTGACTGCTCTGTGTGATGTTCCTGATTTTAGTGGCTGAGTCCACAAGCAGTTGAGCAAACCATTTCCATTTGATCTAGACACGTTCCTTTAGCTGTGAGGTTCTGTTTGCCAAAGTGGAATGGTTATGGCACTTGCTTTGTTGTACTTGTACTCGGTGCCTCGAAATGGAACTTGCATGTTCAGGGCTGGATTTCACAGTGGAAACCATAAGCTTCTTGCTTGTATAACCACATTCCAAGGTTAGTCTGAATAGCTGAGATAATGAATTTGGTCTTTGTGCATTCTTAAACAGATAGTTTTTCACATATGTGATATTTTATTATTTTGTGCTACAATTGGATGCTTTCCTTGGGAGCTGCCTGATTCCAGGCTGCACAGTTTCTGCTTTGTTCCGTGCTCCCCGTGCCTTCGACAAGAATAACTTCACCACATTTCAATATAGGAATTGTGGGCTGCTGAAGGACATATTGTGTTACTGCTTAATGTTGTAGAAGTTGATCAGTGGGTAATATAAAGTCTATGTTTTAGCTGGTTTATGATGAAAATATTATTTCAGCAGAATATATGGTAAAGTCATTGGACAATGATCTTATTCTCAGAATGAGGGCAGAAAGCATTTTCCATAGATCAGAACCTAGTAGAGCTGCACTTTTTGTTATTGCAGGCTTCAAAAATAAAGCTATACTTAGCCTTTTCTGAGCAATTGTGTGGGTTGGTTTTTTTTTTTTTTTTAATTTTTCACTGATAAAACCCTAATATCTTATTGCTGGCTTTCTCTTAGGACCAGCAGAGGTTCCCATGATGTCACCCAACGGATCCATTCCCCCTATTCATGTGCCTCCTGGTTATATCTCACAGGTATGCTTCTTGAAGAATTAAAATGTATAAAAAGGCAATGGCCTCAAGATATGTAGAGGAAGTAATTTGGTTGAAGTTTTATTTGCTAGTATGTATGACCATTTTCATTAATATTTTCATACTCCTCCTCAGTACTGACAGTGCACACACGTTTGCACAGGTGAGCATGCACGTGCACCTTCACACACTGGTATGGTTACCAGCTGGGGGGGGTTTAATACTAGCAAAAGTTACACACACAGTTTGAGCCTGTATCACAGTGTATCAGAGGTTGGAAGGGACCTCAAGAGATCATCAGGTCCAACCCCCATGCCAGAGCAGGATCACTTAGGGTAGTCCACACAGGACAGGAATGCATCCAGGTGGGTTTTGAAAGTCTCCAGAGAAGGAGACTCCACAACCCCCCTGGGCAGCCTGTTCCAGTGCTCTGCCACCCTCACTGGAAAGAAGTTTCTCCTCATGTTGAGGTGAAATCTTCTGTGTTCTAGTTTGAATCTGTTGTTCCTTGTCTTATCACTGTGAACCACTGAAAGGAGCCTGGCCCCCTCCTCCTGACACCCACCCCTCAGATATTTATAGACATTGATCAGATTCCCTCTCAGTCTTCTCTTCTCCAGACTAAATAGCCCCAGGGCTCTCAGTCTCTCTTCATAGGGGAGATGCTCAAGTCCCCTAATCCTCATGGCTCTCCACTGGATTCTCTCCAGCAGTTCTCTGGCTCTCTTGAACTGGGGAGCCCAAAACTGGACACAGTATTGCAGGTGTGGTCTCACCAGGGCACAGAAGAGAGTTAGAAGAACTTCCCTAGATCTGCTGGACACACCTTTCTTGATACATCCCAGGATCCCATTGGCTCTCTTGGCCGCAAGAGCACATTGTTGTTCCATGGAGAACTTGCTGTCCAAGGTCTCTCTCTGTGGAGCTGCATTCCATCAGGGCAGCCCCTAACCTGTCCTGGTGCCTGTTGTTATTTCTCCCCAGATGTAGGACCTTGCACTTGTCCTTATTAAAATTCATGAGGTTTGCCTGCACCCAGCTCTCAGCCTGTCCAGGTCACGTTGGATGGCTGCACAGCCTGATGGGGTGTCAGCCAACCCCTCCAGTTTTGTATCATCAGCAAACTTCTGATGTGCCAGTCCTCTCCCTCAGAGAGGGAGAAGTCCCTGCTGTTAGGTGATGACAGTCAGAAAGGATAGGAGACCAGTGGAAAGTGGGAGAAGGAGCCACCACAGCTATAAAATATGGTCTTGATCCTCAGTATCTTCCCAGCAGAAATCCTGTGGCATATCAAGAAGTGGAGGTTTTGGATTGTTTTCAAGAAGAGATGTGATTTAATTATCTATTTATGGAAAAAAAGGAAGAAGCTTTTCCACAAATCTGTTAGATTTTGGAACTGTTGAATAGCTACTGCTCTTCTGGATAAATAACCACTTCAGATTACCAGATTGTTTGTGTTCCTTCCTTCTTCTGCAGAATTTTTGGACTCTTTCTGAAGTAAGGAAAGGGAAAAAAAAAGGAAAAATAAAAGTAAAAAAGGTTGATGTAAGGCAGAATAGCTGTGAAGAGTACAATCAATCCTCTAATTTCACTGCTTTCGTTGAGACCTGGACTGGAACTGAAAGCTTTGTTAAATGTATACAAGGTATTTCAGCTATCCTTGATGAACAGCATAAGAACTTTTTGATACCATATATTTTGGCTTCTTGCTAAGCAGAAGATAGATGCTGTCCTGGAATCCCTTCCCCTCCCCAGGAAACATGTGAGCTTGTGTAAGGCTGAAAAATTGCGGATGGCGTCATACTTAAATCCCACAAAACACTGCAATCACTCTGTGGTATTGTAACTTCTGAGCAGGGTGAGAACATGCTTCAAGCACAGGGAACGTTGTCAGGCAGCCTTGGGGAGAGGGCATACAGGCCAGCAGGGTGGTCCAACTTCCTTCTGCTTCTCAAGCATCCCAGGGTGGGTGGTAGGGGTACGCTTTGAGACACCATTTGCAATGCTGTTTAATACTCCTCATGCCCTCGACTTTTAATAAGCTGACCCATGCAGAGGAGTTGCACTCTTCCTTTTGAAATAAAACCTTTTTATTATTAAAATATTTATACCTCTCAACCCCTGCACTGAGATAGTTTGGTATAATTGAAATGCTTTCCAAACCAGAATGATGAAAGTTCTCCAGCTGTAGCTGTCTGAACTCAATGACTGTTGTGGAGCAGCAGAATAATTCACTAAAGAAACCTTTAAGTAGTTTCGTAACCAAAAAAGACAACAACAACAAAAAAACCCACAACAACAAAAACCAAACCAACAGACCAACCAAAACCCCTCTTCTGAAGAAATTTTTCCAAGGAGCTGAAAGTATGTTGTAAAGTTTTAGGCAACACAATGTGTGTTCTGCTGTGTGGTAAGTGAGACTCTTGCCTTTCAGATGACTTCATGTTAAGTAGTAGTTGAAAATGTGTAGTAATCAAATTAATTCTTATTGTAATACACATCTCTGCCTTATTTGCTCTTGATTTTGTCCATTGCCTCATAGTTAAAATCTCTATTTTATGATAAACAGTGTAAGCACAACTTAAATTTAGAATGGTAAGGGAAAGACCATGAAGCAAATTAATGCACTTTGAGAGAGGAATCAAAATATATTTGATTTTCGGTTTGATATGTCCCCAAAGTGTATATCTAAGAGACAGGCAGAAAGCTGACACCCCTGCAGAAGAAGTATTAAAAAAAGGCAGGAAATCTTTTTTTTTTTTTTCCATTTTGTTGTGCCAAGCCTGCTGGAGCTGTGAGTATTATTAAATATTGCATTAGTTATCTAGTGATTGCAACTCTGGATTAAAATGGTGCTTCGTTACCTCTTCTGAAATGATCAGCAAAAATTTGGCAGGAGGTCGTGTGCCCTGCAAGATCAACCCTCTGGAAGCAGCAGAAAAATAATTAGACTCTATTTCTAGGCTTCAAGGACCATATTAGTAGTTGTGAGTAGAAGCCAGGTTTGTTGGTGTTAAAGAGATGTTCTCAATGATGAGTCTTAGTCAGAGTGGGGAAAAAAAACAGGAAAATAATAGAAGACAAATACAAACCACCAGTTCAGATCTTTCATGCTATGGTTTTGCTTTTAAAGACCAAGCCAATACAGGCAGTTATTTTGCATTTATTTCCTTTTCAGCAGACAAACATCTGTGCACCTCTGGCAGATATGAACTATCAGATCAGAGTTCATGTCCCTGCAATTCTTTATTGGCTAAGGGTTAGTTAAATATACAAGAGAGAAAAAGTCCCTTGGTGCACTCTTGGTGGACAATATTGCTGCTGTAAAAGTTAGCTGTGGAAGGTGGCATGGTAGACAAGTCTCTGTTCTCAGAGTCACAGGATGTTAGGGGTTGGAAGGGACCTTTGAAGATCAAGTCCAGCCCCCCTGCCAGAGCAGGACTATAGAATGTAGCACAGGTCACACAGGAATTCATCCAGATGGGTCTTGAAAGTCTCCAGAGAAAGAGTCTCCACAAGCTCTCTGGGGAAGCCTGTTCAGTGCTCTGTGACCCTCACAGTGAAGAAGTTCCTCCTCATGTTGAGGTGGAACCTCCTGTGCTGTAGTTTATATCCATTGCCCCTTGTCCTGTCCCAGGGTGCAACTTAAATATGTGCCATGTCAACCCTTTTGGCTTCGACTGTTGAATGTTGAAGGAGCAGCTCCTATGACTTCTCAGAAGCTGAGCACAAGCTGTTAATGCCCATTCCAGTTGCAAGCTGCAGACAGAGCTGCTTCCTTGCTGCAAGAGTTCTGAGAGACAGGTTGGGAGACAGCATCTACTCCTAGGATGTCCACTGCAGACTTCTTGCCATCAGGGTCTGTGGCCTGATGGTTTCTACAGGCCCTGATGGTTTCTCCTGGCTCCCAGAGCTGTCTGGCTCCCTGGTGTCAGCATAATGTGAAGACAAAGATGGTTATTTGGATGCTAAGATATTAAATTGGGGACATCCTTCTGGGTGGTTGTTTCTGCTTTTCACAGTATATGTTTGAGAGGAATGAAGGAGGATTTAGAGTGTTCTGTTGATGAGAACTGCAAAAATGGAAATATCAAACCCCATGATCACGAACTTGTTTGCCTAGGGCTACTGGCTGAGGATTGCTCTCTCTGAAGTAAATCTGGAGCAATTCCACTGGAGTTTGAGGAATTCCTCATGTGTAGCTGGACATGAAAATTTGGCATGAAATGTGGCTTTTTGTTAATATGTGGTCTCTGCCACAGGTATTTTAAGACTAGAAGACTAGTTTACTGGTTGGGGGATGAAACATGCATGGTGCTGGTAAAGGCTGCTTTTGTCAGGAGATGATGGTGGGGTCAGAGAGTCTCAACTATGCAATTCAAGCCATGGTCCTGCAGCTCAATATTCCTGCATGAAGCACATAACATTTGACAGAACTAAAGCATAACCTCTAGACAGAGGAAAGTCTTGAAAGGACATTTAAAGGGGTAGAAAATCCATCACCTCCTGGGCAATCAGGATTTTGCTCTTGGGTACATTCTCTACCCTAAAAGAGAGATGTTTTCTCCAGGGCTGTCTTTGTCTTGCATAAGTTTTAGCCACAAGCTCTTTGTTTTTGCATGGCTTACACATGCTTCTCTGTGTGTTTGGTAGACTGGAGTTGATCAAGTTGTCCTTTAACAGGATGATCCTCCCTAATGCTCTGAACACAGGGAAGGTCATGCTGATCTCAAACTCAAATGGAACAAGCCATAAAGTGAGGATCCTTTTAAGTTCATGAGCCAATGCTTGAAGATCTGTATCACTGTAGATTTAAGAGATTCCAACATCCTTGGCCACCATTATAAATGGTTAATTTAAAGATCATCAATGTATAGATGAAGAATCCCATGTACCAGGTTCAAGGTGCACTTCTAAAATTGGATGGCAAAGCAGTGATGCAAACGTGTCAGGGCTGGCAGGAATTATGAACAAATAAGATGTTGACATCCAAGTTCCTTGTGGATGAGCTCATTCTGTCCTGTTTTTTTTTTTTTTTTTTGGTACAGATTGATTTATGAATAAAGCTTCAGATTAGTTTATGAAATTGCCAAAATATTGGTTGTGTTCCACCCAGGGGCCATGCTCCAGATGTGCTTGCACACTAAGTGCTAGATTTAAGTGAAGTAATTCATTTTGTGGTGAGGGTGACAGAGCACTGGAACAGGCTGCCCAGAGAGGTTGTGGAGTCTCCTTCTCTGGAGACTTTCAAAACCCATCTGGATGTGTGACCTACTCTGAGTGACCCTGCTCTGGCAGGAGGCTTGGACTGGATGATCTTTGAAGGTCCCTTCCAACCTCTAGCATTCTGTGATTCTGTGATATATATTTTTTTTTTTTTAGGAAGCAAGTGGCAATCAGTTGCATGTTCCCATATGCTACCCGTTCACTAAATGTGTGTGCTACAGGATGAGAGGGATCATGTTCCTTTAACTGGGACTCACAAAACACAGGGACAGTTTACCTGTGCAAAATTAACATGCCTGTTTATTCCTGGAAGTGTAGTATTAAATGTCAGGGACAAAAAAAAAAAAAAAGAGCATTGAATGATGTAGTTTGAAAACAAAAAACATTGAAAATGGTATTCTCAAAACCTGACAACTGAGCCTATTTTATTTGGTATGAGTAATGTTCATCCAGATTCTCCTGAAAGCTGTCTCACTCACTCAGCAATTAAGCTCCCTAAAATATGGGGGAAAAACCCCACACAGAACTGTGCTGTCATAATACTGTCATTGAGGCAGTGTGCCAATTACACCATCAAACACACACACACACAAAAAAATAACACCAAAAGACAATTTCCCTAGGAACTGTTTGACTGTTTGCACAACACAAAATAATGGAAGTTTAGCTCTGGGTGCTCAATGACCAAAGCTATTTGCTCTTGTGGCCAAGAGAGCCAATGGGATCCTGGGATGTATCAGGAAAGGTGTGTCCAGCAGGTCAAGGGAAGTTCTTCTAAGTCTCTGCTCTGCCATGGTGAGACCACACCTGCAATACTGTGTCCAGTTTTGGGCTTCCCAGTTCAAGAAAGACAGAGAACTGCTGGAGAGAATCCAATGGAGAGCCATGAGGATGATTAGGGGACTTGAGCATCTCCCTATGAAGAGAGACTGAGAGCCCTGGGGCTGTTTAGTCTGCAGAAGAGAAGACTGAGAAGGAATCTGATCAATGTCTATAAATATCTGAGGGGTGGGTGTCAAGTGGAGGGGGCCAGGCTCTTTCTGGTGGTTCACAGTGATAAGACAAGGAACAATGGGTTCAAACTAGAACATAGAAAATTTCACCTCAACATGAGGAGAAACTTCTTTCCAGTGAGGGTGGCAGAGCACTGGAACAGGCTGCCCAGGGGGGTTGTGGAGTCTCCTTCTCTAGAGACTTTCAAAACCCACCTGGATGCATATCTGTGAGGACTACCCTAAGTGATCCTGCTCTGGCAGGGGGCTTGGACCTGATGATCTCTTGAGGTCCCTTCCAACCTCTGATATACTGTGAGACTGTGATATTTGTTTGCTTTAAACAGCTAAAATTAGTAATAATGTTTACTTCCAATATTCCAGTTGCATCTGGAGACCTCAACAGGGATTAGGGTTTCATTGCTTCTTGGCACTGGAGGCAGTTTAGCAAACTGTGTGTTTCCTGATGAATTTATGATCTTTATGACAGATTTTATTTTATTTTTTTTTAGCAGATACAAAGAATTGCAAATTTCTTCTTTAAATAGCAAAGTTTAACCTCCCCATTAAGTGATGTTATTTGCATTGCTACATTAATTTATTCTGTCTTGGATGAATTGAAAGAGCATCATCTCCCAGGATGGCACCACTGTAATCTACTCACTGCAAATACTACAGATCAAGAGATATCTGCAGCCTTAGCCCATGCTGGTTTTATTGCTGTCTGCTGTATATAATGCATTGGATTACCAGCTTTATGATCTGTTAAGGACAGAATAGCATAGTTAAAGATTGTATGTGCAGCATCAGAAATTTATATACCTCCAAGTCCCAGTTTAGGGAGAACACACCTCTGTAGGGTAGGGGAATAAAGTATTTTTTGGTAAGGTTCTCTGTGCTTCTGCTTTTATTTGGAACATAAAGTTACCCAGATTGCTGTCAGCATTTTAGGCCTGGTAGAAAAAACAAGGGTAAGTTGTTAAGTCTCTTAGCTATATGATGAAAATAATTTGTGAGGCTGCCTCATCCTTGAGTTGGTCAGATGATCATTGTAGGTTCCTATCAACTCAAATTCTTCCTTTCCATTCCATCTTCTCCTCTGTGGCTTTTATTATTCCTGAAGTCTTACAGTTTCATGTATCAGGATAATTTCATCAGAAAGATCTTTGACAGGACTCTAAGCTCTCCTCCCTGCTCTCTAGCTCAGGAAGAGCAGCCCTAGTAATTTTAAATATGGTTTACATTATGTCCTGCTGCAGGATACAAACTATCTGTCATCTTTTACTGGAGCACAGAGTGCACAGGCAGTCTGGTCCAGATGCACACAGAAGAGCTTGTACTCACCTGAAAGATGAAGTTATCTTTGAGTCTTGGCCTAATTAAAGCCATGATGAAAGCTTTTCACATCAGGATACAGGAACTTGCTATCTCAGTTAAATTAGAGCATGAGTCTAGTCTTAAAGAGAGTTAAATGCAGCATTTCTGTACCCAGTTCAAAATATGTAGTTCTGTTTTTCAAATGTGCTAAATGGAAGAGGATTTTCCTCTAGGTTTCAGAGTGCAGATTTGAGACCTGGCACCAGGATACGAGATGCTGAGGATGTTGAGTAGCAGAGATGGGAGACCTGAAAATGTAGCAGTTACAGTGTAGTGACAGTTTAAATGTCTGTGGCCCAGCTATCTTTTGAGGACTCTCTGAGGGCTTTGAAATGTAAAGCTAGCAGATGACAAGTTGCTAGCCAAAGGTGTAAATGTAGAGGCTAGGATCAAGTAAGTTATGGTAAACAATTCCTGTTCTGGTTATTCAGTGTAGCAAGCAATGCGTAATGTAAAATATCAATTACAAGTGAATGAATTCACCTTCTGTGGAAACTTTTTCTTTCTGTAGGAGGCCAGTCAATCCTCAGAACTTGTCTGTGTCCCTGCTCACAGGCCATAGCTCGCAGGCATAAATTCGTATAACCTTGGGACACACATGGCCTAAGGAAGGAACTGGGTCAGCTAATTCTAGTTACATTTTACCCTCTCATAACTTGCTCAGCTGATGCCCTGAGGCATGGACTGGTGTTTGCTGGAGCAGTGCTGCTCATAGCTGTGGATATCACCTCTTAGGGCTCATCCCTTTGCAGCGGGGTCAGCAGACAAGTGTGTGCCCATGTCATAGCTTCACTTCAGGATTTATTGGCATAAACAATTTTTTTTTAGAGGTTTAGACCAACACACTGATGTGTTGAGTTGTTGGAGTGTGGGGATCCACAGCAGGGTCTCTTCTGCTGATGCTGCTATGGGGGTGTTAGATAAGTCCAGCTAACATTAGTGATAATCAGCAGAGTGGTAGCATCTTATGGCAGGTGCCCTTGATGCATATTTGCTTATCTCTTACATGCATATGTGTGATGCATATGTGCTTTTCTCAATACAAGCACATCACTTGTATTGTTCCATCTGTGTCATCAGTCAGTTTAATAAAAAAATAGATTTTTAGCAGCTTAATGAGTGTATGAAACTGCAACTTGCTTCCTTTATGTTTTCCTACCTTATACATATCCACATACAGAATCACAGTGCTAGTAATTGTTACATGGTTGTGTTTTTCAGTTACAGAAATGGGAGAAGTTTTTTGAATAAGCTGCAAAAAAAAGCTTGACTCTCAAGTCTGGGGCTGAAATTTGGCTGGTTGACTGCTCTCCAGAAATACACCTCTGGAAAAATTCTAAGCTGACATTTTTTTTTCAGCCTAAGCACATTTCCACCTCCCTACATCTGTTTTTGCATCCTTTGGCTATGGCATCGGGGGCCAAGTTATGAGTATTGCAGAGCTGATTTGCGGGGATGCATAGACCAACTCTGCAGAAGGAAAAAAAACCCTTCTGCCCTATAATTTGTCTCAAACAGTTACCTATTGTGAACAGAGCAATTATTTGGAAAACATGTGTCAACACAACAGGTTCCTGCCGTGTACATGTCTCTGTGCACATACGCAGCTTCTCCACCACGGCAGTGCCAGCTCAGAGTTACTCACTCTGTACTCAGAGTGCTGTCAGAATTAGTGCTAGAAATTTTACGGGCAGAATCTAGGGTTGGTTCCAATGACTACTCTTATTTTGGTGCTTTGTTGTTCCTTTTTTCCATTGTTTTACTCCCTAAACACAGGTTATTTATGCTGTGTCTTAGCCACATAGTTATCACTAGCAGCTGTAAGTCTCCCAGTGATGAGTGTGGCTACCTGAGTCTCCAAGAGAAGCCACGTCACCACTATGATTACTTCTGCTGATATTAATTTTAGCAATGTGTTTGTGAATAAACCTCAGGGCCAGCCTTTTTGGGATGGGAGAACAATCTCTAAACAGTGCTGGTTTTAAAAGGTTTGGTTCAGATGCTGCCTAAGGTGCTCATTTCCCTGCCTTCCCTTTCAGGTGATAGAAGACAACACCGGCGTGCGGAGGGTGGTGGTTACCCCCCAGTCTCCGGAGTGTTACCCTCCTAGCTATCCTTCGGCCATCTCTCCAACCCATCACTTACCTCCATACCTGACACACCATCCTCATTTTATCCACAACTCTCATACAGCTTTTTATCCTCCTGTCACTGGACCTGGGGACATACCACCACAGTTTTTCCCACAGCATCATCTTCCCCCAACAATATATGGAGAACAAGGTGAGCTGGAAGGGAAGGTATTGGTATTTCACACCTGTGTTCAACAAGTTTCTACCAAGAGTAGAAATGGAGAACTTGGAGAGTGGCTTTGTCTACACAGATGGAGTAGCTTTCTTTAACAGGCAGAGCAGAGGGTGTAGACATCCAGAGTGCAGGAGCACAGGGCAATGCGATGTTACAACACTAGCCTGCAGAATCAAATCCAATTTTAACTTAATTGGTAAATACAGTGGGGAAAAAAAATGTTTCATCCCATGCTCTGAACTAGGGACATGAGTCATGCTGGTTGCTCTTGCTGTGTCACGATGCAGCATTGTTCAGAAAACCAAGAGACAAAACGTTTCAGCCCTTGCTTGGGAGTGAGGATAGACAGGAGGGCAGGATCTGATCACGGTTTGCCACAGTCATTTCCAGTGGGAAAAGCCGGATGCCGCTTCCTGTTGGCCACAGTGTGCTTTCTGCTCCCAGCCGAGGGTTTCCAAGAAGCAGCAGCGTTTTCTGTTTGTTATTGTGCTTGGGACTGTGCAGTAAGTCACTGGAAAGCATTGTCTGATACCAAAGGGTAGCATGGCAACCCTAATCAGGCCATGAGTAAATAACTGCAAGAATGGAGTGTAAGGGGCATATTTCTGGCTGAACTCTGCGTTGTTGTGTCTTTGCCACCCTGGAGATAAGTCTTTGTGTAGCCTGAAAGAGGGCGTTAACCAGAAAAGCAAAGCTACTTGAGATGTTTAGCATGGAAATCAATTCAGGAGTCATGGGTTTACATTACTGCTGAGCTACCTGCACTTAAGACCCTTTCTAAAGAGTGTGTTTAAGCCTTATCACCAGAAATGAGGTTCTGCTGAAGTGGGACAGAAGGAAAAGAGAGAGAGGATATCTAATGATAGTTAGCTCTTGACGTTTTTGTTAACCAGAAGGCCTCATTTTCTAGTAAGGAACAAACTCTTGCAACTACCATTTAACATCATTTTACTGGTGGGGAGGAAGGAGGAAGCTCAGCAGGATGATGTAGCCAGACAGATGCATAGGAAAGAGACTTTTCCCTTGGAAAGGGAACAAGGCAATTTGTCCAGTTGCTTAACAAAGTCTGGTGTGCAAAGTGAACACAGAGCCACTAGTTAAGGAGACATTAAATCGAAAAGCTCATGCAACTTAAATTAAATTTTAAAATCACAGGATGTTAGGGGTTGGAAGGGACATCCAAAGATCATCGAGTCCAACCCCCTTGCCAGAGCAGGACCATCCAATCCAGCACAGGTTGCACAGGAATGCATCCAAATGGGTCTTGAAAGTCTCCAGAGAAGGAGACTCCACAACCTCTCTGGGGAAGCCTGTTCCAGTGCTCTGTGACCCTCACAGTGAAGAAGTTCCTCCTCATGTTGAGGTGAAACCTCCTGTGCTGTAGTTTATATCCAATACCCCTTGTCCTATTACAGGGTGCAACTGAGAAGAGCCTGTCCCCTCCCTCTTGATACCCAGCCCTCAGATATTTATTAACATTTATTAAATCCCTTCTCAGTCTTCTCCAGACTAAAAAGCCCCAGGGCTCTCAGCCTCTCCTCAAGAGGCAGTGCTCCAGTCCCTCAATCATCCTGGTAGCCCTCTGTTGGACTCTCTCGAATAGATCCCTGTTCCTCCTGACCTTCTTTGCATTACTGGAATGACCTGTAACACACTGAAATAATGGGTGAACATTGTCCTGATGAATATTAACCCACAGTTTCAGGTTTGCTGTGCAGTGGTTTCTACTATAAACAAAAATTGCATTTATTTGTAGCATGCTGCCTTTAGGCAGCTAGTTGCCGTGAGAAAACAAACAGGATTGTGTAGCTGAAGGCCAAAACGCACCAATATAGCAAAAAAAGAAAATCTGGCTAGTTGAAACAACTTGGAAAGTTATATTACAGCATACATGGCAGTATCAATTTACAAACGGGGCTTCCAGCAGTTGGATAGGATGTTTGCTTGCTTCAGAAGTTTGTACAATAACTTCTGAATGGATGTAGAAAAGAACACAAAGAGTATGTTGGGTGTCAATTGTTACTGTGCTAACAAAGGCAAACCTTGTTTGGGGCAGGAATTTGTTGAAGCTTCAAACTCAAAGTGGAGTGCAAAAAGGACGACTGAAGTATAGAGGAAAGCAGGAAATGTTCTGATCCCTGCAAGCTGACCTGCCTTAGGTTCGAGGTAGTCAATCTTGGACAGGAGAAGGAGGGATCGTAGGTAATTGTGCCAGGGGAGGTTTAGGAGGCTTAGGTTGGATATTAGAAAAAAATTTCTTCACTGAAAGGCTTCTCAAGCCATGGAACAGGCTGCCCAGGGAGGTCACCATCGCTGGAGGGATTAAAAAACAGGTAGCTGTGGTACTGAGGGACATGGTTCAGTGGTGACTTGGGTTAACAGTTGGACTTGATGATCTTAAAGGTCTGTTCCAGCCAAAATGATTCTATGAAGTGTATCTGCAGTGTACATAAGATAATTATGGTATTTCTCAAGGTTTTTTAAGCCAGTTTTACTTACCAAAGCTTCCACTGTGTGAATCACTTCTCTCTTTAGGCAGGCACAGTTGACACAATTGTAAAGTCTATTTATACTGGGAAATTAAATTGCATGTAATCAATGTTGGCAGCCTGAAACCAGGGCATCTCACAGTGTTCTGGCCAGTCAGGCCCTGGGGAAGAAACAGCTAAATTGCAGTGAATTTATGAAGACACTTTCCTAAATTTCGGTCTCTCTGGATTTTTCCTTGAAATCTGTGTCCCTGAAACACAAAGCCTGAAAAGGAGGGGGGAAAAAGCTGTCACCCTAATTGCTGTTTTTCACACACAAAAAGTTATGAAATCCTATCAGCCAAGGAGCATGTTTACTAACCAGAAAAATTAATAAACCATCAGTCCTGCAGAAGAGCTTTCTTAAGTAAAAAGAAAGAGTTGTAAAAGCTATCTCCAGGGAAATCTAGAATCATTTCATTTGGAGATGGTCAGGAATTTGGCTTCATGAGCAGGAATGCAGTGATTTTGTTGTTCTGAGTTAACGGGGGTGAATTCTGTCGTTGCAGAAATCATACCACTATATGGGATGTCCAGCTATATTACCAGGGAAGATCAGTACAGCAAACCACAGCACAAAAAACTCAAAGACAGGCAGATTGATCGCCAAAACCGCCTGAATAGTCCTCCTTCATCCATCTACAAAAGCCATATAGGCAGCTGCACAACTGTATATAATGGTTATGCAAAGAGCCACAATGGAGCAAGCAGCGGAGGCGGCGGCGGGGGGGCTCCAGCAGTGAAGAAACCGGAGCGCAGGGCGAGAAGCAGCCCAAAGTCAAATGAACAAGACCCACATGGTAAAGACAGTTTTATTTATTTTTAATTCCTTTTTATTGCACCTTTCTGGCTGCGTATGGATCTAGTCCCTGTGCCAAAACCCACTACCACCCACACATAAAGGCAGCGTTAATACAGTGTGAACTTAAATAGAAACCTTGAGCTCGCTATGCTATGTATTTGTTTTGTAAGATGAATCAGTTGCCTCCCCATCTTTCATGACTACTCCCTGGTAGATGCAGCATCGTTCTCTCCTTATCTGTTGGAAATAGAAATGCATTTTATGGGCAAGTTCTTGGTTTTATTTTGCTTTTCACACAGGCATCTTGGCAATTCACAAAAATCCTTATGGGCTTTTGACCTATAACCAAAACCTGATTACTAGGTACCACTACTTTACATCTCCTAGGTAAATATAGTAAACTTAGAAACTTTAGAGGTGATTGCTGAAAAACACAGGTTTGTTTATATGGAATTTCAATGCAAGTATGATTAGTTGAAACAGAAGGGATTACTTAAGCTTAGCTATTGGAATTAGTGGTCAAATAGATCTGACTAGTTTTGAAATAATCAACATTTTCAGAGGCTTTATGATAATGCATGAAGTTATTCAGCTAATCAAACCTCATTTATCATGAGCCATTCTGCACACAGCCACTTCTAGCTAAATTTAGCGCAGTAACTTGTTGTAATACTTTATATCTTTCAGCCTTTCTCTTCTCTGCCTGTCTCCTTGCTGATTCTATAGCTGCAGCTGGCTGAAAAAACTTTTGTTTATTAAGCAGGTTTATACCTGGCATGTTTAGGATATTTATAATGCAGCACACCTTGAAATCTCTGTGTGAATTCATGCATTCAGCATAGGTTTTCCTTTATATATTGTGTATGTTTTTTTGGCCATGTATTTTCACTTGTGAGATGTAATTGGAATAAATACTCATTAAAAGTAACTTAATAGTTGAAGTGGGGAAAAAATGCTGCTGGCATGGTAAGGATTGAGGATTTGCAGCCATGCTTTGAGATGTATAGAATTAGCAAGGAGCTGTATTTGGGAATGCTTTAATCCAAGAATATTAATTACTGCACTAGACTTCCTGATTATTTCTTGCCACTCAGCTTATATGTAACATTCTTATTTATGTTAAGCTATGTGGGTTTTTTTTCTCTAGTCTATGATGGAATACATGAGGTGTTTGGAAGCACCTATGTGAAAGATCTGGAATAATGTATAGTCTTAGCTGCTAAACTGCACAATGTAGCTTCAGTGGGTACTGAATCAGCCTGGAGGATCACTTGTGAAATGATCTAGGTTTAATTTAAAAATACCTAGTTTGAGGGTGTCCTGCAGTCTTTGTGTTTTGTCTCTTGGAGTAGCCTGCTGTGCTCCAGCTGAAGAGCATCAGCACCCTTAAAATATCAGGAAGATCAGTGAAGTCAGGGCTGTGGCACATCCACTCTGTCAGCCAGAGAGTGCCTTAAAACTGAGAACAGCAAAGGATGGAGTCTTACCTCAAACTGTGAAAAAGTCCATAACAGGAGAGCTTGCAAATAAGTGTCAGTTGTCCCACCCTCCTCATAAATTCAGTTCACTGGTGTTTTAAAATTACTTTATGCATCTGCACCTGGAGATGGCAGCCCAGGAGTCAATGTCAGACTGCTCTACAGGAAAGCCCATGGCCAAAGCAGGAATAGGAGAAAAAAATTTCATATTTGTGATGGTTTTAAGACTGTCTTTTTAATTTTTCTTCACGAAGTTCAAGCAGAGAAAGTGAAAGAATGTAAATAATTCATTATTGGGTGTAAGAAAGCAAAATAATGATTATTCTAAACACTTCCATTGGAGAGATGGAAATGTTTAAGAACTACCTACTCAAAACAAGGTTGGGGAGTTGGGCAGTCTTGGTTCTTGGCTTGGTTGGCTTCTGTCTGGCTGCTGCTTCTTTTCTGGCTGAAAATAACATACTGACCTTGACAAGCTAAGTCTGACAGCCTCTCTGCTTCTTGACTCTCTGCCTTCTGCCAGAGGGGTCTGAGGGGAGTCCTTCTGGTTGCGGGGGAAGGCCTCTTGGGGAAAGCACATGGGGCTTGGTTGTGCTTTTCTGTTGATTGTGCATATTTGTAAATGTTGTGAATAGTGTATATTTGTACATATTCATTGCATTTCATCATAGATTGTAGATTTGCTTGTAAATGCAGCTTTCATTTGCTTCCAGACTGAGCTAGCCTGGTTATTGTCGGTGTGGGAGGGGGATTTCAGCTCTCACACTGTTACAATATTAAAAGGGAAAAACTAAATAGTGTGGACTAAAATGTGAGCTTTTTCACATCAGAGTCTATTGCTACAGTCATACATGTATACCTGCATGCAAATTTCTGCAGAGAGGTCGTCACAGAGTTCCAGAATGGCTCCGTGCCCTAAAATATATTCTTTCTTGATATTTATAAGCTTCTAACAATACTCACTGCTTAATTTTCATGTTCTCGGTTTCTTCTTGAATTATTTCAGTGTATTGTTTGATACCTGACTAACATGGCTGTTGGAATGGGAGTTAAAAGCAACCTGGGAACAGCTGATGATTTTGATTCATGCTGCTAAGATGACAGTGTGTTTAGAATAACCAGGAGCACAAACTATGTAAGAAGCAACAATCAGCAGAGCCATTTATACATCACTTTCTGTGGCTGTGTATCAGTTCAAGCCTGTTAATAGTTAAAAATTTGATGATTCTGTGTGGCCGCTTCCAAAACTGCAGAATAGCCTGGAAAAGCTATAAAAAATTTTATATATATATATATATATATAAAACATAGAGAATAAGAGTCTTTATTTAGAACACAACTTGGCCAAAATCCTCTTAAGAGGCAAGTAGGAATGTATGAATTCAGAGTAAAACTTAAGAGTAAGGTGAAGGAAAACTAAAGCTGATGGTTTTGTTTGCTTCAATTTCTTAACAGTGTGATGTGTTTTATAGCCTGATGTTTCCTATCTGGTTGAAGCGTGTTGTGTGTTTGTGCAGTGGTAGCTGGCATGTTTATTTTTGGTGTCTGGATGCTGGAATGATCCAGGGAGCCAGCTCCTGGCAAGCTGCTCTCACCGACACAGCCGTGCGGCCTGCCCCGGGGAGCGGGGCTGTGGGAGTCCTGTACACAGCTGGAGCAGACACTCACACAGCCTCTGTCCTCACTGCTGTGGAAAACAGCATGACTGAGCACACTGTGCTGGAGCAGGACAGAGACATTGCTTCCTTAGGGACTGGGCTAGTCAGAAGCAAAGCACTGGATGCTGCCTCAGTGCTGGGAGCATGGGCAGGAGCTGGCTGCTGGCAGATGACATTTCACCAGCACTGGTCCCAGCCACTCTGAAGCTGATGCTTCGAAAGGCAGCTTCAGTGCCCAATTTAATTGGTGCAGGAATATGATCTGCACTGTGATGATGGGGAAGTGGAAAACAGGCATTTCTGCTCTCAGATCTAATACATTACCCTGTGTTGAAGTAAAGGCTTGTCCTGCTCCATGCTTTTTGACAGTAATTTCTTTGAGAGCTGTGTTGCTCCTCACTGTATTGCACCTCTGAGCTATGACTGCACTGAGGTTGATAGAGGACTGCAAGAATAATATTGGAGAAAGGGTTCAGTGTAGAACACAAGGACAACTCTACTTTTTCCTTGAAAAGATAAGACAGAAATCACAAGACATGAAATATTTAAGAATTTACTTTTCCATCAGTACACACTCTTTACATTTATTTTGACTGTACACTTGAGTAAGGAAAGTCAAGGAAAACTCTGCTGTGTGTCAATAACTTGCTGCTGCTTTCCAATATCAGAAGAGCCAGGGGTTTTCCAAAAAGGTGACTGAGCACTGATAGAAGAAATGGGGTGATAGCATCATCAATAGTACTGAAATAAAGTGAGTAGATGACTCTGGAGTACTTCTGTTTTAGTCACCTTTACAATTGTGGATCCAGGGTGTGCTTCCCTGTGCTACTCTGTGTGGTGTGGTGATCCCTTAAACATATGTTGGTTCCTCTCTTACCCCCTCACCCCAGGCTGGCTCTAAAACATAGCATCAGGACCTCTGATAGAAGTGCAATTCCTCTGCCTTTTTCCATTGTGTCTTTATGTTAGGAGATGTGCCTGTAAATAAAGATTTCTAGTGTCACTGGATACTGGGAATAGAACAATTTTAAGGCAAAAGAGGGGAAACTAAGAGCTTATAATTGAAAAGCCAGCAACTGTTCCGAGCATTTGTTGTGGCAGGATGGATGGTGCCTTGTGCAGGTTTGGAGATATGATGTAAGGATTCAGATCTAAAATCCATGCTGTAACTTTGCTGCAAAGCTGTTTTAAACACTGAATGGGAGAGGAGGGAGCCAGGCTGGTTTTTTGTTGCTGTTTTATTTTTTTTTCTATTAAGGAGCCTTGCCATGTAAAAAGAGCTGTAAGCGGAAATCCTGTCCCATTCATGCTGTCCTTTATGAATTTCAGTCTGAGTCACTTCCTTCACATGTACTCAGTGGTTTGCCTCTTGGTCCATGTAGTGATCTGGTAGTTTGAGAAGTTTTGTGTGTGACTGCAAGTCCTGTGGGAATATAAGCAGTTTTGAGCATTCTTACAATGCTCTCTAATAAAACAACTTTTTTCCCCCCTTCATATCAGATAAAGTCTCTTTTTTAAATTTTTCTCCCAATCATCATTGAAATTTGAGGAACCTAGGACAGCCAAAATGAAAGCATTTCAAATGGGTAAAAAGTAGAAAGCAGGGGATGGATTGTTAAGTGCATCCTGTCCAGGAGCTGGGTGGGTGCCAGGAACTGGGTGCCAGAATAAACAAAGCTAACCTGGCCAGGGAGGCAGCTTTGGGGGGGGTCACAGGCACCTTTATGTAAGCATTCTGTAAATGCTTTGTGAGGGGGTTTAGTAGATTAAGCCCTACTGGGTCAGAGCAGAGGCTCACCTAACCTGGTAGTCAGTCTTCAACAGTTGTGATGAAGATGCTCAGAGGAGAGTCTGTGAGCCCAGTGCTGTACTGCATACCAGTCCCTGCATCCAGACCCTCTGGGCATGGTGGAGGATTTAGTCCCTTTGGTACCTACTCAGTTGTTGACCTGTTGTCTGGGAACTTGTCACTCGTTTTGGAACTGGCTGATACCATTTGCCTCTCCCTGAGACTCAGGAAAGCAGATTGCTTTTTAGCTTACTTGGTGTCCACTTCCCTGAGCAGGGGGTTTGTTGCACGTGGGGTTGACATGCTTTATGTATGGAGAAGTGAGGAAAGAAGATCAGAATTGTTCAATAGTTCAAAGAGTTGTTGCAGACTATACATAGATCATAAACGTTTGTAGTTCCAGTGCCTTGTTCGTACAGCCAGGTTAGAGCCTCAGAGATGTTGTTTTCCTGCTGTTGAGGTTTTGTAAATCTGGTTTTGTGGACTGAAGCAGCCTTGAGGTTCTCCCAAAGGTGAAAACCATTGCTTTATATTCCTGCTTGCGTTGCTGATGGATGTTTCTCAGGAGATGTTGCTGGTTCTGCATGCTTATTCCTTTGAGGTGAATGTGTCAGGAACACATGGAAAATGAGCTTAGCATGAGAACTTTCTAACTGTTAGTGGTTTTAATTTGAAGATGGTTTAAAAGCACTGAACTCAGCAAACCAGAAATCCTGAGCTGAAGAGGTAAAGTTGCCTGGTATGGCTAGCCTGGGCTGATGCTAGCAAGAATTTGTGCCAGCAAGTATCCTTCAGCTGTGCGGGACACGCACTGCTAGTTGTTAGTACATGAGGTGGAGTGGATGATGACAGAGAAAAACACAGCTGATGCTTTCTTGGTACAACCCTAACCTGTTCTCCCTCTCTTCTTTTCAACATTTAAATGTACTTAGGAAAAGTTTGGGAGGTTTCTTCTATTTTTGTTGGGGATATTTTTTTTTTTTGTTAGTATTTTTTTTGTTGTATCTATATGTATATTTTTTTAATCCAGTGCCTGTGAATTAAAGGGAAATTGAGAGAGCTGTGATTCAATGCAGACAGGAACCGTGCAAAGTTCCTTTACTTACTCATTCTAGATCCTGTCAATTCTTTTCTATTTAGGTCCTGAGTCTTTTTTGCAAGCTTATTGGGCCATGCATATATCCTATGTATTCTGTATCCTAGAGATTTAAAAGCTTAAAAGAGTAGTGTTACCACTTTTCAGTCCATGTAAGCAGAGAGGCTGAGAAACACTATGGCAATATATGGAACTTTATTTTTTAGCTAGGAACTGAGGGTTTTTCACATACTGATAAAGACTTTTGTTATACCAATGTAGAAATGTGCTGCACCCAAAATCTGTCATAAATGTTTTTCTGCTGACAAACAAAATACCCCTGTGTAAGTGCAGCTTCCCTGCCTTCCCTCAATCTATTTGCTTCTGTAAAATAAGGAGATTTAACAAGATAGTCTACTGAAGACAAGCTGTCAAAACTGACACAGTGATTCTATTAGCAACATGGAAAAAAAAACCAACACTCTGAAGCCTAAAATACATCAGTCAGGCTATGTGAATTTTAGTATTATACCAAGTAATGAAATGTGAAATACAGTATTAGTGGAAACACAGACGTGTTAAATCTTGTGAGTAGAGATCCACATCACAGCTGAAATCTAAGTAGTATTACTGTTCCTGCTGCATTTTTTAAATAGTTTCACCACTTGGCTGAATTGTCTAGACTCCTGTCTAATGAGAAATACACAGTGTGTTGTGTGCATGCTGGTTTTATTTAAGTTTTAATAAGTGAGAGGAAATAGGATGCATTCATTAGGGCACTAGTCTGAGCTTGAGAAACCAGTTAACTTGTGACACCAGGGAATTTCCAGTGTGATATTCTTGTGCCTTGACCTTATCTCTCACATCATGACCAAGCTTGTGGTTTTGTTTCTGTTTGGAAATAGGCCTACTTCTTACATGTTCTTTATCTTGTATTTTCTTTAAAGTAAAAGGCTGTGAAATAGTTTGTCCAGGCAGAAAACAAAATGGTTATGAGTTTCAGCTACTTCTGATGTTAACATGCTGAGAGTAGACCTTTGTGTACTAAAGTCAACTCCGTTAGGGAGGTCACACTGATTATTTATCAAAGAGTATTTCACTTCATAGTCACATAAAGTAACCCCTTAAGTGAGCTCTGTATGTGCTGGTGAATATATTGGAAACACATTGATATGATGCAGGGGTCAGGCGAAGTACATTCCCACCTTCAGGTCAACCTGTATGCATGCAAGAATGTACCCACATCAGACTTGATTTATAACTTTTCTTCAGCAAAAAGAATTGCTAAAATGTTTCTCCAGCATCACTGAGACTGTGGGGCTGTGTGTGAGAGAGGTGCCTGTTTCCTCTGCTGTCTTGAACTTGACCTGCATCACTGGGCTTTGGTGGAGAAAGGTAAAAGCCAAATATCTCAAGTAGACCAGTGGTACTGAAATGTCCACACCCAGGACTAATGTGCACCCTCCCTCAGCCATTGCTTTGCCCAGCACCAAACCCTGCAGTGTTTTGCTTGGAGCTGCCTGTGGGTAGTTCCTTCTAGGTCATCTTGACCAACTCTTTCCCAGAAGTCTACTGTGTGCAAAATAATTTCCAGGAGTTTGCAAGCTTACGAAAGTTTGTCTGCATGTGGAATGTTGGGAGGGTGGAGATATTTTCCTGCTCTATCCATATTGCAGGAGCAAACCTCAAGTTTATGGCAAGCCTGAATGCCATGGCAGACCTACATCTTTCATATCACAGTGCTTCGCTCTGACAGAAGGCTGGTTGTGCTGCATGAGCAGAGTCCTGCAAACTGGGAGGGCTGGGGCAGGGAGGAAGGAGATACTCTCTATTTTTATGCACTTATCTTGAAAGACTGAGGAACCAGCTTCATAACTTTGGCACCAGAAGTTGTTGATAAGAGATTCTCTTCATTAACTAAATGCTAGCATCAGCTCTTAATTCAATTGCACAACCTTCTCCCGCTTTCAGTGTTAGCTGTTTTTCAGGATGAAGGTAAATGTGTCAAACTTGGTTTCATCCAGAGTTTTTGTAACTGGAAATGCGAACTTCAGGATAGCAGTGGATACCTGTGATCCAGCATGGTTACAGGCTGCCCTGAGAGCTGATCTTTTGGGCATCCATGGTTCTGAGGCACAAATGGGACAGAGTGAGTGATCTTGATTCTGGTTACATTTTTTAGTCTCATTCGTGAAGCTCAAACAAAATAAACCTTGGTTGAAGCTCCCTAATCTTAGTGAGTGTGCTGGCCTGCTAGAAGTACAGCTCCAAGTCCACTTAGGAAAGAGTAAAGCATGTCTGGTAAAAGAGTGGGGAAATCTGGGTCCAGGGCTCTCATTTGACTTCTGACTTAAAACCCCTTTTGGCAGTGGCTGAAGTTTTTCCTAAAAGCTGTTTTTTCACAATCCTGATCAGCCCCTCTAGGCTCTCATATTCTTCTCATCTGCTTTCATCCCTCTCTTGTCTCCTTTTGCCAGCAGGATCTCCTTGGCAGGAGGAGCTGGATAAGCTATCTACTCCATGATTTATCAGGAAGTCAGTGCTGAATGACGTAAGGCACAACCTCTTCCCCCAGAGGATCTTCATATTATCTCAAGAATTTGCAGCTTCTGCTGCGACTGACAGTCAAATCCAGAAGGCTGAAATCTGAGTCTTTTTCCTTGGAATTTATGTAATTTATAGATATCCAACCAACAGAAAAAAAAAAAACCTCACCCACTACATTTTCATCCTGCTTAAATGCTCAGTAGTTAAATCCCTGAGTTGGGGAGAAGAGTTACACAAAGGTCTCAGAGCTTCAGAGCAAGATAAACAGTGGATTCCCACCAGTTAGGAGGAGATAACGTGGACCACCGACAAAGGAGGGGAACCATGTTAACCTTATTTGGCAATATGAGGGACATTCAGCCAGAGGGGGGAGAGTATTTCTAGGGAAGAGGTAGAACAGCTTCCTCTCTCCAGGGTATAAAAAATAAAATACTTTTAAGGCTAATAATTTAATGAATGACCCCTATTTGTATACCCGGATGTTGTGAACAGTGTCCATCTGGATATTCTGGGTTAGCAAAGGCTGTGAAATGGAATTTCGTGGTCCCACTGAAGTCACTGGGCTTTGTTTACCTACTTCTCTCAGGCTGTGCTTCAAAACTCATCAGCTAGTTCTCCTTGTCTGAAGAAAGGTACAGTTTGATTTCAGAAGCTTTTGTGACCTCTGGTATATCTTCTTTCACTGGAGGGAGAAACTTTCTTTTTAGAAATGCAGGGTGATGCTTTGAGCGTTGCAGTTCACAGAACAGACACTCTTCTGAAATGAAGCAGCCATTTTAATATTCTGCAAGGGTTGTTAAAAAAGATTTTGTCCTGAAGCTTGAGTTTGGGGTCTTTTTGTTTATTTTGTTTTCTGTAAGGAGCTGTGCTTAGAAGCAGCTGCTTTGATTTACCATGATTCATCTGACTTTTGCCTGAATTTCATCTCGGCAATGAAATCCAGATCAAGCTGAAATTCCTGCAGCTGCTTTGAGATGTTCCTAGTGAGATATAATCAGGTGGATATTCCTGTGAAACACTGAAAATATTAGGAAAGATTCTCTATGGCAAACAGGTTGTGCAGATATCCAGGATTGTGTATTGCCCTCATCTCATACAGGACTGCTAATTGCACAGGCATTTCTTCCAGCTCAGTAATAGTTATTAGGGACAGAAGCATTACAAATCAGGCTTTTTAAATGTTCCTGAGTGCACTCATGACATTACAGGCAGGGGAAGGCTCTGATAACATCATGTCAGCTTTTTTGTCACTTTTGCATTGTAGGACTTAAAGATGCCCTTGTTTGCTGCAGGGGGGTTAGACTAGATGACCTTTAAATGTCCCTCCCAACCCAAAAAGTTGTATGATTCTATGAATGTAGCACCTGATCTTTATGAAACATTCTTTTAAATATAATTCTTAGCTCATGTAATCATAGTTTATCATTCAGACACAGTTTAGGCTGGGATTAGTCAAGTATGTTGATTGTCATCTGTCACGAGGAAGATAAACTTCTTCCTGTTCTGCTGTCAGTCTGTAGATGTTTGGGTTGATTTAAAGAGGGGAGCTTTTAGTTTCCCTGTCTCTGAGCTGTAGTGGACAGAAAAAAAGGTTCTTTGATTTCCTGGCTTACTGCAGTGTCCTCCACCACTCATTGCACTCTGATTATCTCCTAGTTTTCATCTGGAAAAAGAGGTCAATAATTTGCATTGGTAACAGAAAAGCTAGGCTTTGGAGCCATTCACGAGGTTGACAATAAAAGACCCCAGTGAAGGCTCCACGAAAAAAAAAGTCCTTTCATTTCAAACATCATAATTTGGAATTATTTGTCTCTTACAAACTTTTCCTGTGGAATCTCACCTCTTTGAAAAACATGCCCATAGTGTAAGGAAGCACAGAAATAAAATTCCTGTTTAAATGTAAATGTTAAGACAAAATCAAGAACAGAGAAGAGGTGACACATTTTCTACTCTTAAGCGGTTTTAGAGAAAGTTTTCCCTGCTTACATTCTCCTGAAGGATGAATGTCTCATTCTGTTCTTGAGAGTGACATAAGGCTTATTGCTAAAGCTAACCATCCCAAAGCCCTTCTCCTTGCCCACTCTGAAACCTAAAGATGACATTTCTCAATTAATTTGTGGTTTGATTCATAGAATCATAGAACTGCTCGTGTTGGAAAAGATCTCTAAGATCATAGGGTTCAGCTGCTGACCTAACACCACCATGGCCATTATCACCATGTCCCCAAGTACCATGTTTGTATGGTTTTTTTAATCCCTTCAAGGCTAGTGACTCCACCACCTCCCTTGGCGGCCTGTTCCAATGCCTGACCACTCTTGCAGTAAAGAAATTTTTCCTAATATCCAACCTAAACCTCCACTGGTGCAACAAGAGGTCATTCAATCACCTGATACTAGGGAGAAGAGACCAGCCCCCAACTCACTTCAAACTCCTTTTAGGTAGTTGTGGAGAGCAATGAGGTGTCCCCTGAGCCTTTTTTTGTCCAGACTAAGAAACCCCAGTTCCCTCAGATGCTTTTCATAAGACTTGTTCTCCAGGCCCTGATTCAAGCAAGGCTGAGAAGTCATGGCTGAGGATAAAATTTAGCTTGTGGGAATTGTCTTAAAAGTGTCTTAGAACATGGAATGATAGAATCATAGAATTGTTAGGGTTGGAAGGGACCTCAAGGATCATCTAGTTGCAACCCCCCTGCCATGGGCAGGGACACCTCACACTAGATCAGGTTGCTCAGAGCCACATCCAGCCTGGCTGCAAAAACCTCCAGGGATGAGGCTTCTACCACCTCTCTGGGCAACCTGTTCCAGTGTCTCACCACCATCATCTTCTTCCTAACATCCAACCTGAATCTGCGCACTTCTAGTTTTGCTCCATTCCCCCCAGTCCTATCCCTACCTGACATCCTAAAAAAGTCCCTCCCCAGCTTTCTTGTAGCCCCCTTCAGATACTGGAAGGCCACAATAAGATCTCCTCAGAGCTTTTTCTTCTCTAGACTGAACAGCCCCAACTCTTTCAGTCTCTCCGCATAGGAGAGGTGCTCCAGCCCTCTGATCATCCTCATTGCCCTTCTCTGGACACATTCCAGCACCTCCAGATCATTCTTGTAAGAGAAGCTCCAGAACTGGACACAGTACTCCAGGTGGGGTCTCACTAGAGTGGAGTAGAGAGGGAGAATCACCTCCCTTGCCCTTCTGGCTATGCTTCTCTTGGTGCAGCCCAGGCTCTGGTTGGCTCTCTGGGCTGCAAGTGCACACTGGTGGCTCATGTTGAACTTCTCATCCACCAGCACCCCCAAGTCCCTTTCTTCAGGGTTGTTCTCAAGCCAGTCCCTGCCCAGCCTGTATTGGTGCTTGGATTGCCTTGACAGGCAGTATTTTGCCTTTGCATTGAGGAGATGCTTGTCTGCCTTCATATTGTTGTAGCAAACTCAGTGGCTTTACAAGGTTCATTGCCAAGGACATTGTTAATTTTGGCTGAGGTGCTCTGTTTAATCCCAACCAAGTTTGGAGCTCCTATGGAGTCTGTTTTGGCTGTGCTGTCTGATTGTTTTCCTGTGCAAATATGCAGTTTTGCAGGGTGTTTTGCTAGGTTTGTGTTTGAGCAGGAAAATGCTATTATTGTGTGTAATGGGCAGATTATCAAAGGCTTTTAGTGGACGTTTTTTGTATGGTCATATTTTTGAAGGTCAAATAAAAAAGAGTTGTGTTTTGGGTTCAATAGTAATGCCATTGTCTCCCTGCGTTGGGGATTGTATTTCAGAGACAAATATTTCCTGACTGGCATGGGGCAGCAGTCACAAGATTTAAACCCCTAGATGGGTGACACTGGAGACTTGACAAAGTCTGTGTTTGATAGTTTGTGCTTTCCATCTCACTTCTTAGAGCGTCCAGGGATCACCTCTGCCTTAGATGGACCTTCTGGCTGTCTCATCAGGGAAGCCAGAGGGTGACAGAGACAAGCTCATGCTGTCTGCTGCTTCTCAAGCTGGTGGTGGAATGCCACAGACAGTGGCCTGGCTGGGAACAGAGATAGTAATTTTCGGTGCTGTCACACTTGTGCTTTTCATCAGTGTAAGGAGAAGGAGTTGTGAGACTCCTTTGAGGTGGTGGTGCTCAGGCTGTGTCTCTTTGCTCAGCAGCTGAGAGTCAGTTGCTGTGAGTGAAGGGAGCCTTTTCTTTCCGAGAGGAAGTCTTGCCTCTGTAAATGCCAAATGACGTCATTGCACAGCTGGCATCAGGCTTCCTTTTGAGGCTCTATTGAGGTCTTTCACGTGTTAAGAAACGTGGGTATCTAGGCTGTGTAGATGGCCATCCCTTCTCCTCCTCCTGCCTTCAGCTGGAGAAAAAACCTTGTAGGGCTTTCGTGGCTGTGTAACTTGTGGCGGCCACAAGTTGCAGTACGGTGGTGCTCTTTGCAGGAGTTACTTTTTGAATGGCCTCTCCGTTTGTCAGACTTGGAGGGCTGCCAGAGGCTGCCTTCCAGGTTCTGCCATGGCTCTTGAATGCTGACAAAGGCTGGACAGACAGGCAGGCAGGGGCTGAAGTGACAGGAAATGAGGAAAACTGAGAGGGGGAGCATGTGGAACAAAACACAAATAAATGAAAGTAGTTAAGAGCAGTTCCAACTATTGTGAGAGGTTTGAAGAACTACATCGTATCTAGGAAAAGATTAGTGTTTGTTGGCAAAGCTTGTAGTGGGAATGGATCATCCAGTTTTTACCTGGAAAGTGAGACACTGGAACAGGTTGCTGAGAGAGGTTGTGGATGCCCCATCCCTGGAAGGGTTCAAGGCCAAGTTGGATGGGACCAAGTAGTGGAAAGTGTCCCTGCCCATGGCAGGGGGCTTGGAACTAGATGATCTTCAAGGTGCCTTCCAACCCAAACAATTTTATGGTTCTACCAGTTTTCCAAGTAGTCCTCAGGTACCTTAAGCACAGTGCAGACAGGGACAATGGTTGATTGAAATAACTCCTTTAATTGGAAAGGATTGATGGTTTGTCTTTTTTCTTTTTAGCCATTATATCTCACAGTATCACACTCGAACTGTAGTGGGCTACAGGGTAGCGACAGTTACTGTTCAGAGGGACGAGGAGAGGATATGAGCTACTGCTCAGAGGGACAAGACTAGAGGATAAAAATCCTATTTTCAGTGTATCTGTATGATCTGAGTAGTGCCATGGAGCTGGTGCAAATTCAAGTGCAACCCATGGAGCAGTGCAGAATGTCCCTCTTGAACCCAAATGTGTTGTATCTCTGGGATAAGAAGAGTAATGCTTTAGATCAAGCTGGAGAGGCTCCAGATTTATAGCCACAAAGATTCAACTATATGAGTAGCTGTCACACATATGGGGGTTTGCCAGAATGAGAAGACATTACCGTGGAGCTTATCTCCACCTGTCTCACACACATGGATGCTTGCCTGCCTCCTCTAACAGGAGTTTTGCTTATGCCAAGGTGAGTTCTTTGACATTGGAAAGAAATGCTAATACAAAATCAGCAGAGTTTGAAATAGTCATTCTTGGTTAGCTGCTTTTGTGTGAATCAGCTGTGCTGTTTCTAAAAGTGTGCCTGACAGGAAGATGGAAGGATGGCCACTGCCTGTGGCAGCCTGCTAGTCAACCCCTGTTTATCTGCAGAACTTTGGCTGGCTGCTCAAACCCACGTAGCATGCTGGCTGCTGTTCTTAATAGCAAAAAGGGAAGCTGCAGAAAACAAAAAAATACTATTTTGACACAGAAAAGAAGCTAAAGCAAGTCGAAAGTATGAAGGAGAGCTCTCCAAGAAGAGGCCTTGTGTGTTAGTGGTTTGTTGTTCCAGCAGATTCAGCTTGGGCTTTCTGTGGGTTATGTCATTGTTTAATTTGGTGTTCCTTCAAAACCAAGCAGCTGCAGCCATGTGCAGCCTGTGGCCCCTGTTATCTTCTTTGAGAATTGTACAAAGCACTTTCTTAAGATGTAAAATGTATGTGGTAGAGGTGGCAGGTTGCTCTATTTTACTAAGAAAGCCCTTTTCTGCCTTCTAATGGACCGACTGCGTGTGCACAGTAGGAATCCACTCAGATCTTTAGCCAATAAAGTAGGAGTTGTTATTGCTGTCTTCCAGCAGTAGCAGCAAAGAAGCAGAGAAAAACAAACCCAACATGTCGCTTAGACTCCATTTGTCCCTTGCATCCAGCATTTCATTTCAAGTCTTAGGTTTCTAATGATCTTCTTTTCCTTGCTCCATCCCAGTGAAGAGTACACATCAAAGCAGTATTGGGGGACAGGGAAGACTGATTGCACTTCCATTTGTTTTTAAAACCCTTTGTAGCAGAAGTGACTTCCATTATGTACATTTGAGTGCTTCCACATCTGGTTGATGTGAAAACATCTGATGCTTACCCATGCTTATAGCAGATAGCTTTTGTTGAAGGATGGCATGAAGCAGAGACAAACCATGTGATGGGAATTTGCATACCAGGTATTTTGGAGTATCCTGCCCTGTGGACAGCAGGACACTGAAGCAGACAAGGTAAAACAATCAGGTTAATAGACATGGACTTATGGCCAGGATGTCTTGGAAACATGATCAAGTTCATGCCTAAGATAAAATGATGTTGAGGAAAACACATCAGTTATCCTTTGCTTTAGGTCCTGGTGAGTCAGGGTAACTAGAGATTTACTTTCTTTATTATTGGAGATCTGAAAATGTTTCTAGGGTTTGTGCAGGGTTTTGTGGTGTTTGCCTTCAGTTATTTAGGGAGTGGCTTGAATTTTTGCTGCCTACATAGGATTTAGTCTTTAAAGTCAAGTACTGAAAGATAAGCTCATAGACATCAAGTAAGGCATTTTAGCAGGAGAATTAAGATAGCAGCAGGGGAAAGGCTTTTAGAAATAGGAAACTTATGTGAAATGCCCACACACAGTGATTTTTTTATTTTTTTTGGTAAGAATTAGAACACTTCAGTGATTGGATCTTTTCTTGAAGTTGCATACCACCAGTCTCTCTGCTTTGACTGGAGAGCTGCAGTTGTGATTTATCACTGGTGTTTTTATTGGCTTTCATGTAATTTACAGAAGTTTGAAATAGCTAATACTTAGACATTTCATCCAGGTATTTGTAGGTGCAATTAGAAAGCTTCCTTGGTGTATTGTATTTTAGCATATTCACAGATTCTTAGAATGATTTCGTTTGGAAGGGACCTTAAAGATCACCTAATCCCAACCCCCCTGCTATGGGCAGGGACACCTTCCACTAGCCCAGGTTGTTCAAAGCCTCATCCAATCTGGCCTTGAACACCTCCAGGGAGGGGGCATCCATGACTTCTCTGGGCAACCTGTTCCAGTGTCCACCACCCCCACTGTAAAGAATTTCTTCCAGTCTAAATCTACTCTACTCAAGCTTCAGTCCATTCCCTCTCGTCCTGTCACTACAAGCCCTTGTAAAAAGTCCCTTCTCAGCTTTCTTGTAGGCTCCTTCAGGTACTGTAAGGCTGCTCTAAGAACTTCCTGGAGCCGTATTTTCTCCAGACTGAACATCTCCAGCTCTCTCAGCCTGTTCCCATAGGGGAGGATCTCCAGCCCTCTGATCATCTTTGTAGCCCTCCTCTGGACTCACTCTGGCAGCTCCATGTCCCTCTTATGCTGGGGGGGCACCAGAACTGGACGCAGTACTCCAAGCAGGGTCTCACAAGAGCAGAGCAGAGAGGGAGAGTCACTTCCCATATCCTGCTGGCCACACTTCTTTTGATACAGCCCAGGACCTGCACATATTGTGACTGGCTACTTTGAACATAAATATTCCTTTAACGAATTTTTGGTTCTAAGGTACTCCCCAGCTTGCCCATTATGGAAGTGGTGCTGGGGATTGCTGCACAAAGTGCTGTGTGCTCAGGGTGACACTGGATTTGCTCTTCTCAGTGTTACATCTGGGAGCCAGCACATCGCCCTGCAGCTTAGCTGTGACCCTGCCCTGCACTGGACTGTCTCCCTGATGGACTGGGAAGATGCATCAAATTGGATTAGGCAGGAATCTGTCCTAGGTCTGATTTTATTCAATATTTTCATTAAGGACTTGAAGGATGGAATAAGGATTGATGCTTATTGAATTACAGTCCATATCAGGCTCTGATACGGTTGAGAGTGCTTGGTGAGTTAAGGAGGAGGGAATGAGGACAGGGCAGGAGGAGAGCTCAAATGGCCTTGAAAGAAAAAGTTTGATCAAAGCAAGAAGAAAGTCCTACGTCAGCTAGTCCTTCTCAGACTGGTTGTTTTTTTATTTTAACACTATGTGGTAGTTCTGGGAGGTGTAGTAGACTATTTGAGGGGAAACCTTCTCACTCTCTACAACTACGTGAAAGGAGGTTATAGCAAGGTGGGAAGTGAACGTTGGTCTGTCCTAAAGTAACAAGGCAATAGGACAAGAGGAAATAGCTTCAAGTTGCACCAAGGGAGACTTTGATTGGATATTAAGGAAAATTTACTCACCAGAAGGGTTGTCAGATCCTGGGACAGGCTGCTCAGGGAAGTGGTGGAGTCACCATCCCTGGAGGTATTTAAAAGACATGTAGATGTGGTGCTGAGGGACATGGTTTAGTGGTGAAATGACAGTGCTGAGTTAACAGTTGGACTTGATGCTCCAAATTAAAAGTTTCTTTCCAACCAAAATGGTTCTGGTTCTATGACTACAAAAACCAGGGGTCAACTTACTCTATAGACAAGAGAAGAAGAAACCTCAAAGTGAGGTAAAATGTCTCTGTCACTCCTTAGTTGAGTGCTGCTAGGGTTTCAGCTGGAGTGGCCAGGGCTTCTACTGTCATCTTCAGAAGGATGGAGACCAATTTAAAAAAATGCTCCAGAGGACAGCAGTAAGTGGAAGCTGTGATCTGGTAAATACAGATGTGGAAGAAATGAGCTTGCTTCTCTTAAAGAGGAAAAAAATGCCTTCAAGTATGTGAAAGTGATGATGATATCATCTGTGGTGGGTGTGCAGGAAAGAAGTAACAGGGAAAGTTGAGGAGATAAGCTTCCCAACAATAAGGAGCATTAGATGCTGTGGTAAATTGCCACAATCATGGGATGGGAGGTCATTTATTGCATTTATTTAAAAAATGGGCTAGGCAGACGTCTCTGAGGAGTGGTTTAAGTATAGATGATCGTGTTTCAGTGTAGGAGGATGGACTCGATGACCGTGTCACATCCCCTCCAGTGCCGCTTTCTGTTACTCAGCTGCAGTGTGGCATCTGCAGTTTTAGGCTTCTCCTTGTACAAGGAGTTATTTAATGTACATTTCTACAATTCTTTGTAATAAGCAGGTCTGTACTGCAGTGTTCTTTGTGCCTTCAGCATTGACACCAGCAGGCAGATCACAAAGGAGCTGGGCTGCCTTTTGAAGAGTTCTTTTTCATGCAGCTTGTAGTCTGTGAGGTACGTGACAGATAAAAGATCTCTCCTCGCATTAAAGCTGGTCACAGCCCCAATAAATCTGGAATGAATTCTGAGAAAGCATGCCATGTTATGGCTGGCATATCTGTGAGCATGAAGCTCTGCTTCAGAGTGAGATTCAAAAGTTTGCAAAGTGCTAGTGCTGATGTCATTCCCTTGGAATGGAAGGGCTGTTGAAACTGTAAATACTTTCTGTGGTCAGAAGCTGGGTCTTGAGCTGGATCTTTTCCTCTCTGAGAAGGAAAGAATGCAGAACAAACCTAAAATGTGTATTTGCAATGGGAAAATCTTAATTAGTTTAGAGCTTTTAGCTAGTACAAACCATTTACATACACAGCTGCTCTTCATGCAAACATGAAAACTATGCGTGGAAACTTCAACCTTACCTTGAAATGACAAGTTTGGGGTTTTTTTTCCTCCTGTTTTTAAAAACTGTGCTTGGTGTTCAAAAGTATGGTTGGAAAGTTCTGAAAATTATATTTGTACTGTACGTGCAGAAAGGAACATAGGCACAGGCTAACAGAAGCATATAATGAAAGGCTTTAGTTCAGCAAGACTTGACACTGAAACCCTCTTAGCACCAAGCAGCTGCTGGGAGAGTATTTAATTTTTAGGGACATTTACTCTTGGCTATATCTGTGGAGTTTTGGTTATGACCAAAAACTGTGAAAAGAAGAAGGGTGATCAAAATACAAACTTAGATGTGGCCCAGATCTTACAGCTGGCTTCTCTGCTGTGAAAGGTTAATCTGAAACAGGGGATCCAAATAACCCACGGCCTGGGAATGAGAACCTAATGCTGTTGCTTGGGGATATCTATCATACCTCTTAGACACTGAGATCTACAGGATAACTCAGATTCTTGTACTGTCCCTCAGAGGACCTCATTGAGCGTTCACAAGGAATTCATCCCCACCCCCAGCTTCCTCCTAGGAAGAAGAGTTTCACTACAGCAGATGTGTGGAACAGATGTTGAGAGGAAAAGTTATAGTGGGACAATGACCTGAAGTGTTAGTTGGGCGGCTCTTTGACGTGTCTGAACTTCTGTTCTTCATGGCAAAGGAGGAAAGCAGCACGTGTCTGCTGCCTGTCTCTACAAGCCCCAGTGTCAGCAAGTTGGCATTTAGAGCTTTTATGGGCTGAGGAAGGGCTGAAGATTCCAACAGCAAACCAGCTGTCTGTTATTCAAGAACAGGTAGTGCTTTGCCAGCCACCACCTTGCCCAAGTGGTTGTAGGTCATTGTTTCAAATGTTGGTCTTCTGTTTTGTATCAAGGGTTCCCCTTTCTTGTCTCCTCTTCTTCCCCACTTTTCTACCACTGCATCTGTGATGTCTGGAAGATGCTTGTGCTCCTCATCCATAAATGCTCCAGTGAGCTAATCTAGTAGAAGAATCTTCAGTGGCTGATGAGTAACAATAATAGTGAGGAAGGAAAAAAAAGCTTTTCACCAAGTATCTGTTACCAACATAGAGCATGTAAGATGTTTTCTTCTCATCATTTTCTATTTCAGAGGGATTTCTGCTCTTTCTTAGCTTGGGAGAAAGATGTTGAGCTTGATACTTAATGTGTTATGATAGAGTTTGGCAGGTAAGCCCAGCTTCTTACTGAGGGAGGGATTCAAGACAGCTCTTGTGCTCCTTAGCTTAGTCTAGCTCAGGAGACTGAATAATAAAGTTTATTACTGAAAGGAGATCAGCCATCCATAGAAACTTGAGAATTTTTGATGGCTCTTGAAATGGGAAGCTAAGTATTTGAAATACTGTAAGAGGGTGACAATTCTATGAGCTACTTTCTTTCTCCCAAGAAAGCTGGCTTTGGTTTTATTAGCAGGTTTTTCCATGGAGCAGTTTTGTGCTGTGTTTTTTGTGGGGTTTTTTTCCTAGCTTTCAGGCAGAGGTTGGGCTTCATGACCTCTCCTGAGGTCCCCTTCCAACCCGAGCTGTTCTCTGATGTACTTCTAGGTATCACTCATACATATTTATTGTTTTCTCTCTTTGATTTTACATTTGCTTGATTTTCACAGGTCATTACCTATTGTTTCTGGTGGGTTTTGGTATGAATTCAATGCAGGGCTCTGAGGTACACGCTGTCCTTTCCATACGGTACAGTGATTTCAAAGCTTGTGATGAAAGGGCAGTTCTTACTGTAGACTTTTCTTTGCTGTTGTGCTTGTAAGATGATTCATGGCAGCAGCAAATCAGGGCTGTGGGGTACATCAGCTCTTTACACGTGAAGTGCTTGGGGTGTGTGTGTATCATGAGTACAAACGATCACTTGTACCCACACTCGGGAGGTTCAGCGTGGGAGATATCAGGTATGGTCGGTCAGCATCTGTGCATCATCTGAGGCATCTTGTTCTTTAGAAGAACGTGATTCAGCTCCCAATCATATCTCTAGTATTCATCAGCTTTCAGCCCAATTCTATTTGCAGTCACATTGTCACCTTAGGTCTACCTGTGTCCAATTCCCTTACTCCAAAATCTCTGAAGATTTCTCTTTGTCCACCTCCATCTTATCAGTGTGTAATCTCTTGATGACAGTTATGTCCACGTTATCCACCTAAAAATCCACATCTTGTGCCTAACAACACAGAGCTACAGTGTATCTGATACACAGAGCCTCTCCCATTCTGAGTGTGTATTTGGGAAGAGTAGGAATCTTCACTGAGAAATCTGATTTTTCCTGGGTTTTGGCTGCTGGGGATACCTAAATGCTGCCTTAGGTCTTAAAGTCAGTTCCTGTATATGGAGCAATTTGAACCTTCAGCCCTGACCTGCAAGGGTCAGAGGACTTAGTTGCTGTACTAAGTGATCGTTTTTCACAGGAGAGGGAAGTGAGGTTTCTTTGGGCTTCAGGGTTTATTTTCCTCTCCTGCTTAGTGTGACACAGATAACATCCTTGCTAGAAAGCAGAGAGAGGAAAGAAAATTCAGTCCACATGTCTGGGATTTGAGATTGAGAATGATTCACGCTTAGCTTCTGGGGTTTGTAATGAAGGGTGACATAATAACCATAAACTTTCAATAAAATGGTAGCAGCATTTTTGTTACACTCTGAAGCTGCAGAAGCTGCTTCTTATTAGCATCCCTTTGAGATAAGCCTGCAGGACCTCCACAGTTTCCAGATCTGGATCCAGAACGTTGTGGTGCAGTCCTACTTCAGTACTAATGCTGAAGGGAACCCTGAATTCTGAAACAACCCAAACTTTAGTGTTTTCATTGGATCAGTGTCACTTGGATCAGTATCTCAACCTTTTCTTAACCACTTTAGTCCATCTGTGTAGTTTTCAAGTCAGTATTATTTTACTCCAGCTAAATCCTGCTACTTTATACACCTTATAATGTACTCTAAGGGTTATCCACTGTGGAAAAAAGCAATCATGCTATCCTTCTCCTCTGAATTATTACTTCTCCTTTCTTTTCCAAGTGGCTGAGACCAGAAGGAATCCAGGAATGCATGGAGCAGATCTGTCATTCCTACTCCACACTAAGGTGCATTCTTGCAGGGAGAGATGGGCATTTACACTGGAGTTCTGCCATCAGCCTTCAGCCAATTCTATTTTTTGGCAGCCAAGCACATGGAATTTTTAAAAAGAAGATGTACTTTTTTTTAAAGCGGGTCACAGACAAAAATAAAGACACATTCTTGGGCTACAAGAAGTAGGTCAGGCTTTGGGAGAACCATTTATGCAAGCTGTTGATCTGATCTTAGTAGTTTTTCTATAATACCGTTTTTTTGCTGCTTATGCCAAATCTGTATGCTCTATAAGGAGGTCCTGCTCATTTTGCTTTAGGTGTGATCTGTTCTTGTGCTTTGGTGAACAAACTTTTTACATTGACATTTTAAAAAATAAGAGAATAAGTGGGGGGAAAAAAATGAAAGCAAGGAAGTATGTTCCTCATTTTCCATTAGAGAATATTGTAGTGGAAAGTGAAGCCTCTCCGTGCTGCAGTCCAAAAGGAATAAAGCTGCTTTGTGTCACCTCATTACTCTAAGCTGATGTTTTACCTCAAGACCTCTTTTTTTTTTTTTTTTTTTTTTTGGGGGGGGCGGGGATGGGGTGGCTAGGATGAGGGAAAGGCTAATTTCACTGCTCAGATCACCTCTGCAGCACTTCAGTGCTCAATTAATCCATCTAATTTAGGGGAGGTATTTCACACCCTGCCCAATGATAACACTGTGTAGCCCCTGCAGGAGGCTGTACTAGGCACGAGGCAGGAAGACAGACTACTGCAAGTCAGGCATCTGAATTAGCCTGTCATGACTTATTACCTTCAGGCTTGAACAGTGGCTGTTAGGAGCCTTGAGCTAACAGCAGTTCAGGACAGGTAGCTGTGGGGTGGGTATCGGAGCTCAGGGCAGGCACCCTGCACAGCTTCGCCCACAGGGCAAGGATGCTTATCCTCTTTGGGAGCCTGGTGCTCTGGTGAGCAGGGAAGTAGTCCAGCTCTACAGCCCATGGACTAGGGATGTGTTTGGTTAACAAACCGGGATTAGGTTCAGCAGGAACTGGGCTGTAGAAACCCCTGGCTTCTTCCACAGCTGACCTTTGAGAACAGGATGGTTTTGCTCTGCGAAAGTAAATCCTCATTAACAACATTGTCTGTGAATAATCCCACCTTGCTGAATAGCTGCAATTACTGGAAGTTTCATTCCCTCCTTTTCCTCTCTTATACGTCTAAAAATATTAATCCATATAACTGCATACCTTAAATTCACAAGAGCAAAAGAGGTGATGCTCACATGCAGGCAATGTCTCACTCTCCCATTTACAAATTCCTGAAGAATTGTTGACAAAGCTGACATTTTTCATTTAGTTTTGGTCACTGATTTTTTTCTTCCTCTTTCTTCATTCTCTATTTTACAGAATTTGATTCAGAAACAAAAAGAGTTCAAGACATTCTTTCTGGAATGGAGAAACCACAGGTATGTGATCCCAAATCACCACACACAACCAAAAATAGCAAATATGCAAAGTAGATTCTGTCACAACATGCTGCTGATTTCATGGGGGAGCACCTCTGAACTTTTCCCTTAGTGGATTGCTGCTGCTGCTGTATACATCTGACTCATTTTGGTGGGATATAAATTTGAAGCGTTTTTTGTGCTCATGGATATTTGTGGGCTCTGCCCACTGCAGGATTCATGTCAGCTGCCTGTTTCCAGAGGACAGTTCCCAGTATTCATACTGTGATGGGGAGTCCAGTGCACCAGGGTGATTTACATATCTCCTACCCCATCTCCCCTGGGCTTAATTTTATTTGTCATAATAAATTTGTGTCTGTAATCATGATTAAATTAAGCTAATTCTATTTTTCAATGGCAATTACTATATTCTATGTTTGTCTGAGCCATAAAAGCATGTGACCTGTAATGGAATTGAATCACCTCCTTAATTGAACCTATTAATGCTGGGTGTGCCCACAGCCAGGTAAGGTTATTAATAAATGTGGTGGTAAGCCCTTTGAATGTGATGGCTTCCTGGTTTGGTGTGTCAAGTGCAAACCAGAAGGGCGTTGTGGATCTAAATGAGCAGTCCAAGCAAGCACTGGAAGAAGCATTCATGAGGCAGAGGGAGATGGCCATGCTTTGAGAGTTTTGCTCTGTCAGGGCCCAGGCCTTTCTCTGTCCAGCTGAAAAACTAGTAAACAAATATGCAGATAAAAAAATAGCTGTTGGAAACCTGAACTAAAGACTGGATACAACAGTAGCTGGTAAAGGCTGATAGAAAGAAAATCTCCAGTAGGACCATGAAAGGGTGGCTGTTCCTTGGATGCAGAAGTGGCAGATCTCAGGGAGAGGCAAGCATGAGCACAGACTTTTATTTTTAGAGTCTGTTCTCTTGGATGCTTTTGTTCTGAATAGATACAAAAGCTGTTCGATCATAAATTGCTCAGTCAGTAGGTGTTGGATCCTTGTGTCAAAAGCAGGTTCAAAGCAGCCACAATCTAAACCAGACCTGCAGAGATGGTAAATACCAGGGGGTCTGCAGCCTGGGTTTCTGTTTGCAAGAAGGAAAGCTGCTTTATTCCATGTAGAAACAAGTGACAATACTGAGCTGAAGACAAGTTTCTGGGTAATCAGAAGGGAAGAAAGTGCACTTAGCTCAAAATTACTCTGTTGTAGAGAGTGAGGCAGTATTTTTGTACTAATGACTACCTGAATGTTGCTCATCTGGTAAAATGCCCCAGCTAGATGCCTCCTACAAAGACCAGGAAAGCTGACATGAAAAATGTTACCTTATTATCAACAGAGGTAAGGAGAGAAACTCTTTGAGCAATTTGCAGGATTCTGAGCTCTGTACAATTAGATTTATGGTAACCAGAATATCGAAAGCAGATGGGAGCAAATAACTAAAAATAGACCAAATTTTTTTTCTTTGGGTTGTTTTTTGGGTTTTGTTTTTGTTTTTGTTTTTTTTTTTTACAAAAATGAAATTTAAAACATGACAAATAATTGTTCAGTAAAATGACATTTAGTGAGAAGATGCTGGGGATTATCTGTTATTTTCTTTGTAGCCTTGACATTTGTGAGTAATTAAACTCATAGGAGAGTCACAAACCATTAATTGCTCTGATTGATTATGTGTGTGTATAGTCAGTATTATATCTGATAGAAATACATCTTACTATGCAGAAGTAGTCAAGTGGACCTTCTTTCTTGGTGAGCCTTATGCATATATGAGTAAAAAATAGAACCATGTATAGAAAAGCAATTGTACAGAAACAAATTACAATGTCAAAATGAAAGGGCACAGAGCAGTAAGTCAGTGGCAAGTGGAGTGATGCTTTATCTGCAGTTTCGGTTGGTCCAAGCAAGCAGCTCTCCACCATCTGAAGTCATCTGAAAGGATCAGCCCTCTGAGCAAATCCTGCAGGAGGCTTTTCAGTTGTGGTATTGTTTGGAGACATCTTTAATCTACCTTGTCCAGGTACTTTGTGTGGCAAGTCTCTTTCATTTTTCCAAGCACAAAATAGACACGCTTTTGTACACTTTAAAATTGGCAAGTTACTATCAAACCCAGACTTTTAATAAATATTCTTACCTGTTTGTGAGTCCAGCAGGCAAACTGTAAATTTTATTGTAAGCTTTATCCCATCGATGGCAATAATTTTAAAGCCTTTTGCTTCCCTTCCCCCCTGCCCTGTTTTTACTGAAAATGAAATATATCTTTAATTCACATTATCACAGACAAAGCAAGCATTCTCTAAGAGAAATACCTCAGTGAGGGAAGGGAAACTTGATTCTGGGTTTCCAAAGTGGTGGGGGGCAACATAGCCACTGCACAGCTCAGGGGACATCACCTCCTGCAGGGTAATGCCACAGGTCCACAGAGTCAGAGCTCAAACATTGGTCTGACTTCCCCAAAGGCAGCGTGCTCCCGCTGTGACTCGCTCTGCAGCAAAACTCATATTTAATCATCAGGATTTTTGCCTAAAATTGCAGGATTAGAGCCATAGTTTAAAAGCAGCATCTCGACCCGGTAATAACCGTGAATTCATTTGACCCTCCTGTCTTTCAAACATTGCCCTCGGGGGAGTAAATGAATGTTGCTTGCAGTGTAGTTCTCACACATACAATAAAACCCCAAACCACACGATGCCTGTGAATGCTAACCCGGAATTTGAAAGATAATGAAAGTTGTACAGAAACATTGTTCATTACCTGAAAGACGGGAAGGGGCTGATATTCATCACTCTTGTAACCTTATTAAAGGAGTGCAGGAGTTGGGATTCTTTCCCAGGGGCTTTTATAAAATAATTATTTACACCACCGAGTTTTGATAGCATAGAAGGCAGGCATTTACTGTGTAAACTGAGAAGTTTTCAGAAACTAATTAACTGTGCTTTTCACCAGACACACAAAACTCCTTGTGGGAGAATCTTTTGTTAGGTCTCGGCTAAAAGGCCAAGCTAGTCCTGTTCAAAGCAAGCACAGCAGTTTTGGGGACAGATGAGGCAGGATGGGGTAACAAGAAAGCAGCACAAAGGTTTACCTGCCCAGCCTAAGGTGCTCTGGCTGCTTGTGTTTTGGTTGGTTGGAATTAGGGCACCATTACTGAACACTAAACTTCCAGCAAAGCATTTCTGCCTGCAGGTTAAGCAGTGACATTAAACCCACCGTCGTGATGCTAGCTGTGCCATTCCTTACAGCATGGCAAGGGCTGGTCCAGATCTGTTCAGCTGCTCAGTATCTTTTGAAAGGTCCTTGTTTTGTTTTTGTAAGTAAGTGAGAAGTAAGAGAAGTTGGAGTTAAAGCTACTGAGCTGGTTTGTGAGTGCATGCTTGTTATTCTCAGCATATGATAACCCTATTTGTTTAACTTGCCCTTTCACAGCAGAGCTGATGCTTCCTGCTTCAGGTAGGAGTTCATTGGTAAAGTTAAGTGGTGGCTTTGGACATTAAATCAGATATTGAGGAGATATGCCTTTGGCTGGTAAACATGATACAATACCAAGCCTGTTAGCCTAGGAGCAGCAGATAGTTTTATCTCAAGCCACACAAATAAACCCATTCCCAACACTCATGCTGAGGTGCACGACTCTGTGCTGCTCTCTGTACCCGGGGAGGGCATAGATTTGCCTTCTCTGACTTTATCATGCAGACAGTGACCCCTCACTTGCTTTACTACACTTGCCCTGTGTACTCAGCACAGCTAAGAACTGTATTTAACGATTCCTGGTGTTTATTTTTAAACCTCCACCAGCAGTTACTGTTTACATAACAGCACCAAAGCAGGCCAGCAGCCCCTCTGGATGCCGGGTCAGTGAGAAGTTCATGATGTAGCTGGAGCAACTGAGTTTGGACTTTTATCCCCTGCATGGAAACGTCTGACTTCAGAATAACAATTTGACAGATTCTAGCTGTTAGTCGATCAGATACTTTCTCTTATTTCAAGAAACTACCAGAGCCCTAACTTTTTACAGATTGCTGAAGCTCGTGAAGGGCCAGAGGTTCTGCGGTACGCAGATTATATACGTGTGTCCTTGGGAGTAGTCACAGAGAAAAACATTTCACTAGAACATTGGCAGGATATCATGCCTCCAGCTCCAAGTCTGTCTGAATTTATGAAAAACAATTATGCAAGCATATTTCCATAATAAAAGAAACTGTGTGTTGATGGGCTGAGCTGGCATGGTAGTAATGTATGGTTAAAAAAAAAAAAAAATTAAAACCCAAAAATCTGTTTGGATCTGACTATCCAGTTTTCTGATCAAAATATTATTTAAAATACAGACTTTCAGCTCTAAATATCTGTGTCACAATCCCATTCTCATATGTGTGTGTGTATATATCCCTCAAAATTTTAACTTATCTGTTGTACTTCAATCATTCAAGATTCTTTTAAGCTATCTCACCCAGTATCGGCCTTCACTGGTCCAAGTGTTTGAAGCAAATATTGATTTCATAGCATCAGAAAAATGTGATAGAGCAAGAAATCCCATGAAAAGTCATACAAGCATTTGCATGTTCATATTACTTACCAAGAAAAAGCTTGGTGCTACCTAAAACATCTTGCCTTGCCACTTGTTTTTCACATTAGGTTGAACAGAGGTTTTCTTGTTGGCAAGACTTCAGTGTGCTGCTATAAATTAAAATCTGTAACTTTTGAGAGCATGGTGTTTTAAGTTAAGATGAGACATTTTGTGGTGTCACCTACTTGTCAGTCTGTAAGAAACAGACTTATGACTTGCTCAGAAAGAATCTGCTTGATATATGGGTATTGTACACGAGAGTTGCAGAGCTCTTCAGCTGGAAGCAATGTGCTTCCATCTGAGAAGTTAAATATTCTCCATTATAGAAAAAGATCCAGAAGCTGGATTTGTAAACAAGCAGTCCCTGAATTCTGATTGCTAGTGTTTTGTTACCAAATGATTTATGGGCAAGGTGTTTCAGTTGTCTCAAGAAAAAGTGTAGGAAATGTGTAACCAAGCACCTGCATCATTCGTCTTGCACCTTCTGAAATAACAGCGTTTTACCCTGTGTGTTGGGAAAAATCTGTTAAAATGATAGAGCCAGTAGAATTTGATGCATAGGAGACATGGATAAAGAAAATATAAAACCTCATGCTTTGATTCTTCCTCATGGAGGCTGGATTAAAAAAAAAAAAATGTTCTCTACCCACCTGAATGCATTCCTGTGCAGACTTAAGTGATCCTGCTTTGGCAGGGCGGTTCGACTTGGTGATCTTTGGAGGTCCCTTCCAACCTCTAATGTACTGTGATACTGTGATACATTTTCAATACAATTAGGAAAGAAAAGCTTGGTTGTTTTCATTAGGAAAGGAGAGTTTGTGGCAGAGAGCTTGAGGCTGTGGAGCCTTTGAGCTTCCCTGTTTTGTTTTTTTTTCTAAAGGCATGCATAAAAATGTTGTGCTGTCTTTCCAAGATAGCCAGTGCAACTATTGTTATTTATTTCTTTTTCTTTGGAGACAGTGGTGAAGGGGATTTTTTTTTTCCCCCTTTCTTGGCTTGATAACAGAAGGCTCTTCTCTGGGAAGCTGCTGTTTGGTATGTGCAGCTGATGAGCGAGGCCTCGGGCACGGTGCCAGCAGGCTCTCCTGGTGAGAAAGGCGGTGCTAGTTCTGTGAGCTGAGTCTAGAGTTACCTGGGCCTGTGTTTCCACAAGAATACAGCTGCTCTGGTGGAATGATAAAGCTGTTTTGATGCAGGTGTTTGAGGTATTTTTACAGTCTTTCAATAAAAGAGGATCTTCACCCCTCTGCCATTGAGGTGTTGCCCCAAAGGATGGCTACAGATCATCCAATGCAGCCTTTCTCTTAGGGCACAAAGTGATTAACTTGTACTCTAATTTTTAATTGACAAGTTGGACTTCTATGGTTTTTTTCCCTTATGCTTTTGAGCCAGTGTAACCTTGCAGGTTGAATTGGTTGGTTGGCATGGTTTTTTATTTGCAGTTGAGTGATCACAGTTTCAGCTAACAAGAAGGAACAGGACGACTGAAAAAGCCATCAGAGTTTTATTAGAGAATCTCCCTAACAAAAGCTTTATAAAAATAATTACAGACAGAACAGGGCAGGATAAAGTCTTTGTTCCACTTAGTTCCACTACCCTTCTGGTCATGACCACAGCAGCAGGTAGCTGCAGAATGATGCAAGGCATCCTTTGCTGGATACTCAGACAATGATGAGCCAGTTCACTGCAGGGGGGACATCTTTCTGTACTTTTCATCTCTTGGAGATTAGCGTATGCCATGAATCTGGGTTTTTTTTATGTTGATGACCATTGATAACCCTTTACTTTTCACCTCTAACTCTGACATTTCCTTCAACAAACACATTGTGAAGATGCAAGCAGAAAGCAAATACTTAAAGGACAGTGTTTTCCTTGGAATTCACAGTAACTGGTCTTTCTTTTATAGGTTACAAATATTCAAGCAAGAACAGTTTTGCTTTCCTGGTCACCTCCCACTGGCCTTCTAAATGCAGATAGACACAACAACGGTTTGCCTTACACCTGTACCTATGAGGTTGCCTTATCAGATAAAGGGAGGGATGGAAAATACAAGATAATATACAGGTAACAGCATAATTTTTACACTTGTGTTTTCAGTGGGCATAAATTCTCTGAGCTTTCCAGAGTGTATTCCTGCATGCCCATCAGTGGCAGAAAAGAAAAGCACATGTGAACATCCAGTAATTGCTTGCTTGCTTGCTGTCCCATCAGCCCCTCCTGCTGAAGGAGCTTGCAGGAAGCTGGTTGAGTGCATGTCACAGAGTCCCTAAGTGCTTTCCCATCCCACCTCCCTGAGATGTGGCAGATCCTGCATGCAGTGCTGCCATTTATGCTAAGTGTCAAAACCTTTTGTGTAGACACTGCAGACAGGAGGACATCTGCCCTCCTAATGGGCTACATTTGTGTGGCCTTGCAGAATTAAGAGCAGTAAAGCTTGCTTTTTGAGCTAGGTTTAGCAAAAGGTTGGGGGCTTTACTGCTTTGTAGTGCCTTAGATGAGCAGAGCAGGCAGCCAAGCAGGTTGTGTAGGTTCCCCAGGAAAACCCAAATACTTGGCTCTCACCAGCGTTCAGTAAAAATTCTGGGGGATTTCACTGTCTCTCCCCCCAGTGATCCTCTGAGCTCACTCTGTGATCAAGTACATATGGTTTTATGCTTTTCTTTCCCCCCACCAATGACGTCTAGGAAAGAAAATTTTGAGATGTGACCTTGGCTATTGTGAAATAAGCTAATCCTTCCCAAATCTCATTAAATAAAGTCCAGGTGATACAGCATTTATGGAATTACCTCTTGAGGCCAAACCATCTCCTTTTTTAAGACGTTCTGTGAATTATAGAGTATTCCTCTGGGCATGCTAAAGGTGGATCTGCATGAACTGCCTTGGGTAATACAGAAAGAGCATATTAACTGGGAAATGCTGCCTGATATTTTTCTGGTATTTACACTAGCTATTTGGGAGCCAGTGTGAGCCACCTCTATAGGTTAATGTGTACTGCTGAGCTCTGAAAACGGGAAGGACGCTGTCTAGTACTTCTTGTGCTTGCTGTTGTGATGACTGCACATTTTCTCCTGGTTATGAAATGTTGTGCATCTGTTTTAAAGCTGCTCAGAGTAATCTGTCTCCTGCTGCTGGCCAGAGGACAGCCATTAGCTTAAGGTGGTGTGCTCCATCACGAGCAGCAGTTGTCATTATTACTATGGGCAAAAGACAGTCTGCAATATGTTGAATGCATTGTCTGTGCAAGAAGATGCACTTCTTTCAGAAGGAAAAAAAATTATTTTGCAGAGCACTGGATTATATGAACAAAATAAAGTTGGGGTTGGGTTTTTTTGGTGGGTTTCTGGCAACCCAGCAGGCATCTGCTTTCTGGTGGGTTTTGTTCTCTTGATTTTGAGACATCTCCTTGTATTTTTCCAGTGAGCTATGAAATATTTCTTTATGCTAAATTTAGATTTGCGTTATTTGCCATATTTTAATAAAATCCTGAATAAGCCAAGCACTTCCATGGGATGGCTATTACTTATTAAGCACTGACCCATACCTCAGCCTTTACAGAACTGGCAACACATGACTGAGCATAGGGTTCATTTACCAGCAAACAAGCCACAAGTAAAAAGAATAGCCCCGACTGTGTTGGCTGCATTTGAAATTAATAAATTATATGCTTTTTTTTCCTAATATGTCTGAAACTGTACTTTTTCTTGCTTTTGAAAGAGATCTGGGTCCAGCTGTTAGGTCATTAATAAAACATCTCCTTGCCCTGGTCCTCACAGAGAGTATGGTTCTGGAAGAAAAAGCAAATCAGTGAAATGGTTGTGCAACAAACTGTACTTTTTTCCTCTGAAGTTCAATGACTCACTTTTGTATATGGTATTTTGAAATTCTACTCTTTTCAGCTCCAGAAGGGTTGAAAAGCACGATGAGCTTTACACACATATCAACAAAATGTAAGGATTGCACTGAAATAAACCCACACATGTATAAACTGGGATGATAGTAACTTTTCCTCTGTGTACATACAGCTTTGTAAAGTTTTCAGGAAGCATGAAATGTTGTTGAAGCATTGTTGGTATATTGCTTACCACTAGGTTTCTGTGGTGGGATTTTTTTTGTCTTCTTTCAGATCATAGTATGAGGGAGTTAGCTAGTCGCTGGAAAATCACTGGCTGTGCTAAGTGTGATACTGCTTTTCATAATGAATTGATTTGTTGGGTTTGGGCTTTTTTCCTGCAGTGGAGAAGAATTAGAATACAACCTGAAAGACCTTAGGCCAGCAACAGATTATCACGTCAGGTGAGTTAGTGTGACTATGGATGTCACTTAAATAGAGACTCTTGAATTATGTGTCATTAAATGTGAAAGTTTTTTATCCAGCTCTCCAGAGTAACTCAAGAATTTCATGGTCACCTCTGTAGTTGCCTTTTCTTCAGTGGCTTCTAAATATTTTCTGATGTGTTTGTCTCAGACTTTTGAGTTAGGAGAGCGTGGACAATAGCTTGAAAGTGTTTTGAACAATACATTTTCTGTCATTTTGGTTTTATTTTCTACAGAAGAGGCAAAAGCACATCCATGTATTTATATTTCTGTTTATAACAGGCCTGGAAGTGCTTCTTTATGGAAGTGGGATACCTCAAGCTTCTTAAATATTTCACTCAAGCAGCAGGTGTTTGTTCCTTCAGTTACTGTAGCATAGATGTGCTAGCACTGAAAGTACAACAGTGCAGCTCCTTCGTGAATGTTCCTTGCTTTGTGAAATAAATCTGCTGATTGCAGATCCATCTGACCATAGTCATTCAGCATTTATTTAAAAGAAAAAAGGATTCATGCTAGCTCACCTTGATATTTTCAGAGCCTATTTCTCTTTGATTCTAAAACTGCGGTTTACACGTTATTAACAATTAACACATTCTCAGTTTTCTTCCTTGATGTTTTGAACACCATCTGTGTTGTTACTTATTCATTTTTGCATTTTTTTTAAAAGACTTTGCTTATGAACTAAGGCTTCAAATTCACATCCTGTTCACTTATGCTCTATGTCCTTTAAAAAAAAATTAAAAAAAAAAAATCCTTTCACTCCTGTCTATTGTTTCCTTCTATTTTCCCAGACAAGGGCTAAGTTTGCCTAGGTTTTTCACATCAAGGCTGCTCCTGTTTGTAAAACTTCAAAGAGCAAACACTTTGCTCTAAAAAAGACTCAACACTAAAACATGTCCCTCATGCTCTGATACTATGGCTTCTTGGTTTGTTTTTTTTTTTTCTTTTTAAGAATACTTTCTAGTGGAGCCCTAAAAACGAACTTTTCAAGTAGAAGCAGGAGGCAAGAAGTAACTTCTTGTAAATAAGTAAAAGACACAGGCTCGGCGGTGGGCAGGAGTCCCAGTCCTAGCAGCAAATGGATGGTAGCAAGGAGGAGAAGGTTGTAAAACACTGCTGAGCTTCCTGCTGTAAGCACCCGAGCATCACTTTTAAAGCCAGCTTCAAACAGCAGCGCGGTCCCCGTGCACAGCGTGGCGCTGAGGTCTGCTGTGATGTTTAGGAGCATTGTGGGTATTTGCCCCACGTCTTGGCTGACTTCTCCCTACCTACAGCTCTCTCCACCTTCCTGCAGTTTGCCAAGTTGTAAATCATTTGTGAACAGTTAGCAATGACTTTTGTTTAAAAAGGAGGGACTGCTAAAATATAAAAGGCAGTCTTAAAAAGCAGCAGCACGAGGAGCAGAGGGAACTGCCACAGATAAGGCTGGCTGCTTGCTCTCCACAGCACACGGTTTTTTTTTTTTTTTTAATTCACTGCAAGTACTTTATGTATTAATGACTATGAAGAAATAAATCTCTTAAGTAAAGAAATTTATAGGGCCAACAATTACTCGGCAGGTCGCCTTGGGTCTCCTTAACCTTGGCAGCATCTCTCAGGGCTTCGTGTCCACACAGAGAAGCTGTTGTGCTTGCTTCTGCCCTGCTGCACCTGGGCACCCAGGACAACCTGGTTCTCTCTGACCCTACCACCTGCATTTCTTCAAGTGATATTATTTGGGTACCTTCAGAAATGGCTGTGCTCAGACTTTCAGAGACTTGCAGAAGATGCTCCTCATGCTCATTTTGGCATGGTTGTATCGGCCCATGGTATGTGTTCCATGCCTGGCTATGCTGATCTCCAGCACACACTTACCTACCATTAGCATTTTTCACTCCTGACTGCCAACAGGTGATGGGTAAAGCAACACTGTAAGAGTTCTGGCAAACCACTCCCAAAAGGTTTGATTCTACATAGGTGGCCAGTGTATATAAGTTACTCTTATCTACTGAGAACAAATTTAGAAGTTGCCCTTTCTTAAACTCTGCACTCAAGTACACAATAGCTACAGCCAGCTTCAGGGTCATCCTCTGGTCATGGTTTGAAATGTGTTGTGTTGGTTTTTTTTTTTTGAGTAGAGGACTTCCAATTTGTGCTTTCCTTTTGCTGCATGGAAAATATGAAGGGAAAAAACAACATCATTAATTTTTCAGAGCAAAGGACCTCGTGAGGAAGTGCTCAATTAGATTGTATTCACTTTCCCACATTATTTGGTATTGTATATCCCCCTCTGTGCTGATGTATAGAGGATTTGCTTTGAAGATTTTTTTTAGTTTGTCAGACTGATTTTTCTGAGCTGTGTTAACTCTAATTCATAGAGTTGTTCAGCTAAGTGTTGACACCCAGGCTATGTAGGAGAAAACTGTACCCATGGAAGGAGACCACCACTGAACATGGCACATGTGAATCAAGTGTAAACCAAGCATTAAGGCTTATACCTTTTTCTCATGAGATCATGCTTTCTGTTGTATTGCAAAGGTTTTTTTAGCTCAGAGAGTGAAGGTCTGGCAATAGCAAAGGAAATAGTGGTGGAGAGGAAAGATAATGATGGTAACTTACTGGTCTATGAAAGTATTTGCACAATACACTGTAGTGTTCTCTTCTGCTATGAAATTTTTGGATGCCTGTACCAAGTGATAGCCACAGGTCTGTGATCAGTGTCTCATGGGTGGTGATGTGGCTGCTTTGGCAGGCAGATATCATGGCTGAGGCAGTGCTGTCTCATCTCGTAACTGTCAGCAGATTCATAACCCATTTCAATATTGTTTCCAGGGTATATGCGATGTACAACTCAGTGAAGGGATCCTGCTCAGAGCCCGTCAGCTTCACCACTCACAGCTCAGCACCAGAGTGTCCCTTCCCACCCAAACCCTCTCACAGGACCAAAAGCTCCTTAACCTTACAATGGAAGGTAGGTAATGCTTGGGCTGGGCAAGTAGACAGGGAAAAATAGAGCTTACTGGCAGTGAACATAGCTGTTGAAAATAATTGAAAGCTGAGACAGTAATTTTCAGTAAGGGACTTGAACTTGCTGTTCTCTGACAAATCCCTCCCTGTGCACTGCCTTGACTTTTAAAATGTATGTGTTTCATTACGTCCAGCTTCTTCTCGATATTCTTTAAGAGGCTGCCAAGCTGTGTGCAAAACCCCCAAGCTTTGGTTTCACTTTAAACTGGAGTCATTTGCCTAGAGGGGAAGTAGTTTTTTTTTTCTCTCTCCTTCCCCAAATCACCTTTTGCTCCTTTTTGTCATAGGCACCCATTGATAATGGTTCAAAAATCACCAGCTACCTTCTGGAGTGGGATGAGGTAAGTAGTAATGAGTTGAAATAAATACACAAATAAATGGCACTCAGACTTTACAAGGATTTGCTGAGTAAAGAAAAATAATTAAATAGAGGAAAAAGCAGAAGTAAGCAAATAATTAAATCCTCATGGCATTAGGTAAAGAGGTGGAAAGGTGAAAAGGGCAGGGAGGGACAAACTTTTAACTCAGTATGTTTGAGGCAGAGACAGTGTTCTGCTTCTGTACTCTTGAAATGTAACTTTTTATTGCTCATTTGGTGTACTTTATTTGTTAATTAGCATTACTTATTATTTAATTGCTTGCAATGTATCTTAAAGATCTTTTTCTTCCGGATGCTGACTGCAGAATAAAACATTGTTCCTGCCTCGGGCATCACTTTGCAGCCCTTCCTACAGCTAATGTATTCAGGGTGTCCTTTACACACACAGTGGCAATTAGTCCCCTTCCAGACACAAAAGGAAGGAAGTTTCCCTGTCCCAAAGATCTTCCATCGCTAGGGAGCAGCATGCTGTTGGGGAGAGTGCCAGAAGCTCCATTTTCTGGGTGGTGGGTCCTGGCTGTGAGTCCTCCCTCCATCCCTTTCTCCCTCCTCTCCATTGTGCAAGCCGTATCTCTGCAGAAAGCATGAATCAGGGAATACTATCTTTGAAGGAAAAAATACATATCTGGTGACAGAAGAGGCTAGAGCATCATGTAAAGAGAACAAAAGGTGATTAGTTGGGAAATGAAGATTGTGAAGGGGTGGTTAGTTGTAGTCTGAGAAGCATCTCTGGGAGGTTTTAGTAATCTAAAATGCTAAAGGGGATGTTCTGTTGTGAATTTTTACCTTCATTTCACTGCTAACACGTTCACAGATCGTTTTGCTACGTGTTGGATGTTTGGAACCACTCACTGTGCAAACATTTATTGTGTGCAGTGTCACAGCAAGCAGGGCCTGCGTGATGAGAAACCCACTGAACTGGATTAAAATGAAACAGTAATTTCAGAATGGCTTGCTGCCCCTCAGAAGAGGAAAGGTTGCAGTGAAAACAAAAAACTAGAGTGTGAGGTCAGTGAGAAGGAGATTAAAAAGATTTTTCTCCAAAAGTATCAGACAAGATCATCCAATTACATGTTCTGTGACACCTTGACTGTGCAGTTGTGATGTTTTGCAAGGCTTCCTGTAACTTGGAGCCATGAGAAGGTAACAGCACCAAGCAGTGGGAATGTGACTGATTCCAACCTGCCAAAGGAAGGGAAGCCACAGGAGGACATGTCAGAAGAAAGACCACCAACAGACTATTACTGCAGTGCAAATATTTTTGACATTTATTTTGTCCACATGGAGCCTAGTCACAATTTTTGATGCATGTGAGGCAATTGTAAAATGCTCTTGTCCTATAAACCTTTTAAGACAAAGTATATGCCTAGAGTTTTGTCTCCTAAAGGAATTGTTATGATGTCTGCTTTTCACAGGGCAAAAGTAATTTGGTTTAGGCTAGCTCATGTACCAACAGGGGAAAATGAAAGCATCCTGATTCCCTTAGGCTATCTATTTTCATTTCCTTGTTTTCTCAGCAACAATCTGAAATGTGAGACCTCAGTGGATAGGTAGCCAGCAAAGATGGAAGGAAGTGGTCCTGCACAAATTAACTTGATGTATGTCCAGGAGTTTGCTATGACTCCTGACTGAAATGCAGTTGTCTGGCTCTGAGATAGTTAATGCCACAGGTATAGCTTCTCTGAGTTTATCTTCCCTGTGATATGAGACAGAAATGCAATCTTGAGTTGCTGAATTAGAACTTGCTCTTAAGACTGACTGAAGAAAGTCCAAAGATACTGTCTGGATGCTTCTGTATCTGCAGGAGCCTCATCTACCTGTCACAGTGAGCTCAGCAAGCTGTTCTATTCACTTTTTCACACACCATTGTGAGTTGTACCTCCAGTGTAGGGTGCAGTTAGCTACTGGAGTTACGCACCCAAGTACAAAAGAGAATTATATTGCAGTGCTCTGTACCCATTCACTTGGTTGTGTGAACTCCACGTAAGCAAAAGCACTGAGTTGGTTACAATGCCACACTGTGTCCTGATGAAATCAAGAAATAAATGCATCAGGGAAGAGGAGAACTCTTGCCAGGCAACAGCAAGTACTCTGCCAGATCTCAGCTAGAGCAACATTCATTAGCTACAGGGCACAGAATAAAACATAAACATGGGAAAATCAGGAATCAGAAGGAAATTAAGTTGTGGCTGCAAGGCAGAGGGAACTTTGCCTAAGTGGAGAATGAGAAATCTACCTGATGGTAAAGCTAAAATGGCAATCTGCCTTGAGAAATCAAGTCCCTTACTAGGAAGGATAGCCTATGGGTGAGCTGTGGAAAGCCTTTGCAACACAAAAGCAACATGCAGGTCCTGGCAAGCTGTCCTTTAAGGACTGCAGCCTCAGGCTATAGAAACAAAATGTTGGAGACATGGGGAGTGGCAGAGGTGGTTGGATGAGGCTGCCCAGCTGTGTCCCAGGGACAGCTGGAGCTGTGCTAACTGCTGCTGCCAACAGAAAGGCTCCAGCATGATGGGTAACAGGTTGTCTCTTCCTGAGGCAGTTCAGATCTTGGAGTATGTCAGATGCTCAACAGCATCTCAATTAGTTCCTCCTATTATTTTTACAGGGTAGAGGCATAGTTTATAGCACCTTAAATGCAGGCAGGAGTGTAGGTGACATCACTGGCAAAAAATAACAAGTGGCTGTAAGACAGCAGCAGAAGCAGCACATTCGACAGCCCTGGGATCAGGTGAGGTTGTAAATTGTGGTGAGAGGACAGAATCTCATCTCTTTGTGGCTGCAGTTGGAAAATTTCCAGGGCTTGAGGTGCATCAGTGCCAGCTGGGTACTGAGAGAGTCTGCCTGTGACCCTGGATGCAGCACTCCTCAGCAAGCTCCATGTCACCCCACATACCTACCACAGCATTCCTGCTTCTCTGGATGTTCTCTCAAGGGACTGGAGAAAAGTGCTGGAAGTTTTTTATTTCACTGTATCTAGCTGAGAATAGCCATGGTGGTGTTCCCATTCTTTGTTTTTCTCTTCCATACTTCAGAAATCTTCTTGTCTCATCAGATGAGCCTTAGATGAAGCACAAATTAGTTGCTTTTGTTACCTCATTGGAGTTAGGTGTTTTGTATTCTGACCAAATTTGATGAAGGGAGGGTTGTTCCATGGAAACACAAGGAAAAAGTTTTTCACTGTGAGGATGACAGAACACTGGAACAGGCTGCCCAGGGGGTTGTGGAGTCTCCCTCTCTGGAGATACTCAAAACCCACCTAGATGTGTTCCTGTGTGACCTGGTATAGGCAATCCTGCTCTGGCAGGGGGTTGGACTGTATGATCTCTTGAGGTCCCTTCCAGCCCTTAACATTCTGTGATGGTACTGCTCAAGACCCAACTTCTTCTGTTTAGTTTTGGGTTTTTTCCTATCTGCAGACTCTGGAAGACAGACTAGTTGATAGGTAAAGCCATGCCTGCTGTTCCACCCTTTTCCCTCCAAATGGGATTAAATAGTTTGTAATGTGACTGGTGGTACATGTTAGTTGGAAAATGCAAATTCTTTCTCAGTACTGTTGTAGGTCTTTGAACCGCAGTTGTAATGCCTTGCTAATAAACTGGGTTAGCTTCAAATGCCTGAAGAAGTGTGGAGGACAGTCTTTATTATTTAACAGCAGAGTGAAAGATCAGTTCAGCCCCTCTTCTCAAGCATTTTGAAAGTCAGTAGGATCTGAGCATGCCTCCATCTCTAAGTGCTGGGATTGGCAATAGCAGTCTAGCCATAAAGTTCCTTGAGTGATTAAGGCAAACTCCACCTTCAGGCTCTTTTTCTGTGAACCTGAACTAGTTAGTTGATCAGTTTGTGCCAGGATTGATTATTAAGAGTCAGCCAAAGGCTAATCAGAAAAAAAGACTGCCTTAAAAATCCACCAAACAGAAACCATCACTGTAAAGGATGTGATGCTTTCTCCTGATGCCAGCGTTCATCAAAATCAGTAAACTGCAACTGCATTGAAAAGTGCTGCTGGCCCTGCTGGAAGAATCAGGCCTTTGTTACTAATTAGATGTAAAATGATCATTCTGTGATGAAGTGGTAGTAAATAAATGTTTCTCTTGTACATATGGAGAGCAAGAGTATCCTATTTATTCTCTGTGGGAAAGTGGAGGACTGTTCCTGAGCCAGAGACAAGGACATCCCTCTCACTCAATGTGTGTTGGTATTTTGTGTGTGGCTCAAAAGCAGCTTTAATTCTCATCCAGTGTCTCATTTGAATTTGCTGAAGGGAGAGAGAGATAAAATACCACACCAGTTAATGATTTGGTGATGGATGGTTAATAATTAAGTTTGTATAGAGATAAATGGAGATCATTTTGTTCTGCCACAAAGTCTTAAACATCTCGAGGCTAGCAGAGATGTGCTCATTTATACTAGCTGATAACGTGGGCCATGCATCTCAGTGATGGTCCACCAGAATTTGTATACACAGAGCTCCACACACATGCATGGGCTTGTGTTTGTTCACCTGCCTGCCCTCAAGAATCATAGAATGGCTTAGGCTGGAAGGGACCTTAGAGATCTTCTCCTCCAACCTCCCTGCCATAGGCAGGGATGCTTTTCAACTAGGTGTGGATGCTCAAGGCCTCATCCAGCCTGGCCTTCAACACCCCCAGGGAAGAGGCATCCAAAACCTCCATCAGTAGTCTATTCCAGAGTCTCTTCTCATACTGAAGAACTTCTTCCTAAGATCCAGTCTAACCCTAGTCTCCCTCAGCTCCAGACCATTCCCCCTTGTCCTATTGCTAGACACTCTTATGAAAAGTCCCTCTGCAGCCTTCCCTCCAGGTATTGGAAGGCAGCTATAAAGTCCCCTCAGAGTCCTCTCTTCCCCTCCCCACACTCTACATGTGTTCTGAGGCTGTTCCACTCCTGTGAGACATGCAGGAGGAAAGTTTTGGATGAAGTTGGGGTTTGTATGTATTTCGGGATATTTCATAGGTCATGTTCTGTCTTCTAAATGTTTGTAGATACAGAAAATGCAGTCCCTGGTATAAGAGCTTGCACAATAAATGCTTTGCAGGGCCGTTAGGGTGTGTTTTAGTAATTGTTGACAGTTTGCCCCACAGCTTTGTGTCAGATTGACTATCAGTCTGTTGCATTTTATTGCCAGTATGAACCAAAGACAGAAGTTACTGCTGGCATGGCCAGCAGCAGGCTGCCAGCTTGCCTCCTGATTGCAAAATCTGATGCTGGCAGCTTTTACTCAGGTTTTTCACAGTGAGATCTTGTGAAGGACTGTGTTTTATTTCTGTATCCACTGTACCTGCCCTTTCCTGCTTACTTACTATGTCTGCTGCAGGGAATGCAGGCAACAAAACCCATTTAAAGTCTGAAAACCCTTGTTTCTAAAAGCCGTTTCCAAGAGAAGCTTGGAGCTGGAGTTTCTTCTCTCCAAGAGAAATTGAAGTATTCCTCTTTTGAGTGAGTAGCTTGAAATGCAGCTGAGATAGCAGCAGAACTCTTCAAAGCTGTGTTAAAAGGCTGCGTTATGCTGTTGTGCAAATCCTGATGGATTTGTGGAGCTGAATTGTTCTTCTTTCCTCAGGCAGGCCTTGATGGTCACCACAGACTAGGTTGTCCAGGCTGGTGAAGAAGTCAGCCAGTGTCTGCTCTCCCTCTGAAACTTGTGGATTAGAAGTATTTGTGGAAATGATACAGTATATTTTAAGCAACTTACAAAACGTTGTTTAGAGGATTAAAACTTGGATGCCGAGGGTACAAAGAATAGGAGAAGGATTCTGGGAAAGTTTTAAGACTCTTGGGTGGCAGCCAGTACCAGCCTGCCAGTTGTTCCTGTCTATAATTATGCCAGCATTAGTGCTTTCATAAATCTTGGGAGAGAAGGAGCAGAGAGGCTATTTCCAGGCTATTAATGCCAGGATAATTAGAAATATCGGCCAGCCTCTCCAATTAGTGCCAACAGAATCCAAAATACCAGCCAGTCTGAGTAATTTGAATACCAGTCAGTCTCTGAGTGAGTCTGGGGAATGTACAATGCCAGTTCTGAAAGGAAAATACATACAGTATCAGAATTTGTACTGTTAAAGTTGAAGATAACCTACATCTTTGGCAAACTTTGCAAAGTTTTAACCAATCTGTTTGACAAATTGGAGTTTCCTTGGCCCATTGCTCTCAGCTCAGGCATTGTGCTGCAGGTGAGATTTTCCATTTTATCTTTTTACCCAGCCATCACTGTTTGCCAACCCCATGCTTAGCATTTGGTCACTCTGTTCTCTTGCAGAAAAAGCAGAGGAAAATGAGGAAAAAAACCTCCATTCTTAAGCAGAAATCAGTCTGAATGTCTTCAAGTGCTTTATAAGTAGTGAACTCCTTAAAGAGTTAGTGAAAAGTTATTTAATGCATCTGAAACTATGAAAGAGAGTTTGTGTAGGAGAAAAAAAAAATGGAAATCTATTCATCTGCACTGATGAGTGGATATTTTACTGAAACACAGGATCGCTGATTAGGTTTTGTATAGAGTGGATTTTAAATCCATTCTTCCTGAGCTAGGCAGTATGGTCACCTATTACTTTTCTCCAAAAGGAGTTTTATCCTAGAATTTTATACCAAGGGATTTTTAGATTTGATAAAGGTTTCTCATTTTCAGAAGACTTTTGGTTTAGGATTCATGATTCTCTTCCAATTTCATCCCTTATTGAGCCATACAGCAGAGCAATGCTACAGCTGGAGCAGGTGGGTGAAGCTGAAGAAGATTCTGTATGAAACCAAGTTGTAGAACAACTGTAGGATCACACTGTATAAATAAAAGGAAGTTATGGCAGTTTGCTGTGCTAAAGGTCTCTTCAGTGCCTCCAAATTGGTGTGCCATGCTGGAGGTCTGCATGATCCCTGCCAGCTTAATAACCACATTTGGGAGATTTACTACAAACGTTTTATGGACTTTTTCCTTCTGTCTTGCAACTCAAGCAAGAAGAAGTAGGAATTGATAGGGGGTGGCGAATGGACCAGTGAAAAGTAAATGTCCTGCTCAAGCATTTTTGAGATGATTAATGCTGAAGTGATGTGTAGAGCAAGAACAGTGTCTGGGAAGACAGGCAGAGCAGCAGTAGGGGAGGTTGTTGACCACTGTGAAGGTCACCTGTATAAATAATTTTCCTGGTAGTCTGCTTAGGCATAGAAACATTGAGTCTTCAGTCAAGCTCGTGTATCTCTGGTGAAGTAAATAGCCTTGTCTGTGGGCAGATGTTAATTTTACTGAGATAAAACTTAAATACTGTAGAGACAGGTGCCAAATATAGTAAATGGCATAGCAGAGCTCTTAAGTCAGAAGTTGCAGTGATGGACATAACTTTATCTCCTGCACCAGTTTGAGCCCATGGGTGTGCTCTGATAATTTTCTCTTCTGGTGTGCTTTTGGGTATTTTGTAATGAGATTGTCCATTAATTCTGTATTCAGGTATTGAAATGGATACTCCTTTAGACTGCTTTAGCTCAGGTAGATATTATTTAAGTAAAGCTGAGCAATCCATGCCCTGTCTCCTGAAAGATTTCAAACTGACCATTTCCCACATGTGTCATAGGATGAGGCCAGACATTGTTTGTTGTCTTTGGGTCTCTGTCCTGCAAAAAGCCAAGCTTTGTTTTTACCCCCTGGCAAAAAAAGCTGCGCTGGATTGAAAAGGATTTTGTTTTAAGTGTGGCAGGTTAGGAGAGAACTTCTGAACATCCTTGTCCTCAGCTGTGCTGTTTTGTACTCAGTGTGCTTGAGAAAGGACTTGGGAGCTGGAGAGGTGTCTCCATCCTCTCTCTCACTGCTGTCCCATCCTGGCTTTTTCAGAGCTCATCATTGCTCCAGGTCTTGTTGATGTGAAGCTCCCATAAAACACACCTTTGGCATCCAAGTTCTTAACAAAGTTCCGTGCTTTTCAGCAAATCCTCTTTGCTCATCACATGCTGTGTGCTCTGCGCAGTGGGGTGTGGGTACAGAACCTGGCATGTTAAATACTCAGTGATGAGTGAACCTGTGTTGTCCTGGAGGGCATGGGGCTGAGCAGAGGATTTCTCCCAGTCTTGTCTCTCAGACTGCAGGTTGGCAAGAGCCTGGACGGTGGGGAGCGAGAGCCCTCTTGTGGGTTAGAGTGTTTGTGAAGGACCAGGGATGGCTTGTGTGCGATTGGAGGTGTGGAGGGATAGCACTTAGAAGAGATGTTGATTGTAGCTTTCCTGTGCCCCATGGCCAGGTCAGTTAGGAGAGTAATTCCACCCTTAACTTGTGTGATTTGTGGTTAACAAGTGGGATAAATTGCACTTGGATGACAGAAGCTATAGAGGCATCTTGTGAGGATAAGAACCTGATAAGAGGAGGAATCTGACAGCAGACTGCCTGCTGATCTGTTGCTATTTGTGGTGGTGTGGCAGGGCTGGCAGTGCCTTACAGCTTTCTTTGCAACAGTGCCTGTATAAAAGTCTATTAATTCTGGTATCGTTTAACAGCTCTTTCCAAAATGAGAACCACGTGCTTTCATTTCATAACTGTCTGATTACAGATTGCTCTCTTTCCAGGGAAAGAGGAACAGTGGTTTCAGAGAATGTTACTTTGGAAGCCAGAAGCATTGCAAGCTGACTAAGCTTTGTCCAGCTTTGGGCTACACCTTCCGGTTAGCAGCTCAGAATGACATTGGTACTAGGTAAGTTACCCAACGGACATGACTTCATCACAAAAAGTGGTAGCTGAAGACTTTGCCTATCAATGACAGTGTTAAAGAGGAATTTGGGGGAGGGATTTCTGTTTGTTTGTTTGTTTTCACTTCATGGTTTTAAGTTCAATACCTGACATTTGCTCTATTCTTAATGCTTTTTAGAGTAAGTCACACCTTCCCTGCTGGTATCATTCACCTCCCAGGGATCACTGCCTAGCTTCACTGGGATGAGGTTAGCCTAAGAAGATAGGCTCCTTTTGAGGTGTTAAATGGTGTTTTGTGGTCTATTCCTGATACAAAAAGAATACATCTGTTATGTAAAAGTCCCACTAGGGACCTCCGTGAACCAAGAAAAACAAGCAAGAGGAAGTTGAGTTACAGATTTTGAAAGGAACCTTGATACATTTATTTTTTCTGGTTTAAAGCAAAGCCCTTCTGTCTCTTTTTCAGCAGTACAGTCCCTTCCTTCTTCTGCAGGACTGGCAGGGCTGGCTGATGGGGGTGGGAGAGAAGGGTGAGAAAGCACCAGCAGGACCAAAAGAGGACAGGCATACCCAGAGGCCCTGCAAGATGGGTTTCAGGTTCTCCTTTTCTTTGCGTATGAGCAAATACACTCAAATTAAGATGATGAGAAATCCTCCAGGAACTGCTAGGGAGTACTGGGCTAAAATGTGACACAGCTGCAAAACTGTGTGCCCAAAGAGACACTGTGCTGTAGGGAACTGTGTGCTCATGGAAGGAGAGGAGGCCAGGAAAAGCTGAGCTGTGAAGAAGCTAAACATCCAGTGCTCTTGTATACTGCTTTATTGTCCTCCTTAGCTAAACAGGATCTAATCGTTATTACAAGAAGGACAGAAAAGGCAACACTAGTGGTGTATAACAATGTGCTGTGCTGAGGGAAATTCCTGTATTGTTTTCTCTTCACAACGTAAACCTCTCAGTAATATAGAACCTTAGAAATGTTTTCAGGTTTCTTTGTTTTCCCTTTAGGATGCAAGGGGGACAGTTCATGTGCACAGAGTCCCTTTTGCCAACTACTTCCTGCCCTGTTAAAGTGATACTTGATCTGGAGAGAGAGAGGCTTGAGCTGGACCTACTGAGTGTGACTAGAAAGGAGCTGCCAGTTTTGTGTCAAGTTCCCAGTTTTGGCATCTCTTTTCTTGCTGGATTTTTAAAATATCTTAGGGAATGCTTCAACTCTCCCCCTCTTTTTTTTTTTTCTTTTCCTTTTCTTATCTTTTTTTTTCTTCTCTTTTATTTTTTTCTTTCCCTCAGCCTATTGAGAAGTGAGTGAACTAAGAACTATATTCATGGTCAGCTGCTCTGTGTTAATCTGTGAGATAAGCACCAACAGCACATGGCTTACTTTTATAGGCAGCACTCAAAATTATGACATGGTAATGTCATGTAGCACTTTGTGCTGTAAGATGGTTTTGCTTGGTTGTAATGCTTGTGGGCTTACTATTTAACATGGGTTTTTTTCTTGTTCAGATCTTAGTTCTAGGAGGATTTTTTTAGACTATAATACTTCAACAAATATTGTTGAGGAAGGAGACTCAGGAAAAGGAGATGTGGCTTTTGGTGTGTATTAAAATCAAGTGAGGACTTCAAGGAGCAAAAAAGATTTCTAATTCACAAACAGAGATTTGAAAATTGCAAGAATTTTATCTTCAGCTGCAAATTCTGATGTTGTTGTCCTCCTGAAAATTCACCAGAATCTGTACATTCTAAATTTTGTTCTCAAATTTCCGTTGTACTTATTATATTCTGCATGGAGTCTTAAGAGAATTCTTCCTACCCTTGCTTGATAAAACAGCTTGATACACTTCGAGGCATCACAGGCTGGGATTTAGATGAAAGCATGCATCTCTCTCTGGCTGCAATCTGAACTGTGCAAAAGAGCAACTTTATACTCAGCTTAAAATGTAAAAAAGTTTGGGTGGGTGGAGTTGCAAAGGAGCAGAGGCAGCCTGGAGGGTTGGAAGGTACCTGTGCCTGCACCAGACAGCTCCTGCGTGATGCTGGGCATGTGTGCTCATGACTGGCTAAATTTTCCCTGCTTTCTTTGGAGGAGAACATCTGAAACAGTGGGACTACATCTACTGAAGCACCCAACTCTCAGAGGTGTAGCTTAAATAGAAATTGTATTCTGAGTCTCTAAAAGCTGGAAACTGCATCTCAAGTTAAACATCTAAAAGTTGAACACCTGGGGCTTTATTTCTTGTGGTTTAGTTCCCCTTTGTTAAATGAGGTTTTCCTCTACCTCACAGTATGGTAATTTTTTTAGCCATTGTATTTTTGTGATGAGATCCATAGAAATGTCTTTGAGGACACATAAAACCCTGTATTTTTTTTTCCTCTTCTTAGTTATGGGTGCTCATCTTTTCCACCTGGGCCATTTGAATAGTGTCTGGATTTTCTAAAAATATGAACTATTTCTCTAAATACACTGAGGTTTGTTTTCCTTCAGTTTTGCTTTGTTTTATAGTATTCCTCCCTCTCTGCTTCTCTGTCTCTGTGCAGTGGGTACAGCCAGGAGGTGGTATGCTACACTGCAGGTAATGTTCCTCAGACCCCTTCTGCACCAAGGCTTGTTCGAGCTGGTGTTACGTGGATTGCATTGCAGTGGAATAAAGTAGAAGGATGCACACCAGAGGAAGTGATTTCCTACACCCTGGAAATTCAGGAAGAAGATAATGTAAGTACCATGTCATTATAAAGTACACTGAATGACTTAGGCTGAGTTTTCATTTATCAATTCAAGCTCACAGAGGAGATTGTGGGTTGCTGCTTAGGAGGCTCTCTTAGGAGTGCTGAGTACTTGGCAGGACAGAGCTGTGTGATTTGTTCTGCTCCACAGTAGAATTCTGAATCCTTAGCTAAAAATCTGCACTGTCACCCGTGATTACTGTACAAAGCTTCCAGGAGTCTGTAAGGCATAAGGCAGCTTGTCCTAACCAGTTCAGTCTGCTGTGTCCTCCTCACTGCTGTGTGGTCTGCTTGTGTTCTGTCATCTGTCACTTCTATTTCTGTAACGTGTTAAACTGTCACCACTGGGTTTGTGCTCATTTTGCAGCGTGGTTATATTATTCAGGGCAGTTGCAACATCCTTCTAGAAGGAAAATTATTGTGGCCTTGCAGCTTAAAATAAATAATAATTAACAAAGCACAGGACTGTAAAGGCCCTTTGCTGAAATGTGTTCTGCCTACAGACTGTCATGCAGAGAGCTCTTCCTCAGTAACAGGAATTTGTTTGGGTTTTGTTTTTCCTAGGATAGTGTGTTTCACCCAAAGTACACTGGAGAGGAGCAAGCCTGTACTGTGAAGAATCTCAGAAGAAGCACACAGTATAAATTCAGGGTAAAATGTTTTTCCTCTCGTCACTGCTCAGTATTTTATGTACTGGTTTCTTTTCCAGGCACTGTAGGGACTCATTAGTACCAGCTCCAAAACTGAGTCATCAAACACAAATTTACTTTATACTGTGACCTAATAAATTGAACTGCTAGCTTTAGTTTTACTTTAATCACAGGAGATGCTCGTTGCTCAGCTTTTTTGAAAAAAGCAGAGTTCTTAGCACCATGAACTGTCAGGTATGATGTTATAAAAGTGTGGCTCAGGGCACAAGGAGGTCGTAGTCAGCTGCTTTGCTCCCCAAAAACCCAATCCATGGTCACAAAACCAAACTTATTTACACAATGGAGCAAACACTGCAAGAAGCAAACAGCTTCCTTCCCCAGCTCAGGGGCTTGTCCTCCCATGACACACAGGAATTGAAGCTTTTCCATATCATACATACATGTGGCTGGGTTTGGAGCTGCTGTATTGGGGGTTTTTTTAGCAAGTATTGGTATCTCCTGCTCTGTGGGTGCTCCTAAAAACAGTTTCCCCCCTGGAAAAGATCCTCTGAAGTCTTTCTGCAAATACAAAATTGAGTCATCTGCCTCACTGCTGCTGAAGCCATCAGAACAGCACAAGTGCTGGGTGCTGCTGTCGAGGAGAAATTGGTGTGGATTTTACCATCTGGTGAAAAACAGCTGCAGTGTGGCCAGCTGGCTGTCCCTGGGGCCAGGCTGGCTGTCCATCTGTCCATCCATCCTGCTGTGGCAACACAGAAGCCGGAGCGGAGCACAGCTCCACAAGATGGCGTTGGGCCACACCAGCTGGAGTGCTGAGTCCCTCTGGAGGTAGCGAGATGCTGGCTGTCTGAAAAGCCAACACTGCCACACAGAAACCACCTCTGGAAGTATCTGTGTGTCGTTTGTAAACAGCACAGCTGGGAGAAGGTCGGCCTTAGTTTGTGTCGATTCGAAGCATTTGGCCTCTGTATTAAAAAAGCTTTCCTCAAAGACTCACAGAAAACAACTTTGCAGATGCTCCTTTGTGGGACAGCAGAGCTTGTGAGGTTGTGTGAAGAACTACCTAGAGAATCATAGAATGGTTAGGGTTTGAAGGGACCTCAAGGATCATCCAGTTCCAATCCCCCTACCATGGGCAGGGACACCTCACGCTAGATCAGCTTGAAGGGGAAAGTTGCAGTGGTGTCAAAGGTGGCAGTGGCACAAAGGTGGTGCCTTGTATCTTAGTGTTGTAAAAGCTGCTGTGGCTGCCTGAGGGAAAAGGGTGGTTAGTGCTTCTCTGCAGCCCTGCTTTCAAATGAAACATTAAAAACTGCAAATTGTTTCCCTCAGATGTGCCTGCATTAGGAGAGAAGATAGAAATGGCTGCTCCTGAGAATAACAGAGCTTCCCAAGTGGAAAAGTTTCTGCTAGCTTATATTTACAATTAACGTTTGTAATCCATATTTTATTACTCACTTCCTTGGCAGCAGATCTCTGTCCTAGAGACTAGCATGAGCTAATGCAGTTCTCAGCAGCCACCAAACATTGAACTGTTTGTGGTTTCTTGTACGATCCTGATCTGCTTCATCTCCTGACCAGGCCCTCATGTCTTGTCTCAGTACTGCAGACTTCTCCCTGAAGTCAGCAGAAGGTGTTCTTGAGTGGAGATGAAGTCTTTGGCTGAGAAAGTTTCCTTTGTGTGCGTCCTGCTTGTTTTGATGGCTGTAGATTATGTGCTTCTTGTTCGTGTGTTATTGCTGCTCAAGCTTTCAATTGCGTGGTCACTGCTACTCCAAATTAGTATTTTAAATAGCAGTATAAAATATCTCTGAGACAAAAATAGCATAGTTATTGTCAGCATTTTCATCCTTTATATCCTTTCATCCTTTATGCAATTTGCCATGTGACTTTTTTTTAAGGGGAGAAGCAGCAGTGCTCTTATCTTGACACATGTCATAATCTGTTGGTACTAAAGGGAGGGGGGGAAATCGGTGTGGTTTGTAAAGAAACAGTCTAGTATCTGTTAGTAGAGTCCCACACACTTTGTTGGGTTCTGACATACTTTCCAGTTTAATGATGTTTGTGCAATCACTGCAAGGAGTCTCATGCAGAACTGTCAGAAAAGCAGTTGCAGTAAGCAGTGGTAAACTTCTTGTGGTTTTGTTTCAGCTGTTTGCTTCTAACGTGGAAGGAAAGAGTTCTCCCAGTGAAGTGCTGGTCTGTACAACAAGCCCAGACAGGCCAGGACCTCCAACCAGACCTGTTATTAAGGGGCCAATAACATCTCATGGCTTTAGTGTGAAGTGGGGTAAGCCAGTCCAGTTTGTCACAGTACAGATTTTCTGGGGGTTGTAATACGTTAAAAAAAAAAAAAAATTCCATGCTGTTTCTCAGTCCAAAGTTGAATGCATTTTGATAGCTAACAACTTTTTTTTTTTAACTATTTTAAAAGATGTGTGGAGGTTCTTGTGTTTCCAGAATCCAAAATGTTGCTTCTTTTATTGACTAACTTGCACTCAAGTGTGCGTTCAAGCTTTTCACCTTCCATTTCGTGTCCCTTTGTAGCATCAGTTAGGCTGCAAGCCTCTAATGCTGCATCTCTTTCAATATTTTTTCCATACATGTTGTTTGTAGCATCATTATCCAGCAGCCTTACTGTGACTCATGCTGAAAACTAACATCTGCTACACACTTCTGCTACAAATTCCTTGGTGTAGTGAGTGTGGGGAGAGTTTGTGGAGGAGAAAGAGGAGAAAGGAGATTCTGTAATCCGTTTGTTACATTTTACTCCTAATCTTGATTTGCTGACAACTTGCCTTGTTTTTTCAGATCCACCACAGGATAATGGTGGTTCAGAAATCCTAAAGTATCTGTTAGAGATTTCTCAAGGAAGTCCAGAAGGTAAACTCGAAACAAATTTCCTCTCATTTCAGTCCATTTTGGCTACTACAATATTCTGACCCTTTGGGCTCTTGTTGTTATCATTAAGGCCCTAATGCTGCAGATATGATTGAAACTGAGTTACTTGCAGAGTTCCTGGGAGAGTTTGGGTTGGATTTGGTGGAGCTTGTGTCTTGGTGTTTTTTGGTTTGGGGGTTGGTTGGTTGGTTGGTTTGTTTTTGTTGTTGTTTGTTTTGTTGTTGTTTTTGAAGTATGCTATTTTTCTCTAAGACTGGTGGAATTTTAGGGTTTTAGGGCTGAACCTACTGTTCAATATACTGTCTTTAATATACTTTAGAATAATTTGTAAGAATAAATACTTTTTTTTTTTATCTGTATAGGTATTTCTTTAAGTGGGAATAATATTGGTAGTAATATTAACACTAAAGACTTCCCTGAATTTTATAATTTAAGGAAGACCACATTAAGGATTTTCTCTCCTCCTAGGCAGTAGTTAAACTTCTTGCATTATACTTCTCTAAACCTGGATGTGTTTTCTTTTTTAGCAAATCAGTGGGAGGTGGCATATAGTGGATCAGCTACAGAATATACCTGTACTCACTTGAAACCAGGCACTTTGTATAAACTCCGGGCTTGCTGTATCAGCACTGGTGGACACAGTCAGGTAATGTATTGTTGAGCAATAAGGATTGGTGGGTTTATGCTTCTCAGGAATTTCTCTGCTAGTTTTGCTAAAAGATTCCTGCTTTTCAAAGGTGAGTGTTTTGTCCTGCAGCACAGTAAAGCCGATGGCAGTTAGTCTCATGGTGCAAGTTGCTGAATTTTAGAAGGTTCCTGTGTGTACCTGATGGGTTGGTTCTTTGCAGGCAAATTGTAGTTTAGTGAGATGCAGTTTCAGTGTTTATATTTACATTGGAAAAGACCATTTTGATTATCTGATCTAGCTAGCTCCTTGAGAGGGGTGGCACTCATGTGCAAAAGCCTGGAGATTGGAGATGGACTAGAGGTACTTTGTTGTGACAATTAATTGCCTTTCATGTGACTGAATTCTTTAAATGTTTGGCTTCCATCATTTTTCAGCCACCGCTTCCTGTCACTTTCTTCTTTGATTTAAAATCATTACAGTCAGTGCCTACACTTTATTCCTCCTGCTTTTCTTATGGTTGACTACTTTAGGCCTTGATATTATTTCACTAACAAGAAAATTGAAATTAAAGAACCCCACCACACTGGCCATCAGTGTTTCCTGTGCTACAGCTTTGAGTATGCTAATGAAAGAACTCTATTAATTGCATTTGTACACAACATTCTTGATAGCATCTCCTATCCTTTATTGTTTATATAAATGTCTTTTAAGTGGTTGTTGTAGAAAACAATTTCTTGTGCCACTCTCACTTTGTAGGCACTGATCTTACTGGAGAGCTAACTCCAGCTCCTGTTCTCTTCCAGTGTTCTGAAAGTTTACCTGTCCGTACGCTAAGTGTTGCACCAGGACCCTGCCGACCACCACGAGTTTTGGGAAAGCCAAAGCACAAAGAAGTCCAGCTACAGTGGGGTAAGCCATGGGAGCATCTCACTGCTGAATAGCTTTAGTCTTGATGACTAGTTGCCAAACTTGCCTCAGCTTTTCGTTCTGTCACTAGACCTTGTGGAAAGTGTATTCTTTTCTCTGGGAAGTCAAAAGCAAGATCCAGTTATAGAAGCATAGAATGCACTGGCTTGGAAGGGACCTCTAGAGGTCATCTAGTCCAACACCCTGCAGTAAGCAGGGACATCCCCAACTAGATCAGGTTGCTCAGAGCCTCATCAAGTCTGACTTTGAATGTCTCCAGTGATGGACAGTTCCCTGGGCAACCTGTTCCAGTGTTCCATCACCCTCATAGTAAAGAACTTCTTCCGAATGTCTGATTTAAATCTTCCCTTCTCTAGATTTAGTCAAGTCTGTGCAAGTCAGAAGTGCAACTTCTCGTTGACTGCTGGGGCTTTGTGTTTGATTTCTGAGGTTAGCTGCCTTTCAGCTGTCCTTTAGCACTGATAGTGTGCCTCTGTTTTTGTTCAGACCTGTCCGTCAGGGCTATAAAGTATTTAGCTATATTATAATGCCCTTTTATTGCAAAACCAGCATGTGGGTCAAGATCTCATTATGCCTTTGTAATACTGACTCAACAGAAGGGTTTTGCTACTTCTAAGACTTCTCTCATAAATTTGAGTTAGAACATACTGAGGATTTTGGGTGACATTTAAACCCTGACCCACATTATAACACATGCAGTCCTTTGGACACCTGTAATTTTGCAAAGTACTTGCAAACTGTGGATGTGACACTAAGCTATCATAAAAACCATATTTTTCACACACATGCCAGTATCCAACAGATTTTTCTTTACTGTGATAGTCTTGCAGTATCCATGACTGGTTGTGGCATCATTAATTGAGCTAAATTCTAAAGCAGTAACATTTTTAACTGTCAAGTATATCTCAACACCAGCATAAAATATTCACCTGTGTGCATCCAAGATACCAAGCTGCTTCCTGAAAAATTGTACCCCTTATGGTGGAGCACTGATGCTCAAAAGCCCCAGAAAGGTTGACTCTGTGGTATTAGCTTGTAGTACAACATGCAAATTTTACCAGACAACATTGGTTTTATGGGGAAAAAGTTGTCCGTAACAAAACAGATACAGGCACAGAAAAATTCCATTTCCCAAAAATGGATTCCACTTGGTTATTCCAAGTGAAACACAGGGCTTTGAATTACTGTACAGAGAGTTAGAATCTCCTAAATGTTAGTAGTGTGACAAAGAAAGTTTGAAGGATGGCAATTGTTTGTACTTTGACTGGGCATAAGTGAGGCTTTGCCAGAAATCCCATATACAAGTAGTAGTTTTGGAGTTTACATGACTCACCTCAGCCTGTGTCCAGCCACAGCCAGCACCCAAGATTGGGTCATACAGCCACCATGTGCCTCCTGATTTCCTGCAGTCCCAGAAGGGGGGAATTCATCACTCATTGTGTAGTTTTCTGTACCTTTTCTCCTGCCCCCCGACTAAATTTTTTTTCACACAACTCTGCCTTTAATATTGGGGGAAAGAAGCTGAGCAGCTTTTCTTCATCCTCGGAAGAGGATGGTAGCCACATGAACATAGAAGGTTTCACCTCAACATAAGGAGAACCTTCTTTACAGTGAGGATGGTAGCTACTTGAACACAGAAAGTTTCACCTCAACCTGAAGAGAACCTTCTTGACAGTGAGGATGGTAGCCACTTGAGCATAGAAGGTTTCACCTCAACATGAGGAGAACCTTCTTGACAGTGAGGGTGACGGAGCCCTGGAACAGGCTGCCCAGGGGGGTTGTGGAGTCTCCTTCTCTGGAGACTTTCAAAACCCAGCCTGGATGCATTCCTGTGCAGACTACCCTAGATGACCCTGCTTTTGGCAGAGGGGTTGGACTGGATCTCTGGAGGTCCCTTCCAACCTCTAACATTCTGTGATTCTGTGTTCTGCTGAAAAAGTAGCTGGGTGCCTCCTGGCATCGAACACAACTTCCCGGGTTGACAGATCGTTGCCTTGAAGACAATGATTTTCCATGTGATGATGTGACCTGGTGATTATTTAAGCCTAAGAGTCATTTTACTTATTTGCTTGAAAAAATATCAGCCATGTACATGGATGAGATATTGCAAGTAAGGCATCTGTGGCAAAGACAAGCCATTGTTGCTAGTGTGTGTATGCTGAAGTGTGTATGGTATGTGAAGTAAAAAATTCATCTTCCTGGCATACATATTTACATTATTAATGAATTCTATGATTCCCTGGTAGATGTTCCTCCATCAGAAAGTGGCTGTCCCGTCTCAGAGTACAGTGTGGAAATGACAGAACCTGAAGAAGTTGTTTCTGAAGTGTATCATGGACCTGACCTGGAGTGCACTGTCGGCAACCTTCTTCCTGGAGCAACGTATCGGTTCAGAGTGAGAGCTCTGAATGATGGTGGGGTACGTGTGGCAGGCCAGAGCAGGCTTTGGCTTTTACTCACTGTGCCTCAGATGGGTGGTTTCGGAAAGTGATTGTGTCAGTGCTGTGATCAGAAAAGTGAAAGGGAAATGGGCAAAAAGAGATGAAGTGGGAAGTGCTTACAGGAACTTCTGAGGAAGACCTGCAGTTTGGAATCCGGTACCGTTTTCAAAGGAGGTTTCAGCTACGAATGATTTGACTGGCCAAAGTCAGCTGCACCACAATGTGCAAAATCCCTGCTCAAAGACAGAAGGTGGAATTTGGTTTATTCCCCTTCCACTGCATTTCTTGGTCATGTCTTAAATCTTAACTGTGTGAAAATGATTACTGAGATTTTCCTCAAGCATTGATATATCTTGAGGAGAGCTTGTATTCTTAACTGATTTTTTCGTTGCTTTAAGTAGAACAAGATTTTTTTTGTTTGTTTTGGTTTGGTTTTTGTTACATGATTTCCTCAGAAGGTTTGCCTTCCCAAATACATCAGAAATCATATCTGATGTCCACAGAGATCTGTTGTGAGATCTCCTTGATTCAGTGGGGTTTGGGTTGGTTCTGTCTGCCTTTATGAGAGTCTTTCCCAAAGGGTTTTTCTGAAGGCATTCCCAAGCAGCAGCAAATGTATGCCAATGACAACACAAAGGCTTAAAGTTATTCACTTCTAGAAACAAGTTCTGTTTAAACTTAGAAAAATATGCAAAACTTAAAACTGTTTTGTCTTTGAATTATTCACTTGTTGGTGTTTGTTTGGGATTTTTTTGTGTGAAAAATGAATTAAATATGCAAGAGATTGGATTTACTTGCTGAAATGGAAGCCATTGCCAACCTAGTAGCTTTGGATATATGATACCTTGCCCTTTTCTGGTTCTATTTCTGTTCTTTCCTTTTTTTCTAAACTAGTGTTTAAAGTTGCAAAGCATTTCTAGTCCCAGACTTTGTTAAATGAGAGGGCTGGTTTGGGTTTGGTTAGGTTTTTTTCACCTGATGCAAACAAGGGGAAGATATTCTTTACCAGGTGCAAACACCTTTCTTCCTCCCATTTGCTAAAGAAAAGAGCAGAAGTCAGTAAGTAAGATTATCACAATATCGTAGTATATCAGAGGTTGGAAGGGACCTCAAGAGATCATCAGGTCCAACCCCCCCTGCCAGAGCAGGATCACTTAGGGTAGTCCTCACAGGAACGCATCCAGGTGGGTTTTGAAGTCTCCAGAGAAGGAGACTCCACAACCCCCCTGGGCAGCCAGTGCTCTGTCACCTTCACTGGAAAGAAGTTTCTCCTCATGTTGAGGTGAAATCTTCTATGTTCTAGTTTGAACCCATTGTTCCTTGTCTTATCACTGTGAACCACCAAAAAGAGCCTGGCCCCCTCCACTTGACACCCACCCCTGAGATATTTATACACATTGATCAGATCCCCTCTCAGTTTTCTCTTCTCCAGACTAAACAGCCTCAGGGATCTCAGTCTCTCTGCTCAAGTCCCCTAATCATCCTTGTATCATTATTTCTGTTTTCTTTTGAAGTGTGCATTCTTTGTCATTCAAACAGTGATCAGAGTTAGCCTTTCTCAACAGCACAGGTCTGCGTCAGGAACTTTGGAGTTCATAATTTCAGTGTAGCTCAACTTTTGTAGTGGCTTTTTTTCTTTTCCATCCTTGCTAGTATTGCATTCCAAAGTAAGTAAGTGTCAGTGGTTTTCCTCTAATTGCTTCCAGCAAAATTCCTTTGTTCTGGAGAATAATTTCTAGTTAGCTTGGGGATGTACTGAGTGAACTTTATTATCCCACTCCCAGCCTTCAGAAAGGCTGTTTCCACTGTTAGCCCTCCCGTCCTCGCTCTGCTGGCTGAAGCCAGTTTTTCAGACTCTTGAAAATTGCCTTTTCTTTTGCTAATATGCATTTAAATTACTGTCCTCCCAAAGGCTCAGAAGTTGTCTGAGCAGTTGGCGTAGCTGCCTGCGGAGCTAAGCCATACAGAGCATGTGGGCAGCATGCCCCTGCACGTTGGACCCAGGCTGAGCTCCATCACCTCCTGTCCTTTTATAATTAAAGCGTGGCATGGATTTGGACTCCAATATGGGCTTTGCTGCTGCTGTTCTCTTTATATCTACAAGAATCCAGTTATGCCAGGTTACAGCATAGGATGTGAACATAATGCTTTGAGGTAAGGTAGAAGGACACAACCTGCACCTTGGTTACTCCATTGCTGGGTGGACATTCTCACTCTTGGGTTAGTTGGAGGTGGGTTGTGCTTTCACAGGCACTCACTGCTGCACAGGAAGGATGTAAGTGCTGTCTGCTGCTGCCTGAGCTTACCTCACATTTTAACTTCACATGGTCTCCTGCTGAACTCTGGTGTTTGATGTGGAGTGCTGGAAGTCTGGTGTATCTTTGAGAAAGTTTATTGCACCAAAAAAGATAATGTGCTGTTCTTGGAAAGCCTTTGAGCAGTGTGAGATGGATGTGTGCTTATATATTAATGCACAGACAACCTGTTCTCCTCTAGTATGGGCCATTTTCAGAAGCTACAGAAGTCACCACGGCAGCAGGACCACCTGGCCAGTGCAGAGCACCTTCCCTCTCCTTTCTGTCTGACACGCGTGTACTTGTGAGCTGGGAGGTAAGTCAGGTGCCCTGATTGTTCATTTTCATCTTGCTTTTCCAAACCAGTATGGTCACCACAAAACTTGAGAGATATTCACTGGTTTGGAACTGCCTTGTTTGTGCAAGAAAACTGTATGATGAAACTCTTCTGTTGCAGAAAATCATCTTCTCTACTTTTCCCTTGAAAGCACTGCATAAAGTTGATCCTGAATCATTCAGACCAGGATTCCAGACACAAGACCTCCTACGCTGGCATCAGATGATAGAGCACTGCTTGGGTAGAAGTGCTCTCTGCAAGCTTTTAGCATGTCAGTGTTCTGGGGTGGAATTGTGAAGGCAAATATTTGATCTTGGCTGAAGTCTCTGAAATGAAATTAACTTTGCACAGATGCTTACAAAGGAGCATTTTTTCCTCAAAAATTGTTTCTCTCATTTCAAGTATTTCCTTCTATTTCAATTTGTGTATGTTCCTTCTCTGGACTCTTAAGTCCTGGCTGAAACACTTGAGGAATTGGCAACTGTCATTAAAAATAACAACAATGGTATGTAATTAAGGCAGGAAGGAAAGGATGTTGTCACAAATAACATTGTGATATTGGAGCAGTGGGGCTGTAGATCTGTCAGGGACTTTCTTTGAAAACCTAGCCCTGTGTCAGGCTGTTTGAGCCATGCATCTGTTGAGACCCTCCACCAAAGGATGTCCCTGTTGAGAAACAAGTCATTCATGTTCACAAGATGCTCAAATAGATCGATTGTGCTAACAGCATTTCTGTATAAAAGTGATGATCTGAATTTAATGTTATGGATTGCTGAGGACATACAAATCCCATAGGAATATTTTTGTGGACCTTAACATACCCAGGTTCTCACTTCCATGTTCCATACTGTGAACCATTATCCTGATGGGTGACTTTCACTGGAAACCTCACATGAGCTCTTGCCATGTGTCATAGATTCATAGAACAGTTTGGGTTGGACAAGACCTCTTAAAGGTCATCCAGTTCTAACCCTGCAGCCATGGGAGGTTCCACCTTCCACTAGACCAGATTGCTTCAAGGCCTCATTCAGCCTTGCCTTGAACACAACACCTCCAGGGAGGGGGCATCCACAACCTCCCTGTGTAACCTGTTCCATGGTCTTCACTCTAAAGAACTTCTCTCTGTATCCAGTCTAAACCTGCCCTCCTCAAACTTCAGTCCATTCCCTCTCATCCTATCACTACAACCCCTTGTAAAAAGTCCCTCCCCAGCTTTCTTTTAGGCCCCCTTCAAGTACTGCAAGGCCACTACAAGGTCTCCAGGCTGAAGAGCTCCAATTCTCTCAACCTGTTCCCACAGGGGAGATTCTCCAGCCCTCTGATCATCTTCATGGCCTTCTCTGGACCAGCTCCAGCAGTTTGATTGTTGAGGTGGTTCTTTTCTCAGTACCAGGAGAAAAGGTTCAGGTTTGAAGGCCAGCTCTTCCACAGCTGTGCTGCTCACTGCACTACACTGCACTAGATTGATGCTTTTTTGTGTTCTCCCTGGTTGTGCTTCTGCCAAGCCAGCAGAGAGAATTTATTCCCGAGTGTCTTGATGAGAAGCAAAGTAACTGTGTACACTTTCTCATTTCTCTGAATTTCTATCAGGCAATTTTTGTGCAGAATTGGCCTGTTTCAGTAACCTATTAGGGAACACTGATGCAGTGCCTTTCCATTTGCAGCACTAATGGCCTATTCATTTAAAAATAAAGGCTTGAGTTTTGTTTTGTTTTTTGTTTCCATCCCATCTACTTTATTCCTTACCCAGTGAAACACAGAGATCTTCAGTACTTATTTCTGACCTGAACCACATAAATATTTGTGTTGCAGAGTCCTGAATGTTCTGGTGCTGACATCTCCGAATACAGATTAGAGTGGGGAGAAGAGGAGGAATCTCTCCAGCTTGCATATAGTGGCACAGATACCTGTTATGAAATAGGTGAATTAGCAGCAGCAGCACATTACTGCTGTAGGCTACAGGTATGGAGGTTTTGTGTGCTTTGCAATCTTAAGATGTAAACAGAGTTTCCTTCCACAGCGTTTGTGGTTTTACCATTAGCCACTGTGAAGTTATGTGCCCTGTTAGGCAGAAGGAATGTACTTTTGCAGACTGTTGCTATATAACTGAGCAGTTTAGGTTCTGCAGGGTTCAGAGTGATAAACAAAGGAGTTGGTGTAACTTTTAGCTCTCAAAAAACTGCTGTCTCGCATCGTGTGGTGGTTTATTTTCGTGAATAAGGCTTTTAACAGCCACCTTGCCCCTGTTATTGAAACAAAACAATAATGTTTCAGACAATTTCCAAAAAAATGTTGTTTTTTTTTATCTAATGAGATATTTAAATAACATCTACCTCCCAACTAGATGTTGAAGGTTCTCCTAGTTTAAAGAATAAACTCCAACATCTGTTTTATTTATCAATAAAGCAAACCAGCTGGGTGAATTCTTGGGTATATAGGCAATGGTAGCTGCCCAAAAGTGAGTCCTCGTCTTGACTGTTTTGTCTCCAAGATTTTTAAGACTGGATCTCCTATAGAGTCTCTGTATGAATCCTTTTTCTTTGATCTTTTCCCTTTTTTTGGTCATTTTCACTAAGAGAGCTAAAATATATTTCATACAGATATGAAAATAAAATTGCAGCATATTTCTCCTTTATGTCTACTGAAAAATAAAGGAAAAGTCAAATAAGTGGAAGAGAAGTAAAAATATTTTGTCCAAGATACCCTTCCACAAGATTTATTTCTATGTGCAGACAGAATACCACCAGTAATCCAACCAAAAATTCACATACCCACCCAGCTGGCAACGTGTGGACCACCCAGGGTCATTTCTTTGATCCAGAGCAACATGCTTCTGTTGAGTGTTCCCTTCTTAGGTTGTATTTTGTTTTTTAACAGCACATTGTGAACTTTTTAAAATTTTGTTTTATTTTGATATGAAGTAGCTTTTGAGCAGCTGGCCAGCAGCCAGGAGCAAGGGCCCCCCACCTCCAAGAACGCTCCACTGTGCATTCTGACTTGGTCATAGTTGGCCATGTACCTTGCATTAGCACTGTTGGAGAACCTGAATTTGAAAGAGCATGTGTGAGTGGTTTGGAAGTGAGAGCCAGGAAGTGCTTCTTGTATGTGCAAGAGGGAAAGCATTCAGCATCTGCTGTGCAGGGAGGAGACCTTGAGACCACTCCTGTGGGGAGTAGCAGGGAGCTCCAGCAGATTTTCATGTTAAAAATGGAGACAGCCAGCTGTACAGCATCTCTGATTTTGAGTGGGTGTTCATTTCAAATTGCCTGCCACCAAAATGTCACACAACTCTAGTCACTTTTCAACACAGACAAGATGATTTAATCCATAGGCAGAAGTGGAACGCACAGCAGCACTAAGACATTTTACTGAAGTTCATCAGTGGTCCATGCATTACTTTCTGGAGGGCTTAATCCTCTAGATTTGTCCTGTGTGTTATGTGGAGAAGAATATTTTATAAGATACATTGGAACATTTAAACAATGAGCAGGAAAAAAAAAAGTATCCAGAACCCCAAAAAAACCAACCAAAGAAAAACCCAAGGGAAAAAGAAAAAGTATGCATAGCAGACAAAGAAGGCAAGTTAGGTAGTTTCAGAAATTTTAAGTCCTTTTTTCTTCCAATAAATAGGAGAGAATTATTATTCTGGGGTTTTATCTGTTAGCAGCTTTAACAGAAAAAATGGTTTTGCTGGTTTTGTTTTTTTGTTTTTTTTTTTAACTTCTTAAAAATCAAGATGCCCCAAACTGCATTTACACTGCCTTCTAATAAAGACACAGATTGCCATCTCAGCCTACAGTAACTCAATAAAAAGAGAGAACTGTGGAATCAGGCATGTATAACTGCAGGGCAGATAATTTGTCTTTACTGTTGCTCAACTTTTTTTTTTTCTATAATGAATATTCCTGAAAATAATTGTGGCTTCTGCAAAAGGAAATATTGTGTCGTTTGTGGGGGGAATTATCTAGGAAGCAAAGAATGAAATTCCCATCAGTTACAATGATGAGATTGTCCAATAAAGCAGTTAAAGGCACCACTGAAAATAAATTGCTTGGAGCAAAGACACAGATTGCCAAACACTGGTTTAGAGGCAACACAAATAATGTCGTTGGCAGGCCACGAAACAAAGCTCACTTTTAACAGCTCTAGGAGCGCTTCACTAAATAGAAGATGTCCCTGGAGCAGGATTTGTTTGGAAAGGCTTTTTAAAGGCTGACAAATCTAACTTTATTATCTCTTTCTTTAATTGAACAAAATGCCTCCTGGCAAAACAGAACATGGCTTCGTGTTTGTATTATGCATAGCAGAAATGAGTTACTCACTGCAGTTTAGCGCAGATAGGAAATCAAACAATTGTTTGGCGTGTCTTGACATCGTAGTCCTGCTGGCAACACTTGTAAGGCCAGGTTTTCTAAGGAGTTGTAATCTAGTGGGAGACTCTGGACTCCAAATGACAAGGAAATGTGGATGGTGGATGATGCTGGGCAAGATCAAAGCTGCTTGTGAAGGTCTGTGCCTTCTGGACAGCCTCTAGCTCAGCCTAACCATAATACGCTATCACAAGCCCTCCATGTACCTCGTGGGCTAGCAGGAGCAGGATGCTGGGCTGTATCAGGAGGGTCCCAGCCATCAAGGAAAGGTGGTATTGCCCATTTTACATGCCATTCATGAGAACCTGGAATACTGTGCTGGGCTGTATCAGGAGGGGCCCAACTAGCAGATCAAGGGAAGGTGGTACTGCCCATTACATGCCATTCATGAGAACCTGGAATACTGTGTCCAGTTTTGCTCCCGGTAGAGTTTGAAACAGATGTTCAGACCAGATGTAAAGAAGAAAAGTTGCCACTGTGTGGGCAATTAAGGAATGTGACAGTGGTCCAGAGGGGCTGTGCAAGCTCCATCCTTGGGATTTTTCAAGACTTAACTGGACAAAACCCTGAGCAACCTGGTCTGTATTCAGCTTTGACTCTACTTGGAGTAGCAGGTTTGACTAGATGTGTCCTAAGGGCCCTTCCAGCCTGCATGGATCTGTGATTGTGTGCACAGGATCTTATACTAATCCTGAGGAGGTAAAGCCAGTCATTTCCTGGGCCATTCCAGTGCCACATAAACTGTGGTTGTTACTGGCTGAGCATCAACTGATAAAACACCAGGTCTGTACAGTTCTGCCGTGTTGTGCTTGCAAAGACAACAGCCTCTGTAATTAATGAGCAGAAGTGGGCCAGATTTTGAAACTTGTTTCCCATGGGGATCTTGGATCTGTGAGTCAAGATGGGAAGCTTGATAGTTGATTGCTCTCCTCTCTTGTGGAAAATACAGAGCTATGGGCTTTGGTGTGGTGGTTTGCTAGTGATTGGTGATTTCTGAGGAAATTTGAGTCATAGACTTAACACCATGCTGAGTTCCTATAGTCTTATATAAGAAACTCTTCAGCATGACAGCATCTATCTGTTCTCTGAGTTAGGAGCCTGTTGTTCCCAGCAAGCCCAATGTCCCTTACATCCAGGGATACTCTCTTTGCACAAAGCATCTGATCTTGCACTCTGCATGCAGTATAGTGAGGATTTTATAGAGGGAGGTTCAGCAATTTCAGGTAGCCAATTTGCTGGACAACATGATCTCACCTGTCACTGACAGCATGGCTGTGACATTTTCCTTTACTAAACAAACTTTGCTGCTGCTGAAAAGGTTAAGTTTAATTAAATAGCTATTAGAGAAAAGAGAAGTATTCTCCAATTTATCTGAGAGATACTTCTGAGTAACAAAGGAAGATATAAATTGCTCTAGTATAGGTGGAGTGTATGAGTCATGCTTTGGAGCATAAGCCAGCGGTGCATGTTCTCTGAAGAATCCATGCAACTCTTCCCAGGCTGCAGAGTTGATTATTATGAACTCAGTAGGCATAGGAAAGAACATCCTGTACAAGTATTTTTTTCCCCAACACACAGGCAATTAACCAGGCAGGAGCCGGACCCTACAGCGACCTGGTGACCTGCAGGATCCCCGCCTCGGTGCCTGATGCGGTCTCCACCCTCTCGGTGCTGGAGGATGAGCAGGTGGATGCCTGTCAGCCCTCACCCTCTGTGTGCCTTGTCCTGAGCTGGGAAGAGCCAAGCAACAACGGCGCCGAGATCACGTCATACAACATCGACCTGGGGCACGTCAGCGTTCCAGTAGGAAATGTTACAAGTTATGTCATCAAGGATTTGCTCCCAGAGACCTCATACCGGTGAGTACAAGTTCTTTGATGTGGGACAGAGCACTCAGGATTGAGGTCACACAGCTTCATTTTTACATAGGGCATGTTTATAGCATGTCAAGGGAGTCAAAGTAAACCACCACCAACCCACAGAACCGACCTAGGGTGCAAGAGTTCCTTGATGGAATGAAGTACAGTAGTTCTTGTTCAAATATTGTTTTCTCCTCTCCCCACTTTTTTCCTCTTTCTCCTCTCCTTGCATTGTCTCTGACTTCTCCTTTTTTTCTAGTTGCTCTGCTAAGGTAAGGTTACAGTAGGTAAATAAATAGTAAAAATGTGAAATAACTAAAATTAGCAGGCAACACCATGTTTTTTCAGATGCTTGGCAGTACTGTTCCAGGGCTTGATGCTATTAACTGCATTGATCCCTGTGAGGGGATAGCAATTTGCACACAATGAACTTTTATTTGTATACCTGCAGCTATTTTTTGTTTCTAGCTTACGGAGATGAATTAAAAGATAATCTGAATGTACAACCAATTCCCTTATATTGCTTCGGTATCCATTTCTAAGTGACATTGCCACAATTCTGTTATTATTTTAATGTTCAGGCTTATATGGTGGGTTTTTTTTTTCCTAATTGCTAATTAAAAAAGAAAAAGGCTCCATGCAGGCAATGAACAGCAGTGCAGCAGAAGATGTGACAAAAGAAATTCTATTTTAAGTACTGTTCTAATAAAAACTGAAACTTGACCCCACAGTCATAAAATTAGACATGGCACAGAACCTTCTGTGGTATTTTTCTGTTTCTCTTTCTATTCAAGGTCACAATCCAACAGGTCTTGCAGAGTCGAAATGAAAAGTTAATTTTATAGATTTTGTCATTTACCCAGGAAGAAGAACTTCTCGTAGCAGGTGTACAAGCAGCTGTACTAGAAGTTACTTAAAGCAAGGAACATCTATTGCTTGCAGTGCCTTCGCACAGTGGCTCCAGGTCTTTGCCTAGAATATCTTGGTTTCAAAGCCATAAAGATGTAGATTTATTAAATACAGCTATTCCTCTGGCAAGCTGGAAAAAAAGAAGGTGAAATAGGAATTTGATGATGGAGAACCCTTCTGTTCCATGTCACTTATATCAGTCCAGGAAATATGACTGGGTTGCTGTCCCCAGTTCTTCAGTGGCTTGTAATGCTGTCATCCTTTTTGGCAAAGGCAGCAACGAGTTCTTCTGTGTTTATTTAAGATTCTCATTTTGTAGTGAATTTAAGCTAGCACTGCTGTCAGAGGAAACCTCTTCTTCCCTCCTTGTGTTGTCCCCTCTTCTGTAGCAGCAAAATGCTGTCATCCCATTCCAAACCTTGTAGCTGAGTAGAGAGAAAGCTAGTTTAAGGTCTTTGTGAAAATACTGCATGTGAGTAAGCTGCACAAAGCTTTTAGCCAATTCAGGTTGCTGTTGTCATGATCTCCTTCCATCCCCGTGTTCTTCCACTTTTCTCACTCTCTGCCTTGCATAAGCACTGATGCTGATGTGATCTTGCTGTAAGCCAGACCAAGGAACCCATCTGACTGAAGTTTAATCAAAAACCTAATAAAAGTAACAAGAAGTTGAAGAGTTTTTCTGTTGATTGGATACCCAGCTGTGGAACTGCATCATCTCTGGGCAGTCTATACTCCCTGCTTTCTCCTCTCTTGTCCAGTCAAGAGTCAAAGCAGCTAAAATGAGAGCTTTGAGCAATACAGTCAAGACAGCCAGACTGGACCATCTAAATTCTTCACTGAAGTCTTTTTTTTCCCCTTTTTTTTCATGTGTGATTTTGTTTGTTTGGGGTTTGAGGGGTTTTTGTCTTGTTTTTAAGCTGGTTCTTGATTGTCTAGTTTCCTTTAGGGAAAAAAATTTCCTCATGTTTCCATGGAACTTCCAATGCCTCAACTTCCCCCCATTGCCCCTTGTTCTGTCATTGAGCATCCTCTTGGCAATCACGCTTTACATATTCATAAACACAAATGAGGTCACCCCTTAGTCTCCTCCTCTCCAAACTAAAGAGCCCCAGCTCCCTCAGTCTCTCCTCCTAAGGGAGATGTTCCACTCCCTTAATCATTCTTGTGGCTCTGTGCTGGACTCTTTCAAGCAGTTCCCTGTCCTTGAACTGAGGGTCTTCATTATAATCATCCTACATTCTTGTCCATTAAGCTCTTATAAATTTTTTTTCATGGCAGAAGGAGTTACAGTGAGTTCATACTGGATTTTTAGGGGAGGTTTGGCAGTCTTATTTTGGTATGTTGTAAAAAGCACCATACTAAACCACATATTTTAGTCGAGGAATCTCCTTGCCTCTGATCCAAAATTAAAGGCTAAAGCACAAGCATTGACTGCAGCTGCTCTGAATATTGTTGCAAGACTAAGTTCCTACCAAGAAAAAAAAAAAGTATTGTGAAGAGCACAAACCAGTGGATGACTGATCAGAAGTAATAATATATAAAAGCTCTTTTATTTAATAAAGTAAGAGAAAGAATACCCCAAATCTTGCCTCTCATGCCTGTCAGGGAAGACAGGTGACTGCAGCTGAATTTCAGAAGCACCTCATCTATAGCTTCCAGTATTTTTCTGCTCATAGAAAGACATGTCAAAGTGTTCTGGCTGCCTGGTGTTAACTCTTTTCATTGATATTTCTTCTTCAAGCCACTCTTGACACTTGTCTTTCTTCAGGGAACATCTGTGCCCTGATGGATGTGTCTAAGAAACACATTTATCAAGCTGTACATTAAGAAGTGGCAGATGTTTGACCTCCCTGTTTTAATCAGAGGAGCGTTTCAGAACATCACAGACCTCATTCTCTGAACTTGTTCACCAGTGGTTTTTCTTTTCATGTCAACTTTGTTTAACTCAGCTAGCTCTACTCTCTCTCAAGTGTTTATTCCCTGCTGTGTTTAAAAGCAGGGAATATGTTTCCATCCAGGCCTTGTTTTTTCTAGACTAAACAAGACAAACACTACTGGGTTTGAGACTCTGAACTCTCTTGCCAAAGCTTCAGCAGATATTCAAGTATACCAGCAAAGGGCTTACATGTTTTCATTGCAAATCTAGGTTATTATGGATCCACCAAGTCCAAAACTGGAAAGGAACGTTGTTTTATATAGCAGTCTGATTCTAACAGCATTGTCTATGTGAGTCCACCCTGTTGGGCTTGTTAGCTTAAGTCTGGCATTGCTCTGCTGCTTCTGCTCTGCTCTCTGGGAACTGCCACACATGAGCAGCTCAAGCAGACAATGAGCAAGCTCTGGGCTCTTTCTAGAGGTGGACTTGAAGCTGATGAGTTTGGTAGTTTCTGATCTCCATATTAGATCCAGCCAGCATGCCACAAGCAGGATCTGCATCATAAAATCCATTCAAGGCAGGAGGAATGGGGACATGCCTCTGCTGAGCAGATGATGGCCAGTGTAGGGTTGATTTGAAGAGGACTTCTTCAGTGTCAGACCAGCTCTCCTGTGGCAAAAAGCAGGTGCCTTGCAGAAGCACTCTGTAACCCCACCATTAGGTGAGCAGCTGAAGAAATGTATCTGAGAGCTCTGCAGTCTCTCTGGTTTATTGACATAACCACGAAGCTCTGGAAGCTCCGATTACATAGTAATGATACTTGGACTGCCTTTCTGTGAACTGATGTAACTAGAAGTGAGTTAATAAATATTCCACAAGAAGCAAGGGTTCAACTGTAATAGAAATACCAATTTTCTGTTACACTCTGTTCCCAAGCTCTGCTCAACCCTTTCTGTAGCTAATTGTGCTGTGCTGGCGAGATACTTCACTGCAAAACAACTTCTGCTTTTCCAGAATGCCTATTTCCTTCTGCAGCTACTTAGTTTACAGAAAAAAACATATTAGCCTTATTACATTTTAATAGGGACAATTTTAATTTGGTTTAGGAATTAAAATTCCAGATATTTTGAGTTTCTAAACTGTATCAAGGAAAAGATCTTCCAAGATGGAGAGAGAAGAATGCATGTGGATGCTCAAGTTAGCAGTGCTGAAGTGGTTTATAAATTTACGCTTCAGAGTGTAAAACCTTGTTCCAGCCCTAGAGGAGTCAGTCTCAGTGGAGATATCTGGAGCTGGCATGCCCTGGAGGGGGCTGTGTGTGATTGTTTGGCCCTTATGTTGAGGCTGATGGTGCTGGAGCATTCTGCTTCTCCTCTTCTTTTGAAGTCCGTGGCATTTTAACTCCCCCAGGTTTCCACAGGCACTGGTATTGCAACTAGTGGCATTCCATTTATGGGAACTAGTGAATCAAACTCTTCTCATGTCAGACTCTTAAGATTAATTCAAAAGTGATTTTTTTTCAGTTTGTTGGAATACTGTACAAAGCATTTTGTGACCAATCTGAAAATAGCATCCTGTTTAGTGTGTGTTTATTTTCCTGGGTCAAGACTCTGGTAAGATAGAATGGTCTGTTAAAGATCTTTTAATGGTTTCTAAATTTGCCTGGTCTGATTTAATTTTTTTTCCCCCTAATGTTTAAAGATGCAGTGAGAGATAATGTGAGAAGGAATACAAGCACTATTGGTGCAAGGTCTGCAGAATTAGGCACTGTCCCTAAACACAGTCTTCATATTTTCAAAGAGCTTACTTTCAAATAGTGATTGCCAGCCTGTAAAACCACCTTTCCAGGTGATTGGGGCATTTCAGCTTACAAACCATTAGTAAAAAACTTCAAAGGAATTCAGGAAGTGGCTTTATTGCAAATACTTCTACATATCTACTGCTTTTATGCAAAAATTATGAATTCATTTTTCCCAGTATCAGCTCTGTAAAGAGCAATTGGTTTCCACTTAGTTGTGGAAATTCTCTTACAATGGCTGTGGCACTTACCTGGAGGAGCTCAGAGTGTCACAAGCTGTGTCAGGGACTTGACAAAACACCTGAGCTGGGGCAAAGTTGCTGCAGTACAAGGTGCTGTCCCACCGCCATATGGTCTCCCTCCTTCTCCAGACAGACCTCTTTTCTCCCCTTTCTTTTTCCCTTTTCCTTTATCTCCTTCCTTGTGGACATTTCCAAGGCCTGATATCCATTGAGGTGCCAGTGCTGTGGTTCAGGAGGTAAGAGCTGGGTCTGGATTATGCCACCACATGCACAGAAAACCAAAACTAGCTCAGCACCTGGAAACGATAGAGGCACTTCACAAAGAGTTTTACATTGGTGTGCTCAGAAGAAAAAGGACAGCCACATCCAGTCCTGTTAGAGTCAAGTAAAACAGTTCCTACTTTCACTGATTTGGGAAGATGCCTGTCTCTATTTTAAGAGTTTCCAGAGTGAGAAGTGGTGTTTGTGGGTGTGTGCATATTAGTGTGTGTCAGAAGGAGGGAGCAAGAGCACTGTGCAGCAGGTGAAAGCAACAACAGATGAGGGAAGGAAAGAGATGCATTTTTGTGCCAATACCTGGCAAAGTAAAGACAAACAAGTGCAGATGTATGGTCATGCACATGATAAAAACCACATCCATCAGCCTCTGCTTAGGACATGTGATGTGGTTCTTGTGCTTCATTCACTGCTTGTTGTCAGGTGTGAGAGCTGCCATTTGGAAAAGGGTTAGTTATGATGCTTGAGGACAAGAGAGGCTTTGTTGTTGGTACTATGACTTAGGATAATGCCAAAGCAGGAAGTCTCTATAGTCTACAACATGTTGCTGTAATCAGTCTACAGAAAAAAAACCAAACAAGTAGCAGCATTTTGTACTGTAGCTGTTTATGTGCATATGGATAACTTGCCAGAACCCAGGGAAAATTTAAACAGTTTTCACTGTTTTTTTCTTAGTGGTAAGACCATGAAATATTAGTGTAATGACTTTCCAATCTGAAGCAAACCAGTGATATAAAATAAAATCAATGCCTATATTAATTATGCTTCTGAAGACACTAGAAAAAGCCTTTTGCTCTTTTCATATCAAATGCTTGTATTCAGCAGTAGCAGAGGAAGCTCCCACTAGATCTTGCTGTATTCCATCCAGTCTTTGGGAGGGGGATGAAATTATCCTTATGTGGTGTTGTTAGGTGGTTAGGGTGCATTTCCTGAAACCAGAAGGACAGCTAAAAGGAAAAGCAGTTCCACACCAAGTAATACTTAGTTTACTCTTGTTAGTGGCTAGGTCAGTAAGCAATGGTTTAGCCTTACACATGATTGTGTAAACACAGTGTATTCTTACAGTCTGCAATTACTTTAGCTGCCTAATCAGTAGATAGAGCTTTGCTCTTTTGCAGAGTGCTTATTAATCATTTAACCCTTTTTTTTTCATTGAAATAGCAGAAAATATGGTTTGAGGGTGTTGAGTTATTTTAGTGGGGAATATTGGGTTTCACTATCCCTTTAACCCTACTAATCTTTTTCTAATGGTAGAACTGATAACCTGCTGTTCCAAGCAAAGTAATTTTTCCTGTGTTTATATTAAATTAGATCACTTTATGTACTGGGCTTTCACTTTCTCTGAAGCAGGCAGTCATCGGGGTGTATCAGGTTCTGCCCTTCTCCCTCTACCACCTCCCCCAGGTACTTCTGGCTTCATGGTGGCTCATTGTTTTGAGAAGAAGTAACACTTCTTGTGAAGAGTCTGGTGGAAAGAGAAAATGCTAGGCTGCTGTGCACAGGATTTCCAAAGTCAGTGATGTGTCCAGCTATCTAAAGTAGGCTGAACTATCCAAAAAACCCAGTTAGCATGCCCATCCTGTTTCCTTATACTTTAACAAACTTCTGAAACCTTTCAGGCTCATCTCTTCCAAAATTTCTACTTGCACAGTCCTCAAAGCTCTTTAGGAATGCATCTTTCACATGGTTGTTGTGATGATGTTGTTGGTGTTGCCATAGTAAAAGACTACTACTCTTCACTCCTTCCTACAAGCAAATTGTCACTCTGCAAACTATTAAACTAAAGCACAGACATATAAGAGAAACTGACAGAGCAGAAGCCAGGAGTCATTATCTTAAGAAAGAAATAGAATTGAGAAGCCTGGCTTGGTCTTAGTATTTCCAAGTTAAAACTTATGTGACTAGGTAGGTGGTCTGCTTTTGTCTTCTAAATGTCCCTAATGCCATTAGAATGGCTCAGGAGCTTTTGTGCATCTTGCGAGAGTGACTTGAGCCCGGATTTATTTGAGCTCATGTGTAGTTCACTGATGGTTAACGTTTCCACAGGCTGTGGAAGGTGTGTGGAAGGTTTGTTAACCCTCTTAGATCTGCCCAGTCGTTTCGAGTACTTAAATGGTGTTCTTCATGAGGTGCTGCACACACTGGAATAATCCTGTTCTTTGGTCTTCAGAGGTATTTACCAGCACGGAGATGGGTTTCATGGCACCAGTGCTTTCACATCATGATTTCTGACCTTTGTCAGACAACCACAACACACTTCTGCATTTTATTTATTCATAGTTAAACACTTCATGTTTTCCAGGTTGCACTTGCACCTGTGCTGCTGTCCCTAGCTCATCTGGCTAAGGGGACTACCATCTGCTTCTGAGGCTGCTTATCCAAATCTTCCCCCTCTGCCTTACTGCATTTGTTGACACCTGCACTGTCATTTTTACCATTTTTATCATTACCATCCCGGTTACATTGTATGTTTTTACCTTTCATTTTGCCAGAGTGCAGCACCGGGAGCTGGGAGCAGGCACTGTGGTGGTGATGAAGCAGTCAGGTCCAGAAGGCTGTTTTGTTTCTTGAGACTTTCTTATACCAAGAACCTCATGAAAGCACTTCACTTAACATTTACTGCCTTTTTGTCGTTCCTTTTAGGATCAGGATCCAGGCTATCAATGAAATTGGAGCTGGACCATTTAGCCACTTTATTAAAGCAAAAACCAGGCCATTGCCACCATTACCTCCTCGGTTAGAGTGTGCTGCAGCAGGTCCTCAGAGCCTGAAGCTGAAGTGGGGAGACAGCAGTTCCAAGCTTCATGCTACGGATGACATGGTCTATATCTTGCAGATAGAAGACAGAAATAAAAGGTAAAACAAACAAATCTTTTCTTTGTGTTAATGAAAAGGAATTCTCATTTATCATAATGCAGTTGTGAATCCCCAGTAAGAAAAATAGTTTTCCTGATTACTTCATAGCTACAAATAGACATGAAATTATTGTTTTTAAAGGGATTCTGGCTGTTTTCTAACTGAGCAAATTATGTAACAAAGCTGTCTTAAGTTGTTTTAGAACAATTGAATCCAGTGCTGTCCTGCTGAAATTGTAGCAAAACCCTGGCCTCTCTGCTAGTGAAAGTTAATACCAGTTTTTATGGTTGTAGTGCTTTATCCTTTGGAATATATAGAACAAATATATCACACCCAACATGCTCTGTGCATTAATAAAATGGTTACAAAATCAGAAGTCTAGGAAAGGCAAAACTGAGCAGAACAAAGTCTTTTGGGTGATGTGATGGCCAGGGTTTTACAGCTGTAATATTTTGGAGCATTAGAAAATATGAGCTTGGCTTCAGCTTGGTAGCTGCAGAATGGTGATGAGATCAGGTTGCAGAAGAGCTCATCCAGCATGTTTCTCTTCCCTAAAGCTTTCTACAAAGCCATGAGAGCTTTGACTGTGCCAGAAAGACAAAAATTAGCATTGAACAGTCAGTGCTCAGCAAACAGTATTTTCCTGTGCAAACTTTATGTGGGAAGATTTGATAATGTAACTCCCAAGTTGTGATCAGATATTCAATGGAAAAGGGAAGAGAAGAAAGGCAGTCTGTGAGTATTGCCTAACAGTCTGAGCTCTTCAATGAATAAATATCATAGATGGCTTATAATTTACTGAGAAACATGCTCAGCTAGTTTAATTAGGTAAAATAACTGACGTATTAAGTAGATAATCCTTAGAGACCTTCAGTACAGATCATAATTTGGTGTAAATTACCATGATTCCTTTAATTTAAATGGAGCTGTGCTGAGTTTATGCCAGCTGAAGGTCTGGCCCAAAAACTCTAATTGTGAGTAATAAAAGCACCATGAATAATGCCTAAATACCTGCCAGTGTCTCAACTGTATTGATGCAGAGGAGGGTACATGCTCCCCTGTATCAGTACTGAGAGATATCCAATGAATATAAATGCCCATTTGAAAGTCTGACTGATAAAAACAGTTTCTTCAGAGTGCAGTGATGCTTGGCAGGAGCCCATCACCTGCAGCAGCATGTGATCAAGCCAGCTCTAAAGAAACATCCAGCAGGCTTCTTTTGTTTGCTTTCATGTAGCTCGGCAGGTAGGGTGGTGAAGAACTGTAAATTGTTTTAAACCTGTCTTTATGTTGGAGAAAATAATACATTTCCTTGTAGGAATAAAATAGGTTATGTTACCTGGCAGCAAAGGAGGGGAGCTTTCTCCCCTTTTCCTTTCACACAAGGCTTTAGCATCATCCTTTGGTTTTGCACAAGGCTTTAGCGTCGTCCTTTTGGTTTTGCACAGACTTTTCCTGCTGCAAATGGTCTCTGAAGAGCTGTTAATTAGGAGGAATTTGAACTTGATATTCTGCTAGATCTTCTTAGCATTTAATTTGGCTTGTAGTCCACAGGAGCTCTCAAAGACACAGAGAAACTACTCACCTACATCGCATTGTCTCCTCCTACTTGCAGAGAGTCCTTGCATGAAATGGCTTCCTTTGGTGATTGGGTTTGCAGCAATTAATTCAGATAATACCTGAAATGAGCTGTAGCCCTGAGCCCTGCAGCTGGTGAGGTGCACATTGGCATAGGCACAGCACAAAATGGGTACAATGCTGTCTGTGCTGGGCTGTGTTTGAGAACAGTTGGAGCCGGCAGGTCTTGGCAATAAGATCTATTTATTTGTTCCCTATCTGACAGTCCCTTTTTGCTTCCCATTGTGCACATTGATCACAGTGAGAGATGTTCCTGAAAGGATACAGCAGGGAAGTTTTGTACATTTGGGAGAGCTGTCACTCCTAATGAGCAGAGAATGACAGCCCACACATGAATGGGTACAAACAGCAGATAGTTACAGAGGCAGGAGTCCTCTCTTAGATTGTTCCCATAAAATGAACCCGCTCCTGGCTGAGGGGTTACTCAGATGTGCTTGTGAAAAATAGTGGAACACAGTTCTTTGAGCATCACTGGCTTCTTTAATTGCACAGTGCTGTAACAGGCTAATGCAGGTAAGCTGTGGACTTTCAATGGAATATTAGTTGGAAGGGACCTGTGACAATCACTTAGTCCAAATGCATGACCAGTTAAGGGCTGATCAAAAGCTAAAGCATGGGAAGGGCATTGTCCAAATGCCCCTCAAACACTGACAGGCTTGGGACATCAACCACCTCTCTGGGAAGCCTGCCTCTGGTGAAAAAAAATGACACCAAATGGTTTTGAGGTTATTTTTATGGTTTGAAAGGGTTGTAGAAAGGTTCTGTGCTGTCCTCTGTTGAGAGAAGACACTCAAGGCAAAGAGGCTGTGGTGGAAACATGGATCATTCAAAATTAACCTCTGTCATACCCTTAACCTTTCAGAAGATTTTGTTAGTGTATTCCCTGAGACATCTGAAATTACTTTTAACAGCTTTGTATTTAAATCCTTCAACTCAGTATTACAATTTTCCCTTCTTTGATGAATCTGAGCCTTCACTTTGCTTATTGTAGCATTGCTTACTAATGAGGTTCAAAATAGGAGTCAGCTTTAAAATGCCATTGAAAGGCTTTCACCAACAGAAATACAAAAAATGAGCAAATTCTTTAAAAGAAATTAAAAAAAAAAAAAACTAAAAAACATCTCCAGTAAGTTCAGTTGTGACCCTGGTCCTGTTAATGACCTTTTTGTAAAGATTCATCTACAGTTTTACACAGTGATAGTCAGGCAGTGCTCTTGAGTGTGTCCTGGTCATTAAGAATTGTTTTTCACATCCCCATGCTGTAATGAGGTATAACAGGCCAGTTGCTGGAGACTAAATGCTTCATTGATTGCAAGACCTCTGCAACAAAATACTTGGAAATCTGACACTGATTAATGTGAGGGCTTGAAAAGGTGTGCACATCAGAAATGTACCTGCTTTATCTCTCATTTGCTTTGCAGTGTGTGACATTTAGGAAGATCAAATTAGCACCTCTTGTCCTTTCAATTATGTGTAGCATTAAGTGGAAATGAAGAATAATCTGTTTCTAGAAAGCACAGAACATGGGAACGTTAGTTGAGAGTGATTGTAAAGAGGGCTATAAAATGTCTTTTTTTTTTTTTTGTAAAATAAACTATTAGTTATTACTTCATTTCCTAATTCTATTAATGTCAGGAAAATCATAGCAATGAAGTTGCACTGTTTTCCAGAATACTGTGGATTTTTCCTCTCCAAGTGAAACAAATGAACCTAATTATAGTAATGCTTTTGATTATTTATTTTTTCCCCCCCTCTGCTGGTAATTAGTCTTTAGTTTTTCTTACAACTAATTATACCTCTTAGTGTCTTAAAATGCTTACAAATACCCAGTCTGAAAGAGAGAATTAGCAAGTACATTATTAATGGGTCATTTATCTGCTGCTTGTGCTTCTTTTAGATGGATGTAGGTTGGAGTTGAGATGAAATCTGTGATTTTTGTGTTTACAGAATCCAAACCAAAAAAAAATATCATTATATTTTAAGGGAAAATCGTTGGTAGGGTTTGCTAAGAACCAGCCTAAACATATTCCTTTTACATTTCAATAAAAGGTCATTGACAATTTTTGGCAAGTTTGCTTTGATAAGTGAATTGCAAGAGCTGGTGTTTACTGGCATTCTAAACTGTAATTGCTTTTGTTATGGCTACTTACTGAATAAATGAATTACCACCACGTGTCACTGGGTAAACAGCAGTAGTATTTCCCTTTCATAGCATGCAAGAGATTATTTATTAAACTGTTTTTAAAAACCTTTGCTAAATGAGACCTCCTTGCCATTTAAGGAGATGATATTCTTCAACGCCAATGAAAAATCAATCACAAAATAGAACTTGCCTAATGACTGTAAATATTAATTAGGCACAGTCATTGTGCACACACTGTCATCCTGGTTAGGATATGAATCACAGAATGGTTTGGGTTGGAAGGGAACTTCAAAGGTCATCCAGTCCAATGTCCCTGCAGTGAGCAGGGACATCCTCCACTAGATTAAGTTGCTCAGAGCCTTGTCACGCCTGAATATCTCAAGGGCCACAGCCATATGTTGGTGTAGCCCTGGAAAATTCTAGTGACTCCAAGGAAGGAATAACATTTGTAATCAAATGGCATAATCCTTTGAATGGGTTTCTTCTACTTGGAGAGTTTTAACTGAACTTGAATATTTATTTCAGGAGGCACCACCCCTCATATTCCCCATCCCAAAAGCGTGTGTTAGCATGGCGCAGGCAGCAGAGGACATCTGAGCTGTAAGCTTGGTAGACTCTCCATTGCCTTTCAGTGGCTTAGGGTGTCTTTCCTCACCATGGATGGTAGGTTGTGAACAGAGCCTTTCAAGCCTAACTATGAACAGGGGAGACATGCAAGTCTTTCCCAGTACCCAAGGCAAACATAGAGTCCCATCCATTTCAGTGCCTGCTAACCCAGATGTCAGTGTTGCTGCTGGTAGTAGTTGTGTGGTAAGCTCTTGCACTGTTTAGAGAAAGCCTGGAAGAAAGAGAGAAAAATGTGTTCTAAAAACCTATGCCAGTACTTTCCAAGGTGAAAGGAACCAAAAGGCACTTGTCAGGAGGGAGTTGTCAAGGAAAATTAAAAGGTGCTTTGAGCAGTAAAGCCAGTGTGGAGATGCAGATGAACTCATTTTTTTTCTGCGGAAAGATTCAGTTTTATGAAGCTCCTAGCTTCTCCAGAGATTCTCTCACTTTTCTGTCATCTTCACCTGATGATGCTGGAAACCTTTTCTCCTTGAGCATGGCAAACTTGTATGCAGCAGAAGAAACTTTTCCCTTCATTCCAGAATAGTTTCTATGACCTAGATACTCCTTGAATAAATATAACAAAAAGAGAGCGCACAAACAAAATGGAGATTGTCTGACACAGTGTCCAGTTCAGCTTTCTGGCTGTAAAAGTGGAATATTATCTCTGATGGTTTGGTCTAATCACCAGAATGATTAGTGTCAAGTACAGTCTCTGTATGTTAGGCAGGTTGCCCAGAGTCCCTGTGTATTAACAGATTGCCCAGAGATGTGGTTGAGACCCTATCCCTCAAGACATTTAAGGCTGAACTTGATGGGGCCCAGAGCAACCTGACCTAGTTGGAGATGACCCTGCTCAGTGCAGGGAGGTTGGATAAGATGACCTTCAAGGGTTCCTTCTAACCTGATGAATTCTGTGAAGTGGTCATAAGTTTGAGCCTCAACACCTACAGTGTTTGCCCTGCATTGACTTGAAGGAAAGTGAAGTGAAAACACGAAGAGATAAATGGTAAAGGTGCTGCCCTTGCCTGCTGCCTAGCCTAACCATTATGTGGTCACTGCAAGATTCAAGCAGTCTAATTCAAAAATTGTTTACACTCCTGATCTGATCAAGCCAATTTACCCCCATTTTAGCAGCAATTACTGATATATATCAGGCTTACCAGCTTGTGAAATTCCATTTAAGTGTAAAATTAGATAGATTAACATAGCCTTGCAAAAACCTGCAGGGAAAAATCCTTTTCGTATTGAGTAAAATAATGATGAAAAGCAAATGAAGAACGAGTGCCAGGGCATATGGCATGCTCCAGTTTAGTCTGCAAACCTGGCTAAATAGAAAGGTAACATTCAGAAAAATCATTCAGGTAATCTCTTTGCTTCATACTGTTGTGCTGTGTAGATGAATATTGCTATTAGCAGCAATGATGTTTATATTAAGAGCATTTTGATCAGGTGCTTGGGGCTTTGCAGTGAGTGCTGTGCAAACGGAAGAACTGTTCCAAGTGTACAAAGCTTAACTTGTTAATTCTTCAGCTTTGTTCCCAGAGAGCAGGAGTAAGCCAACAGTTTTAGGAGATCTGAGTTAACTGTGTGTGCATCATCTCTTGAAGCAGTGAGCTGTGAGAAAACTATGTTAAATGTTTGAGATTAAATGTTTCAGCTGTTGGGAATCTAGTGAGACACAAGATTAGATGCTATTCCAGAAGTGTTTTCAAAGAATCTCTGGTTTGATGGGAAACTTAATAGTTAACTATGTAGAAACACAGTGGAACAATTTTTCTCTTGCATTGTGATCTGTGTACATCTGCAGGTACTTCAGTGTTCATGGGTGTAACTGAATATTCCATGTAGCACATCATAAATAAGAGCAGCACCTAGATCAAAGATGATTATCATAATGAAAGCAATTTTCTGCACATTTGTAACAGTCTCATAAGAAACATAATGCCTTAATTAGAGTAATGAGTCTTTGATAGCTGAAGGGGTTTAGCTTAGAGCAACAGGATCATGTTGGCCAGTTTTCCAAGAGCACACCTCTAGGCTCCATCTTCATTTTGGTGAAGTTGGTAAATTTAGAGGCTGTACTTGGCTTCCTCAGTGGTCTTTGCCAAAAGAGATTGATGAGACTGGCACATCAGTAAGTGGTTGTGAACACAGCATGCTGAATGAATTTCATTTTAAGGTTCATAGACTTGCTACCATACCAGAAAAATGGTTTGTAGTGCTGCAAAAAGAAGGTAGAGATGCCTGTGGCTGTGAGAGCATGTCCAGGGAGGTGGTTGAGTCACCATCCCTGGAGGTGTTCAAGAGGGGATTGGACGTGGCACTTGGTGACATGGTTTAGTAGTCATGAGCTCTTGGCTGACAGGTTGGACTTGATGATCCTTGAGGTCTTTTCCAACCTTACTGATTCTGTGATAATTTGCTACTGCTGAACTGTGTTTTGTTCTTTGGTTTTAGCTTTAAGGCCACCCTTACTTACATCTGCTGCTAATTATTAACACACTACCATTGCAAGCCATGCTGTTGGGAGCTGCCTAGCAATCCAGTTCTTCCTGACTGTATATTTTCAACAGACCGTTGGATACTGTAATTTCTCCCAGACCTTTCCTTCAAATGCTGTTAATTCACCTTAAATTGTGCTTAGGATTATCCCTCCTAACTGTTCCTTGGCCTTTGATGTGGCTGTGCACTGGAAACCTCTTTCAGGCACTTTGCTGACCTGTCTTCCATTCCTCACAAATGTGCCCAGAAACTCCTTCCAAAAAAATAAAAATCAAAAAAGGCAAATTTTCTTGCTGTGGCAGAGCTTCTGTAGGTTAAGGCACCTCCACTTCGAATCATTCCAAACCTCTGACAAGTGACTTGTCTGTGGTAAATACAGATGATGTGCTCAAATTCAGCAGCAGATGAAAGATGATGTAGTGAAGCAAGCTAAAAATCTATTCTTGGCTGCGAAATGCTCTTTGTCTAGCCTGCAGATGTGCTAGGTAATGAAGCAAAGAAAACAAGGCTCTTTCCATCTGACTGCTATCACTTCTATTCCTGTTTTTTTTCCTCCTCTCCACTTAATTTTGTTTTCTGAAGGAAGGAAAAGTTGCTGCCTTCAGTGGGTCCTAGTAGTAGTAGTAGCACCTATAACCAAAATTGTATTGACAGGGCATTGTGGAAGTTGGTTTCTAAATGCAGTATGAACAGGCAATAGATTATTAAAACTTCCCAAAAGGGACCTTATGGAATACAGATCTTCAGATCAGAAGGACCAAGGCTTCATGTCTCTTTGGTCCACACCTTGTGTTAGGTCTGGAAGTCAGGGTTGGAGGAGCACAAAACTTTTGGGAACCCCTGCCCAGATACTTGTCTTCCCTCAGCACCATCTGCAAAGGAGATGCCAAAGAGTGGCTTGAAAAAGGTGTCCCAAAGCTGAAAGGATTACTGGTTCTAGGAGCACTGATGGATATGAGGGTGCTGCAGATGTCAAGCCTTTCTCTTGGAGCTGAACATTTTAAAATACAGCAGAAATCAATTAAATGCTTTTGTTTGGAAGCTTTGCTTTCCTTGGTGCCACTGCATAGTCTAGGGAGCTGCTGGTGGGGAAAGAAAATTACATAAATCAACATTCTTTAAACAAAATGGAGGAGTAGTCTAAGGAAATGGTTGTGCAGACAACAGGGACATTGTGATACTATTAGAAGAGGTGTTGATTTGTGAGATTCATGTACTTTGAGTTTCCAGTTTTGCCATTGTCTGTGCATGAAGCCTCAGGTTGCCAGGTCAGACCAGTGCTGTATCAATGATTTCCCTCCAGCCAAAGCTGTGGCAGATGACTGTGTCTTTCTGGCAAACAGTAACAGAACCACTCCAGGGGCTTTTCAAGCCTTTGTACCTCGGCTCAGCGCTGTATGGAGTATTTTCTTTCAATTAAATAGTTCTAAGGACACAGCTCAATGGTTCTAAGTTACTACAACGTAGAACCCAAGAGTTTGAAAGGGACCTTGCTTATTAAAGCGTGCTGAGAACTAACGAGCAGAGGTAGAGTGAGTACATTCATATTCCTCTGCTCGACTGGAAGTGACTCAGTGGGAGGAAAGAAAATAGCTGCCACATGTGAAATGTTTCCAAGATGATCTTCACTGAGAATCAAAAAGGTGTTGATGAAAACCTAACAGCAGTGGTGTCTCCCAAACGATCGTACCAGGACATTGCGTTCTCTCTGCTCGGCTGCATGTAGGTAAATGAATAACCCATGACTGACATGAGAATGTCTGGGAAGTGGGGAATTGGAATTGCTCAAGTGAGATGAGGGAGAAGTAGCCACTGGGGGGATGTCTCTGTCCCTGGAGAAAGTTGCTTTCTTTTCAGTTTCTGCTGTTATTTCAGTGAAGAGGCAACCCTGCAGCACGTTCAATTAGAATAAGAAAGGTTTGCTTGTGCAAACTTCCAAAAAAAAAAAAAAAAAAAAAAAAAAGCCTTGATGGAGGTGTGTTGAGAATGTCATTAACCTACAGGGGTGGTCTTTTTCCAAAGGCAGGGTGCCAGTTAAAGGTGTGTAGCCTGCTGTCTTTTAAACTGAGCATTCTTCGTGCTTATCTACACGCTTTGGGGATTGATGTGAAGGTAAGTAGAGGTTAGAGCATGAAGTCATCTTGGTTGAGACACACTTGAGCATCCTTTGTGTTTTGGTTTTGTCTGTCTTGGAAGGGAAGAGTGTTGAGGAAATATGAAATGAAAGTGTAAGCACTTCCACCCTCTCTAAGTGTGTTCCTCTCTAGGAACCAGGAGCACTTTTGATTTGTCTAATCTTCTTGTGTCCCCATTCTATCTCACAGTTTTACCAGTACAATAGTTATAATGTAACATTGGAACTAACCAGTGTAAGTCTGTCCTATTTAGAGAGATCTTTACCTCTATCAATTCTCAAATACAGTTCACCTTCTAGCCCTATGAATTTCTGTACTGAAGGAGCATCATGGGGATGGGAACAGCCAGTTTGGGGAGGTTGGGGCAGTCTTAGCAGCCAGACCTCTGAAGGACCATAGCATTTGTGTGCATTTTCACTGAAGTTTAACTATTTCAACATTGCAGCTAAGGTAATATTCATTTTGATTGAAGAGAGAAGTGGCAGTTTGTCAGGCTGCAGTATTTGTCATGTCCAACAGTGTGCCCATTCCTCACCTCCAACCTAGCTATGCAGGGAGGAAGGATGGAGAGGAGGTTCTGTAGAACCATGTGCTTGCCTCTCTAAGTTTCTCAGCTTCCAGCTGCACTGATGTGCAAATTGTTGCTGCCCTGTGGAGAGTGGGACTTGTGTCTTTTCACATTCAATTTATGAATGACTTAAGGCTCTCTTAAATAAGTGAAGTGGGATGTAAGGGGGAAAAAAAATCCACCCCCACAATGTAGTTGAGCTCTCGCTCTGAGAAGCCAAAACGTTTTTTCTGGCTGTGCTTTGTTTGTGACCATGCTTATGGCATCCCACAGCATCTGGGAAGCAAAACTCATTGTCCATGTTCAGAATGGAGTAGAGGCTGGAAGAAGATGAGAGGGAGAAAGACAATGTGGGAGCTTTTTCAGGTGTAGATTAAGTCAACTTTTAAATGGATAAGAGATTAAGTCCTTGCAAACAAGCTCAAAGCTGGCTTGTTCTTAAGCTGTATAGAGCAAGGTCTTGATAAAGCACGGTGAGCAGTGTCACATTTGTCAAGAAGGCAAAGGTATACAGAGCTCACATTTAAATGTGCCTTTTAAATTAGATTTAGATCTAAATCTAAATCTTTAGATTTAAAAAGTGAACTTGCAGTAGTATGAACACATTATCATACTTTAGGCCATTCTTCAACATATGCAGACATCACAGTAGCAGTGTGCAATGCCACTGACTGGTTCACCTTTTAAGTTTGTTGTGATCCTTCAGCAGAAAGCCCAGGAGAGTTAAAGAAGGTTGTAGGATATATTAGTCCAAGTCTATTGCTTTCTACAGCAAATAACTGCACTATTTTGAAAAATAACAGAAAGAATTCTGGAGGGGAATATAAAGTACCTGCTTTAGACATGAGGAAAACAATACATTCTTATCCAGAAGTCTCTACTATTTTGAAGTTCAAATATTTCATCTTCTTTACGCTGCCAGCATTGTGATCTGCATCTTCAAACACAGTTAGAAAGCATTATTGTCATAGTAAAACCCAAGAGCAATTGACCTTGATTGACTTTACCAGCCTTTCTTCTCCAAAATTGGAAGCTCTCTTTCTTCAAAGATGGTTGTAGCTCAAAAATTTAAGTGTACTTCCACTTAAGTGTGTCTTGTGTGTTGAACATAGATGCAAGCAATGGGTTTTGTTTTCATTACAAATGGGTTTTTTAGATAGAGAAGTAAAAAGGGATGGAGGTGGAAACCAAATGAGAGTATTTGTCCAGTTCCAAAATGACTGGAGGAGATCAAGTGGTTTGCCAGATCATTTTTTCAGTGTTAATGGAACCTTAGTCATATTCCAAAGGTAGAAGTGTAATTTGAGGACTAAGTAATTGGCATTCACCACATAAGCATGTCTAGCAAGTGTACCATGAGCCCAAACCAGGGCATGGCTGTGCCTGCATGCTAGCTGGTGAGGTGTATTCATCCTCCCTTCTTCCCTAGCTCCACAGATGATTGCAAAGAGGGCATTAGCCTAAAATACTGCATTGCATCTTTTTTTTTTTTTTTTTTTTTTGCTCACTGTTGCCCTTGGATCAGGGTCAGAGACAAGTCTCTGCACTTCTGTGAGTGCTGCAGTGGATTCTGAGCCAGCTGCCTGATTGAGCTATAAGAGGTGGAGAGTGAGAGACAGTAGTCTTGTCTCTTCAGTCTTAATGCTGCCCTAAATACATGTGCTTTGTTCATCACTCAGTCAAACCCAAGAAACATGATTTCATGAGAACAGGTCTGTGGCAGGCATTTGAAATGTGCCACAGGTGCTCACATGAGCCTCCAAAATGTGGGGTAGCAGGCAGCCCTTAAAACTCTGTAAGCATAAGGTTGAAAATAAAAAATAAATTATTCTTTGGGAACTGGCTCTAAAATCTCCTCTTAAAAACTTGTTGGGTGCAGGTCTTTGATTTCCAAGCAAGGTGAGGGGCTCACTAAAACTTGGGGGTGGGTAGTAAGTCCCATTAGTCCTCAGAGTACATTTCCAGCTATTTAAATTACCTGAACATTTCTTTTTATTACAGATGACTCTTGATCTCTCTGTTTGTACTTCCATGGATTTCAATCATAATGTAATATAAATTGATTTCTGTCCCTGAGAGCTAATGACAGACCCAGTTTCTTTGAAATGCTCAAATTGCTTATGCTGCTTATATCTCATGCAAAGCCAAAGGATAAAGCTAGCACCTAGACAGGGAGGTCAAACCCAAATTTCTTTGTTGGCTCCCTGGTGATTTAAAATCCGCTGAAATGGTGAAGATATTTGAATAAGTGTAGGAAATCATCAAAAAAAATCTGTGGTCCTGCACAGTGAACTTCATGTTCTCCAGGTTCAGGATGATTGCAAGTAAGACCTTGTTCCCCAGCAAATTGATTCAGGATGCTGGTTGCTTCCTCTTTATTTACCCTCATCCCCATTCTGCTCAGCCCCCTAGGGGTCAGGATCTCAGTTAGAAATTGCTGGCTGCTGTACAACTGCTACTGAAAAGCATTTATCTGAGCAGAGCAAGTGGAAATAGAAGTCAGATTCTCTCTAGCAACTGTACTTTTTTTTTTTTTTTTGCTTTTTAAGGAATAAGTGACATTGATTTTGTTCTGCACTACATTGTTGGACAAGTTTGTCCAGCAAATGCTGATGTTTGGTCTTGTCAATGGATGTGTTTGGGAAGTCACTTCCTCAGTGTTGTGTCCTTTTTCTTCTCAGCCTGCTCTCAAGCAGAGCTGTCAGCACAAGCGTCTGTTTAGCTTGGAGAAGAGGAGGCTGAAGGGGGATCTTAATGCTTAAAAATATCAAAGGGATGAGTGTCAAGAAAATGGGGAAAGAACTCTTCTTGGAAAGAACTTCAGTGGTCCCCAGTGACAGGACAAGAGATAATGGGCATAAACTTGAACATAGGAAGTTCCATCTAAACTTGAGAAGGAACTTCTTTGAGGGTGACAGAGCACTAGAAGAGGCTGCCAAGAGAGGTGATGGGATCTCCATCTCTGGAGACTTTCAAGGCTCACCTGGATGTGTTCCTGTCAGCTTTAGGTGATCCTGCTCTAGCAGGAAGGTTGGACTCTATGATCTTCAGAGGTCCCTTCTAACCTGTGGTTCTGTGTTTATGAGATGGCAGCCATCCTCTATATCCCCCTCTCTGGAGTTGTGCTTCCCATGTGCCTTTGCACCCATAGACCACCATGTGTTCTCTCCAGGTCTGTTTCTGCCTGTGCTGTTTGGCTCTCTTCAATCTGTGAACTCTTCAGAACTTAGAAGTGTGTAATATATTACACATCTATTGCCCCATCCATATGTTCTGACTTAAACAGAGTTACTCTGGCTTTAAGGTGGCACAGCTGAGTGTAAGATGTGGTCTTTGAGTCCTGATGTGCAAATTGAGTGCAAATCTAGCAATAAAAGATTCAAAGTACTAACCTTGTTTTAAACATGAAACCAGTAGCAGGCATGGTGTGTTGTAGCAGGGCCCAAGCTGAATCCATTTTGATTACTAGGGAGTAGGAAATGCACTGACAGATGGTTTTGTTTTCATGATCATTCCCATGATCACTTTGCAAGGTAAGTAGAGTTGCAAAAGGAGCAGTGAACTTCTGCTTCCCCTAACCTACTAGTCATCAGTAGCATGTTACTAATGTGCTGCTGTTGTCCTTCCCTTTCACAGCTCTGCAAAGCACTTTGTGCCAGTTTTCACAACATGGGTGCCCTGTGCTGGTGTGTCAGAGCCAGCAGTGTCAGTGCTGCTCCAGTGTAACCAGGTGTTCTCCTCTCTATCCTTTCCAGGTTTATCCCAATTTACAGGGGACCGAGTCACACGTACAAGATACAGAGGCTGACAGAATCCACTTGTTACTCCTTCAGAATACAGGCAGTCAATGATGCTGGGGAGGGACCTTTCTCAGAAATATGTACCTTCTGCACAACGAAGTCAGTCCCACCTGCCATCAAAGGTATGCATTTTTTTTTTTTTATACATATATAAGTAACATGTAGCTGATTAACTGGTAAGTATGCAGTGTGTTAGTAAGGTTTAATGTAAGTGCATGATAACACATGGGAGTAATCAGTTTGTGCTGCCAGGGACAGGTGGAGTTCCTCAAGGGTCTATCCTGGTGCAGTGCTGTTTAACATCTTTGTCAGTGACATGGACAGTGGCATTGAGTGCACCTTCAGCAGGTTTGGCAATGACACCAAGCTACGTGGTGCCCTGGACTCTCTTGAGGGAAGGGATGGCATCCAGGAGGATCTTGACAGGCTTGAGAAGTGGGCCAGTGACAACAACTGCATGAGGTTCAACAAGTCAAAGTGCAAGGTCCGGCACCTGGGCTGGGCCAGTGCCAGGCACAGATCCAGGCTGGGTGCAGAATGGGTTGAGAGTACCTCTGAAGAATGAGACCTGGGTGTACTGATTGATGAGAAGCTCAACAGGAGCTGGCAGTGCACTCATGCAGCCCAGAAGGCAAATTGTATCCTAGGCTTCATAACAGGACTGTGGCCAGCAGGTAAAAGAGAGAGGATTCTGCCCCTTTACTCCAGAGGAGGGCCACAAAAATGATCTAAGGGCTGGAACACCCCTGCTAGGAGGGTAGGCTGAGGGAGCTGGGGTTGTTCAGCCCAGAGAAGAGAAGGCTCCAGGCGGACCTTAGAGCTGCCTGCCATTACCAAAAGGGATCCTACTGGAAGGCTGGAGAGGGACTTTTCATAAGAGTATCTAGAGATGAGGGGGAATGGTTTTAACCTGAGGGAGAGTAGGTTTAGACAGGATCTTAGGAAGAAGTTCTTCAGTATGAGGGTGGTGAGACTCTGGAACAGGCTGCCCAGGGAGGTTGTGGATGCATCCCTGGGCATGTTCAATGCAAGGTTGGACAAGGCCTTGAGCAGCCAAGTCTAGTTGAGAGGCATCCCTGCCCATGGTGGGGAGGTTGGAGTAGATGATCTGTAAGGTCCCTTCCAGCCTAAGCCATTCTGTGAGTCTTATGAAGTTACACTATAGTGGGAAGCTGAATTGTCACCCAAAACTGCATACAAACAATGGAAGTGTTATACCAACCACTGCTGTCACACATAAACAGTTAAGGTGCTGCTGCTAACAATGCTGTTTACCAGGGGATTGCTCTGGATTACCACAGCACTTCCATAAGGGATGGAACAGCTGTAGTATCATTTTACTCAGCATGAGTAAAATGTAAGGTTGTTTTTAGTTGTGTAGGTGATGTCCAGCATAATATGATGTTCAGTTTATTTTTCCTGCAGTCTATAAATCAGTCGTGATGTTTCACATACACAAAGCAACAGATTTAGAACTCAGTGTTCCACCAGAAGAACCAAAGGTCTAATTAAATGAAGTTTTAGAAGGAAATGTCTTACTCTGTGTACATTTTGACACCTAAGTAATTTTGCTCCTTCCTTCCAAGCAGAACTATTACAAAGATAGTGGGTCTGCTGTGTTGGCTCTCAGATAAACTGAGCTGAAATCAGATGCACCTTTTTTCTCTAGGTGTGTAAAACTCCTTTGTCAAGCAGTACCATTTACTGTGAGAAACAGCAACTGCCAGTTTGTCAGGCAGGTTTTGTTTGCTGTATTTAAAATCTGGCTCTGGTGATTTTTACACCATTCATAAACAAAAGATGTGGAGAGGGGAGGGCACTGCTGGGGTGTAATGCCCTGGTCTTCAGGTTAGCTGCTCTGAATCACCTCCAGAAAGAACAAGACCCTCCAAGTTAAAGGGAACATTGGGAGACTGGCTCCACTATGCTAAAATCAGCATGTGCAAGAATCCCACCTTTCCCATGGGGAAGGGCTGAGAGACTGGAGCTGTTTAGCCAGGAGAAGAGCAGACTGAGCAGGGATCTTTTCAGTGTTTATCAACGTCTAAAGGGTGGGTGTCAAGAGGATGGGGACAGACTCTCTTCCAGTGGTTCCCAGTTACAGGACAAGGGGCAACAGGCACAAGCTGGAGGTTCCATCTGAACATGAGGAAAAATTTCTTTCCCTTGAGGGTGCCAGAGCACTTGGCCAGGCTCCCCAGAGATCACAGAATCACAGAATGGTGGGGGCTGGAAGGGACCCCCAAAGATCATCTAGTCCAACCCCCAAGCCAGAGCAGGATCACCTAGAGTAGATCACACAGGAGATGTTGTGGAGTCTTTTTCTCTGAAGAGATTTAAAACCTGCCTGGATGCAATCCTGTGCAACCTGTTCTGGGTGACCCTGCTTTAGCAGTGAGTTGGACTAGGTGATCTCCAGAGGTCCCTTCCAACCTCCATCATTCTGTGATTCATTTTTACCTGAATATCCCCTGGGTTTTGGCATTTGCTTCAGTGATGTTTCTGGAAGAAGATGACTATATGTGTGTGGTGTAGAGCAGGAGGGTAAATACCCTTACCCAACAGTGAATTATCATGCTTCACTCTATTCTGCTGTTTCAAGATACACTCCCCAGCAAAGCAAAGGGAGCTCTTCCTAGATGAAGCAGGCTGACTTGGGTGTTGTGGCAGGGAGGGTGTGCCTCACAGCTTCAGCATCTGCAGGTGGTTGTAGTGCCTGGGCACAGGCACATGTCTCCTAGATGCTGAGTCTGTGTTGCTGTTCTCCCTTTAGCTGCACTAAATGGATAAAACCAGCACAGGGATGCTGGAATGCATTATAGTCATGTGTTCAGTTTGTTGGATGGAAATTCATTTTAGTAAGTTCAGATACCACCTGGGTTTCTGTTTTGAACTCCCTCCTGCCTGTTTGGTTCCTGTTGAACATGACTCACACCTCGTCTGAATATCAAGCAGTTCAGATAGGGTGCAAATACCAGGTTGTGTGTGGGCTGGGACCACAGGTACATGACAAAACACTGGCTGTAACAGAGAGAAGGGCACAGCAGAACCAGCTGTAGGGATGTAATGCTATAGGGAAAAAAAGATCTGTTGAGGCAGAATGATGGTGGTGATTCTCTTGTGTGTTTGGAGCAATACAGAGGAACATGTATGATAAACCTAGAGCAGTTTTTCCTGTATCAGAAGCACATGCCTGTTCTCTTGTAAAGTATCCTAATCACTTATTTAGGGATAACAACCCTAAAGCAGCATTATTGTTAGTGGCAGTGTTCTGTGTCAGACCAAAATCTACTTGTATCAGGGTGGGGGATGGAAGGAGGAAGGAAAATAATTGAGACTGTTGTTGTCAGCTGAGATGAAAGTGTCTATTATCAGTCTCTCAACACTGGCAGATGTGCAGAGAGAAACAAATGGGTATTGATTACATTTGCTCCACGTATGATTCATGTGTTCTCTTGGGCGGTAATAAATTAAGCTAAAATTCATGTAATGCATGCAGCAGCAGCACTTGTTTCTGTGATAGACTCTCCTGTTGTCTGCCTTCCTAGGCCTGGGCATCTCAAATGCTGTTAACAAGCTCATGTCCTTGCACGTGCACATGTTAACCACTTGCTAAAGTGTTCACTTTCATTTCTTTGGCTTCTCCCAGTGTCATTTCTTTGATTGTGTGCTTGTTTGCTCTGCCTGTCAGCTCTGGGTGCTGTCACAGTTGTTTTGATGCCTTCCCAGGGCAGGTGTTTGGTTGCATATATAAGCATGCTGCTGCTGTTAGTGCTCTGCTCTGCTCACCTCCAAGCTTGCTGCTGGGCATCGTACACCATCTTTTGACTTTCAGCTGGTGAGAGGGACAGCAGTAACAGCTGTCAACTTGAATTTCTCTGGAGTTCTGTGAGAGCACTAGTGTAAGCCTGGCTTGAAGTAGCAGGTCTGACCATCTGAATGTCAGGCTCAGAATTAGGTACAAGTCCAAGTCTTTAAAATGATGCTTGTGCTTTGCATCCTGGGCTGGTCTTCATCTCTAAATCGGAATATTATTTACCTTCCCTTCTCACATTCCTTCTCCTAATTTTCCTGAATGGAATGATTGCCATTATTCCTCTCTTTCCATGACATGTAGCATGGGAGGAATATGCAGGCATCTTTGCTAACACAGATGCTTGCTCAGAACCTCCACAGAATTCCTGCTTCTATTAGTGCCACTGTAACTCATGCATTGGCTTCTGCTTTGAGAAGATCAGTGCACAGCATTGCAATTGAATTTTCAAAGTTCAAAGTTTTCTGTCACATCCACTCCCCCTTTCTAGCAGCTCATACAGCCGACAGGAGAGAGATGCTCTAACAGCTTGCTGTCCTCCTGCAGAAGTGATTCTGGGCCCTACAGTAAACTTGTTCATCAGCTCTAAATGGTACCCAATGCTTTGTGAAAAGTGTTTGTAATTGTTTAAAACCACAGAGGTTCTGAACTGCTTAATCAGGCAAGATTGTCCTGAAATGAAGGAGAGTTTGCCATGACTTCAAAGTTTTACTTCTTTCAGCCAGTACTGATGGCAGTTTGATTTTTTTTTTTTTGACTGCATAAATACAGTGCAGATGATGTGCTACTAACCCCTGTGATGTCCTAAAGTTCTCCTTTTAAAATGTTCTCGTGTTTATTACAGTGCACAGAAAATGAATAAGATTTCAGTGCAGTCTTTGCCTTAAATGTTGACACATTTCATTTCATTGTAGCCCCTCGAGTGACACAGCTGAGAGGAAACGCCTGTGAAATTACCTGGGAAATGGTCCCACCCATGAAGGGTGATCCTGTTGGTTATGTTCTGCAGGTACTGGTTGGAAGAGAATCTGAATACAAGCAGGTAGGAAAACGGACTCCTTTTAATATTGCTGAATTGATGGCACAGTGGAAATGGTTTCAAACATTTGCTGTGCTGCTTCTTACAGCTGTATTGAGCTACATCCTGTGATGAGCTTTCAGGTGAACTTTGATGAAGGCTGAGTCAGAATTAAAGGCTCTGATATGTTGTTTTCTCCTCCAAAGGAGAATACAGAACACAATGATCTTACTGGAGTGGTTTGCACTCTGTCTGTAGTTAATCACTGTTCCTAACTCCACTAACCTCTGAAAAGGTACAGTTTTGTCCACCCATGCTTGCTTCTGAGCTGACTACCTCTAGCAAGAGGTAGTCTGAAGATGAGATGACCAAGATGAACTTCCTCATTCACTACACCTATTCCAAGACCCTCCATCAAGGACTTCAGTCAAGCACACAACTTTTAACTGGTTTGTTCAGCCATGCCATTCTTCTCTCAGGTTTTGATGCATGGATGTGGACTGCTGTGTATATCAGCTGCCCCACAGGAAGCAGTGTCCTTTCTGACACTGTGCAAACAAAGTGCAGCTCATCCTTCTTTCCTTGTCTGTCTTGATTGGAGATCACAAGTGGGCATTTCCCCAGAGAACTTGAAATGGAACAACTCATTCACAGCTTGATCTTTTCTTTCATCTGCTACAACTCTGTGTGATTTACAATAGACTTCATCTGGGCCATCTTCTCCCTGTCTTTTCTATCTCTCCAAAGAAGTCAAAACTGAGGAATTAGATATAGTAAACCTTAAATTTGACTCTTGAAAATATGAAAATCAAAACTGAGGAATTAGGTATATTAAACCTTAAATCTGACTCTTGAAAATATGAGTCCTTGCTTTGCAACTTTGTCTTTGTTCCTTGTCAGTCTGGTTTTTAGTGTTACTGTGAATTAATGAGTTATCAAAAGTAACATAAATAAAGGCAGGACAATTCACATGGGTGCTGAAGATTCAGAAACCTAACTGTTGTATTTGTTGGGCAATATTTGTGGTGCTGGTATAGGTAATAAAGTCTCTGTGTCCTGTGCTGGCCTCATAATGTCAGTGGTAAGTGGTTGTTACCTGTTTTACAAAATAGCTTTCATTTATAACCTCCACATACAGCTTTATTAAGCATAACCTCAGTGCTTAAAATGCTGTAGATGACCTTGGGGAAAACTGGGCATGGCTTCACCTTCCTTTGAGGTAGGTCATGGTTTAATCTTTGTAGTCAAAAAATTATGGTATGAAAAAAACCATCAGCAGTAAGGGAACTAAAAAGTGCCTTCAGGGTCTTATGTTGGGGGTCTTAATTTCTCACAAAACATGACCCAGATAAGGGATGTTTTGCTTGAGTTTTTGCAAGTAACCCATTAGAAGAAACTCCCAGCTGGGATGCTTAAAGCTGGCACTTGTGACTTCTGTAGGTGGGCTGGCTGATAACCAGCTGTGGAAAGGAGGGAGAGAGAGTTCCACTGTCTTCCCTTCTCAGAAATCAGTTTCCTCCATCAAAGTGATTTCTCTTCATCAGGGATGTGGGTGTCACCTCAGCACTGGGGCACATGGCTGGCTTACTGTCCATCAGCTGGGCTGCAGTAGCTACCTGCATTGCTCTTAGCTCCTAGGATGTGAATAGGAGATAATCTGCATACACATCTTTCAGTGATTTTTCTGGCTAATGCATTTCACTTTACCTTTGCTGTGGCATGTGTGTGACAACTTGCTGCTATTTAGCTGAAAAATACTATAGTAATAGTGGTGGTATGTTAATTACTTTTGATGTGCAAGTCCTCAATTTACTTTGAAACTTGTTTTGTTCAAGTGACATATGTGTTCTGCATGTGTATCTCAAGGGGCAAATTGTAATAGAGAAGTTTTGCAGATTGTTTTGATTTTCAGGCTATTGTAGATTTTCAGGTTATTAAATACATCCATGATAAAGAGTCTTAAGTGACTGGAGTTTCTACAGCAGTTCCCAGTGCATTTTTGCAAGATCTAGGGATAGCAGAGCTGGATAAGGAGGAGATAAATATGATGTAATTCCTGATGTCCCACTGGCAGGGAAATAAATGCAACAAATAGCTATTTCCAGGTATTTAGGAGCTGTGCAGGACTTTGTATCACATGTAGGGCCACTCTTTCTCAGATACCTTCCCCTTCTCTCACCCTCCAAGACACAGTTGTCTCAGTTCTGTGACACAGAATCACAGAATATCTCAAACTGGAAGGGACTCACAAGGGTGACATGTTTTACACCAGCCCAAGTGCAGATGAGTTTCACAGAACAAAAATCCACTTTTAAATAAATCATCTTAAAATTGAAACTTTTCAGCTAATGAACACGTAAAATTGTTTCTGTGTTCCAAAGCTGTAATCCTGTCAAGTCTCTTTATTTTCAGCAATTTAAAGGCAGCTGTTTAAGGGAAGATAGTAAACAGCTTTAACTAGGAAGACCTGTTACAAAGCCATGTGTCTGCTCCCAGTTGCTTTACTTCAGATGAATACAGCTAATAGGTGACCCAAACCAGTTTCCTCATTTTATCTTAAATCCCTTCATTCTTGCTCTCAGTGTTTAAATGAGTAAAAGCTTATGAGTGTAAGTTCATGTGCAGGAACATCCCAGAACAAACCAATTGAAGGGTAAAGCATTTACTAAGTGTTACCCTCTGTAGGAGTGACAATGCATGGCAGAAATCAAAATGATGATGCACATCCATCTATTGTTTGTGTAGGGAATGGGAGGATGTTTGTTAAATGTCTGTTTCTCCCCCCAGAAATTTTACAGAAAGATTTTTTTTCTGACCAGCTTAGGAGCCCTATGAGGAGAGGCTGAGGGAGCTGGGGTTGTTTAGCCTGGAGAAGAGGAGGCTCAGGGGTGACCTCATTGCTGTCTACAACTACCTGAAAGGAGGTTGCTACCAGGTGGGGGTTGGTCTCTTCTCCCAGGCAACCAGCACCAGAACAAGAGGACACAGTCTCAAGTTGTGCCAGGGGAGTTATAGGCTGGAGGTGAGGAGAAAGTTCTTCACAGAGAGAGATTTGCCGTTGGAATGGGCTGCCCAGGGAGGTGGTGGAGTCACTGTCCCTGGAGATGTTCAAGGAAAGACTGGATGAGGCACTTAGTGTCATGGTCTAGTTGACTGGATAGGGCTGGGTGATGGGTTGGACTGGATGATCTTGGAGGTCTCTTCCAACCTGGTTGATTCTCTGATTCAGGATGACAACATGACTTCTGTGCTACTGGCTTAGCATTCCTACTCTGATGGTTTGTAAACTGGTGTGGTGCTTGCACGCTTGACACCATCAGTTGTAGTCTTTTCATCCAAATTAAAGCTTGGGGAGGAATCCTATCATCGTGTAAACTGAGCTAGAACTCTTTCATGAGGGTTGTCTTTGGTTTTTCATAATGTGGACTACATGCTGTGACTGTCTGGGGAACAGGTGTGCACGTGAATGTTGTCAGTTAAGGGCAATCAAGAATTAATTGGTATAGCCATAAAGAAAAGTCCCCCAGGGGCTGGAGAGTCCCAGGATATTGTAATCTGTTATTCTATTCTGTTTTCCTGTGTTTCCCTACTTAAGGGAGCATACAGCCCAAGCTCTCTCTAGCTCTCTTCTCTCCAGTCAGACGTGCATGCTCTTACCTTATGGTCTGTGGGGAGAGTTTTTCTCTTGGCCTTGGCTGGCAGAGAGTTTCCAGCTCTGCAGCAGGGCCCATTGAAGCCAGTGGTCAGCCTGGGTCTAGAGGGGGAGCCACTTTGGCTGCTCTTGGGCCTGCCGAGACTGAGCAGGGTGGAGGTTTCTGGAAGGTCTTGGCCTGGAATGCCTTTTGTATGCATTTGTAAATAGAATTTCTATCTAAACCTCCAATCCAGTGTGGAGCATTTTTATTTTACTCCTTGGAAAAGGGGTGAAATATCTTTTCTGTCCTTTTGCCCCAGGGCAGCTCATGGCTCAAAACTAGGGCAGTGAGTGGCACGATGTCAAGCACAGAGTCACCCTGGACGCCTTACTCAAGCTGCACAAACATGATGCTTGCTTCCTGTGTCTGGGAGAATGTTGTGTTAGAGATCTTGATCCACCTCTTTCCTTGGAAGCCCTTTCAAAGGTGCAGAATATGATGTTCTCCCATGTTGATTTCATTCACAGAAGAAAAACCTCACCTGGGCACTTTGTGCTGAGTGAGCATGAAGTAATCTGCTTCAGTTTATTCAGGCACAGAGTTGTGTGCTGAAGTAAGTGGCCATGTTTCACTTCCCTCACTCACCCAGTGTAGCTCTTCAGTACTGATTCTTCAGGAACTGCCTGTGGACCAGTATAAACTGGGGCATCATAACACCTGTCCAGTGTTGTTTGTTTCTAAAGTGAATGAATCTGGAAAATTCCTTATGAAATAAAACATTAATGGGAGAAAACAGAGTCTTATTACCATCTGGTTAACTCTCAAAGTTTGACTTCCTTATTAATCTATTGCTGAGTGCCATCCTAGATCTGTTCTTGCACTTGGCTTAGGTTGTAGAACCAAATTCCAGGGACAGAAAATAATCATCCTCATTCACTTGTACAATAAGGTAAATCACTTCAGCATTTCTTTCCCATGCTGCACCACTAGCCACTGGCATGCTATTGGGTAAAGCTATAGAATCATAGAGATTGGAAAAGATTTCTGTGATTGCTGAGTCCAACTCAGCAACCCAACACTGCCCAGTTCAACACTTGACATAAACTATAGTTTCTCTATAGATCATCACATCTAAGCTGTCTCCTTCCCCTGTAGCCTGATGTCTGCAACCCTCTGTGTCCCAAAGCCCAGTGTTTTTCCACGATTTGACCTAGCAGAGGTGGTATCAAAGCACTCCAAACCCATGCTCTAGCCATCCCTGCCCTCCTCTGGGAGAACACCTGGTAGCTAATTCTCTGCTGAGAACTGTCTGAAGACCTGGACTTTCAGGAGCTAAGCAGATAACAGTTTAGCTCCCTAGAAGGTGTGTTTAAAAAAATGTGCAATATTCCTTTTTCCTATCACACAAGCAATGTGTCCCTTTGTGTGTGCTTCACCTATTGGAATACGTTAATGGTAGATGACAGTTCTGTTCAGGAAATCAGTCTTCCCCTGTTTACAGATCAGGATGTAAATCACAATCCAGGAACTGGTGGCCTGGTTTTGTTTTTCTGTTTCTTACACTTTCATCTAGCAAAGCTTACTCAGTCTGAACTTAGCTTTAAAGTGTCTTAAAATCATCCCCTGCTTTGCACAGTTTTAGTCTGCAGTTAGGGGAGCAGGCTGGGCTGAGCCCTAGCTTGGGCTAAAAGTTGTGACACTTGGCAGCCAGAGTTTAATTTCCCAGTTGAGCACCTCTGGGGATCAAATCAACAAGGAGCCAGCTCTTCAAAAGAGCTGACCATGGGAAATGAGAGCTGAGCTTTAAAGCTGCTTTAGCCTTCAATTGTTTGCCAATGAGGCAAAATGCTCTACCTTTGAATTTTCTGAGAATTTGGAGGAAGTGATGCTTCATCAACTTCTGCCACATCTTTTCTGGGAGAAAACTGGGAGAGTCCCCAGATGCTTTCCTAAAGAAGAGAAAAGATACAGGTGGGATATGCTGGGCATGTAAAAATCCCCCAGCAAGGCAGTGGGAAGCCTGCTCACAACTGCACCAAGAGGTGGATGCCCAGGAATGTCCAGTTCATCTTTCCAAGCTCTTATTTTTATTATTTTTTTCTTTCCTTTGTTTCAGACTCAGAGTTTGTCTCTACAGAAAGGCATTCAGTACATTGTTATTTGTTTAAAGCTCTAATGAGCAAAAAATTGCTTTTCCTTCTCTAATAGCAAGTCAAAGGCACTTGTACTGGTTGCATGCCAAAAGACAACATAATTGTACAGCACATGTTGGTGTTTATTAGTAGAACTGCTTGCATTGGGCATTTTCTCTGCCTCCTGATGCCAGTTTTGTGTCACAACACAGAGCAAATAATTTCCTTTCATTAGGGTTTTTCAGTGCAGCCCACCTTGCAGGAGGTGATCTGAGGGAGTCTGGTTTGCTTTGTTTAGGAGACAAGGCTGCCCACACAACTCTGAAGTTTTTTCTGAACATCTGAACAATGCAGTCAGTGAAGCTGAGTTTGGATAAAATGATAAAGCAGTTTCTGAAAGAGAACTCTGTCAGATGACTTTAGACAAAATGAAACCTTTCAAGAGGGCATACTTTCTAAATAGATTGAAATCTGCCTCTGGTTCTTCATTTTCTTATCACCATGCAAAATAGGCTTTTAGTAATGATTAAATACCCTGGTGGTTGTAAGGGAGTGCCACAACCAGCTAAGGTCATCTTATACTTTCCAATGTGTTACTTGCAGGGCAGTTGTGGCTGTCATTTTTGTTATTTGAAAGAGGTGGAAGGGGATTGGAATTGTGAAATTGAGAAATATTTGCCTGCAGGAATTAATCTGAGCTGTCTAGCTTGAGCAGCAGCATCCAATGAAGTAAGAGGCTTCAGCAGCAGTTTGTTGCTCATGATGATATTTTCACTGAGAGAGCCAGGCAAAAGAGCTCATCATGTTTCTGTTACACTCTCAGGTGTCTAAACAGAAGAACTGGTTTTAGCAACTGAAGGTGGTAAATAGGATAGCTACTTTGACTCATCAGCCACCAAAGCATAACATGTGGTACATAGAGAAAAGTGTGCTGCTTTGTACAGTTAGACTTGGGGTCATATTTGTTTAGACAATTTAGAGACCTTATATATAATTGTCTTTGTTTGTTTGGGGTTTTTTTCTCTGTTGTGTATGTGAAGTCCATTTACAAAGTCTTAGTTGTGTTCACCACCATGGCTCTCAACTCCCTGAAAGGAGGTTGTAGTGAGGTGGGGGTTGATTTGATCTCCCAAGTAACAACCCATAGGAAATGGCCTCAAGTTGTGCCAGGGGAAGTTTAAGTTGGATATTTGGAAACATTTCTTCACCAAAAGAGTTGTTAAGCCCTGGGACAGGCTGCCCAGGAAGTGGTGATGTCACCATCTGTGGAGGTATTTAAGAGATGTGTAGATATGGTAGTGAGGAAGATGGTTCAGTGGTGGATTTGGTGGTGTTAGGTTAGTGGTTGGACTTGATGATCTCACAGATCTTTTCCAACCACAACAGCTCTGTGATATCTCTGTGCTTAGGGCATCCTGCTTTGGCTTAGCCTGGTCCTGCAGAAGCTACTGCAGACAAAATTGAGCTGGAGCCAGGAGCATCTCTGAAGTGCTTGCTGCAGCTGCTTGTGGAGGATAGAGAGGCTACTGTCAGAAATGAATGACAATTAAGCACAATTTTACCTGTTACTGAGAAAAGACAACTCCACTGGTACTACATACTCGTCACACCACTGAAAGCAGGGCAATTTCTTCCACCTTTCTAGCTCAGAAAATGTTTTACCTTTCTATTTTCAGCTGTTTTTCAAGCTTTCTTTAAAGATGCACTCTGCTCTCAACTGACTGTCTGAACAGTTTTTGGAGAAGTGCTGTTGAGGAGCTGACTTGAGTGAACTTGATCATCTGTATTTATTAGACTGTAATGAAGATACAGGTCTTTGATTTGGCCAGAATTCACCTCCTGAAGTTAAACTGGCATTCACCACCCTGAGAGATTAAAGCAACTGAACAAAACAACTAATTGTGGGCAGGCTTTTACAATGCAGACGCAAGCCATGCATGTCCCATCTCTAGTATATGTTAAATGTAATTTATGAAGCTTAGGTTCTTAAACTTTTATTAAATGTCATTATTTAGATTTTGCTGGATTTTTATTTTGGTTGAGAAGTGGTTGCAAAGGTTAATTTATGGCAAAGGCATGTAGAGCTTCTCTGAGACATGTTTTTAAATGAAATTAATTACTACACCAGCACTAGAAAACATACTTTGCTTACAGGTGTTTTGTGGGGATAAATGCTTTGGGTTGCCACACCTCAGAGTCTAAAGGAATGAAGGTTAGGTGAGTTGTAGAAGAATTCTGGGGAAGAGCACTCACTTGCATGCCAAAGGCAGGCAGCTTTTCTTTGCATGATTTTGCATATTTGTGAGTAAATTGAAGTATTAACCATCTACCAGATACAGCAGTAATGATGGAGTAGTTGGCAGATGGAAGCCCACCTCAGGTGGGTACGGAATTGCTATTGGAAAACAAAGTGGCAGAGGTGCTCTTGGGAGGGGGTGTGCTTTGCAAACAGAGTTTTCAACCTTCACATGGTTTCTCTGCACTGCTTCAGCACTTGCAGTTTTGTTTTCCTTGCAATCAGTGTATTCCTGTAACTTAATGACTCACTTCTCATTGGCGTTGGGAAGACAAGCAAAGAGGACAAGGAAGGCTGCTAGCAGCACATAGCTGTGGTTAATGGCAGAGATTTATGGTGTGAATTCATTGTATTCCTCTCCCTTGAGCTAGAGTGAACTTCCTGTGAGTGCTGAGCAAGAAGAGCAAGGTAACATCATTTTGTTTAAACATTGCTTCTTGATTTATGCCTTGGGACCAAGGAACATGAGCCGGTTTAGAGGACTTCTGCTTGAGTCTGGAAACTGATGAGTTGCCATCATTCAAACTGTGGAAATTTAAAAGGAGAGAACAAATGAAAGAAAAAAAATCTTAATTCTTTGTTCCAGACCTTCTCAAGGAATCAGCAACTGGCTTTTTAACTGCAGGATGAGTCTCGGGGGCAAGCCTGGGCAGGAAAGCTGGACTCTCTAAGTGGCATTTTGCTGAGCATGTCTCTTCTTTTTCCTCCTGCATGTCTTACTCCAGAGTAACACACAGGAAGTCCTCTATCAACTCAGGCTTAATTCCCCTCCTGTTACCCTTTTCTAAGTTGAGTCCTTACCTCCGGGAGGGCAAAGATGCTCTCAGCCTTCCCCTCCCACAACGAGGAGAAGGAAAACAGCTAAGTGAGCAGGGGAAGAAGTACCTGAACTTCACGATGGGTTTTTTTTCCCACTTCATAAAATACCAATTTCAGCAACCCTTCATTACATGAATTGTTGACTGGTTCTTTGTTTTCAGAGCTCAGAAATGTTTCCAGTGGCCTTTTTTTCCACGTAGGTCACTAAGCTGTGTGTCAGACAAGTCTGTTCTCTCCCTTCTTTCTCGTGTCGTGACTCACGCTCTCCGAGTCACGCAGTACCTATGTCTGATTAGCATAAATACCTGATGGGTTTGGATTGCTGCACAACCAAATGCAGTGCAACCAAGAAGAGCTGTTGTTTTGTTTTCATTTTTTTTCCTTTATGCCTTAATAATGTTTTATTGTTTTCACAGTTCTGAAAGTGTAATTTCTAGCAAGTTTGCTGACTCTTGAGAGAAATGTGAGAGAAAGTACATTAAAACAATAGTTGTAAACAGTTTTATGGTTATACAGTAAACGACTTCCAATAACCTTAGTTTGCAGGGTTTCTTCTTTCTGGAGCCAAAGACAGTGCCTGTGCCTTCATGGTTTAGGCATATAGTCACATTTCAAGAGCAGATAAATATGTTTGTAGTATTATATCCACAAAAAATGAGTATGTCTTAGGGTTGCTATATTGTCTGAAGTTTGGTCTGTCCTTGTGCGCGTTGACTTTGTTGAACACGCTCTATTGAGACGTCTCATGGCTGGACAACTCTTCTACATAGCTCTGTTTTTCCAACACCTGTACTGACCTGGTGAGTTCCAAAATCATAGAATCAACAAGGTTGGAAAAGACCTCAGAGGTCATTGAGTCTAACCTAACAGCCAGCACCTCATGACTAACCAAACCGTGGCTTCAAATGCCACATCCAATCCTTTTTTGAACACCTTCCTGGGCAGCACATTCCAAATAGAATCATAGTTCCTTCCTTCGAGAGGTGCAGAAGTGTTTCCTGAAGAGACTCAGACCTGACCTAACTTTCTGGTTCAAAGGCTTGCAAAATCTGATGTTACTACCAGTTTTAAACCATTTAGTGCTATGGAAGGAGGAGCAGATCTTCTGGCTCTTTGTATTTGACTGTGCTTGCTATTTTGTTTTGAAGGTGTACAAGGGAGAAGAGACCACATTCCACATCTCAGGCCTTCAAGTCAACACAGATTATCGGTTTCGCGTCTGCGTTTGCCGCCGGTGCTTGGATACCTCACAGGAACTTTGTGGACCTTTCAGCCCCTCCGTTGCCTTTATGCCTCAGCGAAACGAGATCATGCTTGCAGGAGAAATGGGCAGCATAGATGATCCGAAGATCAAGAGCATGATTCCTACTGATGAACAGTTTGCAGCCCTCATCGTTCTTGGTTTTGCAAGTTTGTCAATTTTATTTGCCTGTATATTACAGTACTTCTTTATGAAGTAGAGATTCAATGGGAGTTTGAGATACAAAATTTAACTAATGCTACGCATTATAATCCACACATTTATTCAGATATTCCTTTTTTTGTTTTGTTCTCATTTTGAAATCCTTTTGTCCTACCATGCATTTTATATACTTCTCTTGTTTTTACAGTTTTAGCTTGAAGAAAAAGATAAATCAGTGTTTTGGTGCACCTTTTTGAAATTCAAAACTAGGAAGTGGTCAAACTGGAGAAACAAGCAAACCAGATACCAAAAGCAAGATTATTTTTTTTTTTAACTTTTTTTTCCTTCACGGTTTTAGAATCATCACCAATTTGCCTTTTCAATGTTGTTTTGGGTTGTTTGTTGTTTGTTTTTTTTTCACTGAAGTTCATCCAGTCTCCTATTTTACCTTACTATTTAGGAAATTTTAATCATGAGTCACTCTTGTCTCTGCTTTTTCCTTCTAAGCATTAGTCACAAGTGTGTATAGTGGTAAGACTAGAGTACAGTGTTAGTCAACAGTACCAGGTTTTCCTTGAACAGTATTAGCAATGTTGCCTATGAATTATTCACTACATTTGCCCCATTTTTTTTTTGCCACATTTTTTTTTCCAAGATGAAACCTAAGTTGCTCTTTTAACTCTTTAGTGCATTTAAATCAGAACAATTTCCTGCAGTCCAAAAACCTTTTTAATTATCTGTTCTTTTTACAGTTACAACACTATAAACTGCCTGTATACGAGATGTAATAACCAAACTGCATATAAATTATGAAGCATTATGGAGAGGTTTTTTTTTTTACCTTTTTTTGATTCCTAGCGGTGATTTTTAAGAGGGCATTGTGCAATAGTTAGCTATTCCCATGTTCAGCTATTTAAAAGCTGCTTTAACTTGTCTGTTTGTCACTGTATATAACTATTCCTAATCTAATACTAGATATTATTCTATTATGTTCAGCCTGATTTATATGATTAGAGCTGGTGACAGCATACTGCCTCTACTGAATTAGGTGATATTTACACTCAATGTAAGCAAACTTTACTGTCAGTTGATCTTTTTTGATTATTATTATTGTTGTTGTTGTTTTGTTTTTTTTTTTAGAGGGGTATCCATTTTATGGAACTTTCTTGGAGGTATCAGAGATTAGATCTGTTTATTTCAAATACCTTAGATGGGCGTCTACGCTCTTCTTACCACAGGGCTAATTGAACTCACTTGGTACATGGCAAAATTCAGATGAGAGTCCTGCAGAGGAATAATCTCTGCTCTGATGGGACTGTCTCCCTGCCCCCCCTCCTGCCTGCCCCTTCCCAGACACACATTTTTAATCCATCAAGATACTAGATTTTTAACTCTGGAGTCATTGGGTTATTTATATTCAGTCAACATTGTGCGAGTACCTCAGGGACAGAAGTGAGCTGGAGGTGCAAATAGATTCCAAAAGGGTGCAACAGACACAGCATATTCCCCTGCCTCTTGTTTATGTATATTTTTGCTACTTGGTTTTGCTTTTGTCCTAGCTGTTTTGTGCTCTGTCTTAAGGTTCAGTGTCCTGTACTAGCATCATAGTCCCTTAACCAAAGTAATGGGGAAGAAAAAAAAAACAAAAACAAAAACAAAAAAACACCACAGCATTATTTTTGTCTTAGTTTTATTTATACTATATTCTGCATACAGTACTTTAAATACCAATTACAGTGCAATCTTTTATTTATTGTAAAAAAAAAATTAAAAAATAAAAATAAAATAAAAAATAAAAAGTGTACTTATGTACTAATCCCCCTCCCTACCTTCCCCCTGTAGCATGTTATATTTTGTCTGGTTTATACTGTTGTACTTTAGGTCAACTTTTTTTACCTGGCAGCATTCCTAGTAGTATTAATCCTCTTACGTTTTCTAGTGGTTTGTTTATTTTTTTTTTTTAAGATGGAAGCATCTAGTACATTAAATGCCAAATAAATAAATAAACAACAACAACAAAAACCCCAACATTAGCAGTGATTCAAACGTTTACATGTATCCAAAAAAACCCATAATCATCTCTGGAAAGAAAGTGCTAAGATCAATGAATTATTCTGTGTGCCTCTCTAGATGTAGCAAATACTAGAAATGTTCTGTATTTTGTTATTGACTATAATTAGTTTAATTTAGCCTGGCAAACTAATGGCATGGAGCTAAATATATATGTTTTGGGGGTTGTTTTGATTTTGGATTTTTTTGTTTTGTTTTGTTTGGGTTGGTTTGTTTTGTTTTTCCAAAGTCATGGCTTGTCAAATTTATTTACATCTTATTTAAATTTATTTGTGATGCAAAACTTTGTGACCTTGCCTCTGTATTTTGTGAGCAAAGCATATGCAGCCGTTTGCCACGGAGGGGAGAAGAGTGTATTTTTTAAAGCAGTTGAGAAGATATTGCTAGTTTGGAATCCCAGAAATCGGAATAGGTTCCCTTTTTGCCTTTTTTTTTTTTTTTATTATTATTATTTTTATTTTGGGAATATTGTTTCAGCAGTGCTGCTATGAAATCCAAGCTTGACACCTTTTTTTTTTTTTTAAAAACAAAAAATTATTTAAAGGAAAAAAAATTAAATATAAATGAAAGAAAAAAAATCCACTTTGCTTTAGATTATTTGATCCATTTTTGATGATGAGATACAAGTGAGGCTGTATAGCAGCCAGCAGAAGTTTAGAGAAAAGCAAAGCAATCGGTTACACTTGATGTCACTGCTGATTTGTTTGGTGTCCCTCAGAATCACACTAGCAAAATTGCCCAGTCCCACCTCACGGTTAGCAGAGCCTTCTGTAGGAGCTGGGACCAGGCCCTCAGTAAGTGAATTTGGTGTTCTTTCAGTTTGTGTATTCTGCCATAGTGACTTGACTGTCGTTCATGTATTAACACCACAAGGCAGCATCCCAGGTGTTAAACCATTCCTCTCCTTGCCGCTGACCCACCGCTGGCTGATGCCTTGACTCTGCCCAGACATCCCTGTGCCCGTTGACCCAGCGATAGCAGGTGCTGCATCCAACCCGAGGGCTCTCTGCTCTCCAAGAGATCATCAACAACCACAAAAGGTAAAATGAAACACTACAACCCTTGAGGAAGGAGAGAGATGTTTTTGTATTGTTCTGCCACCTTCTTTCTGAACTTGAAATGTTTTCTAATCTTGTTTGTTGGCTACAGTAGCTCAGTATTCAGTGTCACCATTGAGAAGTGCCCTAACTGAATGTGTATGAACCTTATCCTTGCACAGTTCTTTAAATTGAAAAAAAAATAAATTAAAAAAAAAAGTTTTTACCTCACTATGGGAACATACATTCCAAGCTTTTCAACTTAAAAATAAAATAAAATATAATCATAAGTTTTCTTGTATTGTAAATTTTAGACTATTTCATATGCATTGTATTAAAACTGCCATATCAAATTTAATGTATAGATTTTGCAAATACTACACTATGTATGTAAGACTTAACTGTATCTGTAGTGTATATGTAATATATTTATGCCCAATAAATGTTTTAATTCTTTCTGATATCACCAGAAGTTTTCTTCATTGGAAGAGACAGCCTTCATGTGGCCCCTGTCCAGCAGGTCATTGGTGTTGCTGCAGCAGGAGTGAGAAGCCTGAGTTAATTCAGGATGTTTCTCATTTGTAGTTGGAATGATTTTGTGTTACTCAGGAAACCTTTGCTGGTGCAGTTTATGGAATAATATTTTCTTAGACAGAAATCATAGAATACATCTGGTTGGAAGAGGCCTGGAAGATCATCCAGTCCAACCCTCGACCCAGCACTGAAAGGCCAACACTAAACCGTGGCCCCAGGCACCCAGGTCCATGTGCTGCTCAAACTCCTCCAGGGATGGTGACTGCAGCACTGCCCTGGGCAGACCATTCCAGTGTTTGAGAACCCTTTCAGTGAAGAAATATTCCCTAACATCCAGTCTGAACCTCCCCTGGTACAGCTTGAAACCATTTCCTCTCCTGTCATTTGCCACCAAAGAGAAGAGGCTGCCCCTTCCTCACTCCAACCTCCCTTCAGGTAGCTGTAGGGAGTGATGAGATCTCCCTTCAGCCTCCTCCAGACTGAACACCCCCAGCTCCCTCAGACACTCCTCATAGGCCACGTGCTCCAGGCCCTTCAAGAGCCTCATTGCCCTTCTCTGGACATGTTCAGCACCTCCATGTCCTTCTTGTAGTGAGGGGCCCAGAACTGAACACAATACTCAAGGTGTGGCCTCACCATTGCTCAGAACAGGGGGACTGATCACCATCACATTTCTAATCCAAGCCAGGATGCCATTGGCTTTCTTGACCACCTGGGCACACTGCTGGCTCATGTTCAGTCAACTATCAACCAATACCCCCAGGTCCCTCTCTGAGTCACAGCTTTCCAGCTGCACATCCCCAAGGCTGTAGTTTGCCATGAGGTTGTTGTGACCCAAGTGCAGGACCTGGCACTTGGCCTTGCTGAACTTCATACAATTAGCCTTGGCCCACTAGTCTAACCTGTCCAGAGGCCGTTGCAAAGCTGCCCTATCCTCTAGCAGACTGACCCAGCCACCCAGCTTGGTGTCCTCTGCAAACTTACTGAGGGTGTACTCAATGCCTTCATCCAGATCACTGATAAAGATATTGAAGAGAACAGACCCCAGTACTGAACCCTTTCTTCTTGACTGGGAGGAATCATTGTCCTCACCCCAGAGCTGCCCAGCTTTAGACAGTGTCACCTTGTAGCGGTCAGCTCTGACAGCTGCCCTGCAGTTTGCTTCCCTCAGCAGGGCTGATGCACACTGAGGAAAAACTTCACAGAAATAACCTTCAAGTCAGGTTTCTGTGGCTTTTTAATCACTTCTTTTAAACAGCTTGCATGAAAAATCTAAGGATAGTAAAAATGCACCTAGATCTGTTACCTCGCAATTAAACCTTGAAATATCAGAACTTATCACTTCATTGTGTGCAATCAATTGAATGACTCATCATAAAGGATTAGTCTGATATGTGCACGTTTCTTGGCAAACAGATTAATGTTTGTTTTTGAAACAACTTCTTCAAGTTGCTGAGGAAATACAACATTGGATTTGTTTGCTTCTCTAATAACCACAATTTACAACCTGAGTGTGTTTTACCTAAGGAAATGGAGTCATTTTCTTCACGTGGCTACTCAGCTATTTTTCTTTTTCATTTAAGCAACAGCTTGTCAAAACAATCTCTCTTTAACAAGATATTTTAAATATGTCCATTTGGTATCTGAAGAGATCTTTTCTTTCCAGTAGTTCCCAGGGTACAGTATTGCCATAGGTGCCCGCAGAGAGGCTGGACAACAGGTGAAGCCCATGGGAGTGAAAGAGGATTTAGGTATTTACTGTTGGAGCTCTGAATGTTGTAATGTTAGAACCCACAGGTTTGGTGCAGAGATGCTGGGTCCCTTTCCCACACCCAGACTATGCAGAGGTGGAGTAAGTAGCACAAACTCCACTGGATTTTTCCCTTGCAAGGAAATACAGAGCAAGTTGTGTCCGAGCCCAGGCAGTACTGTACCAGCTCCTCGTGCTGGCTCATACCTGCTAAGAGAAAAGTATCTGATGTGAAAAGGTTTGAAAAAGAGCAGGGTCTCAATTTTCTAGATATTTTTGTGGCCTCACAAAGAACCCCCAAGCTGATTCAGTAGCTGGATGTGGCCCACAGCACATCCTGCAGTTTGAGCAGTCTCCAGGTCTGCCAGCAGCGCAGTGTGGTCAGCAGGCTGGTGGCTGCTGTTTCTATAGCAGCAGCAATCCTCTCTCTCCTCTGTAATCAAGGAGCCTGTTCCAAAGTGGAACAGGTAGAATTTGTTTTGCTTTTTACTTCAGTCACTGACAAGTCTGGAGCATGTTTGGTTTGGTGGGGGAAGGCTGAGCCCCTTTTAGTTGGGGGGAATCTCTGTAGCAGGTTAAGGTTGGATATTGGAAGAAACTTCTTCACTTGAAAGGGATCTCAGACACTGGAACAGGCTGCCCAGGGAGGTGTTTGAATCCACATCCCTGGAGGGGTTTAAAAGACATACACATGTGATGCTGAGGGACGTTGTTTAGCACCAGACTTGTTAGAGTGAGATAATGGTTGGACTCAATGATCTTAAAGGTCTTTTCCAACCAAAATGATTCTATAAGAAACCAGAATATCAAAGCAAGATGTGGCACAATCTGAGCCACCTGCTCCCTGGGACAAGGAAGAAAGCAAATAGGATCTGGAGGTAGCATCAATCCATCTTCACCTTCTGATGAACTTTTCCTGCCAGACTCATGTCTTTGAATTTTAGGTGATGCTCAAATTCATCCTACTGTAAATGACACTTCCTTAAAAGAAGTGCTCAAATCCAGCCTTTGTGTCAGGGGACTGGGGGTCTCCTGCCTCCCCTGTCTTGAAGTACAGAAGAGGTATTTGAAAATGCCCCTAAAAATTAAATACTTTGAGAACTCCAGCTAAGAGGCTTCCAAGGCAGCTGATATCCCTTGAAAATGCAATCTCATCAGCAGCGCATTTAATAAGTTCTAAACGGTTGCATCTGTTTCTGCTCTTGACAATTGCTGTCTCTCACAATGGGCAGATCCTTGGCTGGGTGAAATGAAGTAAGAGGCTTCAGAGGGTGCTTTCAAAGAGAGTGCATTAACCTGCTATCTGCTGTTATTTAGGTGAATGTGCTCTTATTAATTTAAGTAGTTACTCTGCTAATTGCTGACAGGGATGGTATTGCATGCAATCAAAACTATTTTTAGGTCTACTGGCATGGTTAATAAGTAACTGCTTGGGTCAGCGTGCTCAGTGGATGTAATTTCTTAGTAATTTTATTATCTCTCTCACTTTCTGTCCTATGAAGGCAATTAGTCTCAACAAACAAAATGGAGCAAACAGTAGGGATGCAGAAGTCTTGTGAGGATTCAGATGTGAATAGAGATGAGAAATTCAGCCTAATCCAGTGCAAATATTCTATTTATTATTTTGCAGCTCAAATGCTTTCTCTCCCCACAAGATGCTTGTGTGCTGGTCAGGGTGTCCTTGGTTGGGAGGGCTCTGCAGGATGCTGCTCAGTGCCTGCCCAGCTGGCAGCGCAGTGCGGTGAGATTTGGCACACTGAGAAAAAGTGAATCTCTGCTCTCAGCAGGGCCAAATGTTCCCTGGGGTGCTGCTGTATGGACTGTGCACAGTGCTAGGTGTAGCTCTGGAACTGTAATGAGAATAGTGTTCAAGCACAGCTCCTGTCTTTGCCTTCTCTCCAGTGTGGGGGTCAGGTGTTTCTTCTGCATGTCACAGCCCTGTCTCTCATGTCTGTCTGGTTTAAAGTGATGTGTGATGGACTTCAGTGTTTTGAAATCAGAAGCATCACAGCTGTACAAACCTCTGGTAATTCTCCAAGTAAGCCCTGCCTGGGCAGTGGTGGCACAAGTCCCTTCCTCCAGCTTGCATCAGCCCATCTTGCAGGATGGGACAGTTGACACAGGCCTCACCACAGCCTGTGGCAGCAGCACGCCTCTAGCTACACAGCAGACTCCAAATCACTGTGATGTGGGAAATCAGGCACAAAGCACAGCAAAGACTGAGGAGAAAGCAGGTAAGTGCAATCCTCTTATGGTTTTTAACACCACAGCAGGAGCAGCTGGTTGGAGGTGATTTTTGTCCAAGGCTAGGACAGCCAGCTGCAGCAGCTCTCTGAGTGGCTTTGGTTAGCCTTGCAGGTTACCTTTTTTTGTGAGAAGGAACCCACTGGTGTGATCTGAGCACAGCTGGCAGGGGTTTGTTTCCCCTACCTATTGGCATTGGCTCAGAGATGCTCAGGCAGTGCCCAAGGGACATCAACACATCTGCACTGGAGCCAGGACACCAACCAAGGCCCCAGGAAACCCTCGTGCTGGCCACCTGCTTCCCCCCTCACAAACTAACAATACTTCAGGGGTTCAAAATTGCACATTTGATCCAAATGAGCTCAGAAGATGGCATCTTTTGCAGCCCCATGCTGGTGCCCCTGGCACAGCAGCGAGTTTTACACTAATCAAGCACATCAGCCCTGCTTGACAAGAATACCAAGATGTGACTGCCTGGGCCATGTGTGGCCATGAATATTGGCTGAATGTCTGGTGAGAATTTGGAGCATAATTTCTTGCTGTCTTCTGTAAGGCTGGTGTGCTAAAGCTATTTCAATCCCTGCACCTCAGAGCTCATCGTGCTCGCTGCGGAGCAGACTCATGGTGTTAGATTCCCTCCCTGCCTGCCCTAATGAAGGATGATTTGTGGCACCACACCTGTTGGGGAAGCAGGCTGTGCAGGGATGAACAATGTGGATAAAGGCTTGGAAACCACCATGCCTTTTCTTTCTCATGGACAGCACTGCAATGATGTGAAAATCAATGGGAGCCTGAGAAAAAGGGAAAGGGAGTAATGCTCTTCTCTTTTGATCCAGCAGCATTCAAAGTGGGGACAAATGCTGGGGGAGCATCTCCTGTGCCCTGAGGGCAGCCTCTGGAGTCGAGGATGGGGTTCTTTGCTTCTGAGAGCAACTTTACTTTATGGACTCACACACATCACCAAACCTTCATTTTCCTCCCACTGAGGGAAATGAAGCAAGTGTGGAGAGAGCAAGAAAATGCCCTCATTGCAGTGTTGTAGCTCCAAGTACAGCTAGAGGACCAACCTGCAGGCTTTCAAAAGGATGTATTTGTTCACAACCAAGAGGGCAGCAGGTTGGCAACCAGGCAGTGCTCACTTTAGATGCTCTTTAGGATTGGTACCTCCTAGTAAGGGACAGTCCTGGGGTCTAGGCAGTGGTTGCCCACAGACATCTCTTTGAAGCCAGCCCCACTGTTATATGGAGTGGCTGAGGGAGCTGTGGTTGTTTAGTCTGAAGAAGGGGAGGCTGAGGGGAGATCTCATCACTCTCTACAACTCCCTGAAAGGAGAGGTAATGAGAGGCTCTGAACTCCGCTCTTGAAAAGTCAGGGCATGCAGGAAAGATGAGGAAAGGTAGTAATATGTGGGTACTGGGCTTGGAAGGGAATGGAGACATTTCTGCTGGGAAGAATGCCAGGAAAGCCTATTAAATGCCCACCAAGTGTACTAGTGACATTTGGTAATGCAAATGTACTTATTGTGTGCTGCAATGACAACCCTGCTAAGGCTCAACACTAAGCAGAAGTGACTGCAGGAACCCCTAAACATTCATCAACACCAGATGGATTCACTTTGTCTCTTACAATTTAGAGGTAAAAGACAATTTCTCATCTGACAATGGCTTTCCCTTTTTTTTTTTTTTGGGGGGGGGTGTGTTGTTGTTTCTTTTGTTTTCCCCCTGAGCAGCAGCAGCAAGGGCTTCTGGAAGCAGAAACTGTGATTTCATGATCTGATAGAGCTGGCAAAGCTGGACCCCATCATCTAACTGCTTTGACCAAGTTTGGCTGAGCAGATGGGACATGAGGCCAGATCCCTGGAGGTTTTACCTGTCTCTCACCAGAAATCACATTTCTGAGTGAAAAGCCATTGGCAAGCACAGCTGAGTGAGGAAAGTGGTTTGCTCCTGTGAAGTTCCTGGTTCTTTGTGTGGAGCTGGGGAGGAGTCTGCTGCACTACATGGGGTGGGAGGAGATGGTTGGAGTGGAGTGTGTGTACCCCTGCCCTGTGTGGATGATGGCCCTGCTAAATCAACAGAGAGACTTCATGTAAAGCCCTGTGAGCTTCCAGCTCCTTCAGGCTCTGCTTGTGTTACAGATGGGCAGTGTGTAACTCTAGTAGGCTGTGTAAAATTGTGTCACCACCAGCTGCTCCCAAGACATGCCAGCCCCTGCAACTGCATCTGCTGGATATACATCCACCTGGATTACCCAGAGGATTTCCAGGGAAGCTCCTGCACAGGCCCAAGCCCAAGGATGGGTGTAAGAGCTCACATGCAAATACAAATCCCACTGTGGGTGCAGGTGTCTTTACCACTATCATGTGTTCATTGGTTTTACTGCTGGTAGGGGAGTAGAGGCAGGGCTTTGAAAGTGTAGCCTGGGTTTCCTGTGTTGGCTGAGCTCTCTGGAGGCTGCAGTGTCAGCCAGAGGTTACTTATTTCCCATATAACACTTATCAAAAGCTACTGGGCTGAGCACTCCGATGGCAGAGCTTGGGAACAGAAATGATGCTAGGAGCTGCCTGCACCAGCCCACAGCCCAAGGAGTAATGCCCAGAGGGAGGAGAACAGATCTGCACCTTATTGCGTGGTGATAGCATGGTGTGAGCACAGGCTTAAAACACCAGGTGCTTTAATTCCCTTTTTGTAAACCTGGGCTAATATTGTTCATTCAGCTTGTGAGGGCAAAATCTACTCACAGGTTTTCAGCTGGCAGGGTGAGGAAGGTGGTTCAGGGTGTGTGGCAGTAACAACACTGACAGAGTGGTCAGGCATTGGGATGTGCTGCCCAGGGGGGTGGTTGAGTCACCAACCCTGGATGTGTTTAAAGGTGGTTTGGATGTGGTGCTTGGGGATATGGTTTAGGGGTGAAGCTTGTAGAATAGGGTTCTGGGTTGGACTTGGTGATCCTGAGGGTCTTTCCCAACCTGAATGTTTCTGTGATTCTGTGACACAGGCACCACTGGGATAGGAGGAGTTAGGTAGATTTTTGTTTTGTTTTGTTTCACCAAATTTTGAATTTATGTCTCAAGATAGAATTTATCTCCTTGAGGCCAAAAAGTTTTTGGAAATGATATCTAAAGCCATCAGGAAACATTGACTGAAGAGCTCAGGGGAGCTGCTAACAGCCTCTCAAGGCAACACACTGATCAGTGCAAACAAGCACAGACTGGGGCCAGCTGCCTTCAAACCAGCAAAGGGACCACCAGCATCAGCAGCCACTGCAGTGACCCTCCCTTCTGCTGCCCCACACCTTGTCCTTCCCCATCAGCAGATGAGGAGGGAGGACCCCAGCTAACAGCAGATCTGTGACGGAGAGGAGGTTCTTCTGGATATTTAGGTATCTAACAGCTGCTGCTTTAAATAGGGCTTATGCAAATACCATTTGACACAAGCTTGCATAACTGCTGAATATGTGTCAGCTCAGAATTTGACAGGTAAGTGCTATTCTTCCTGAATGTTTTATTTTTGGCAAGAAATACAATAGGACATGATTTTCTGCCTGTGCATCAAGGATACTTTTCTCAAATGAATGAAGCTTTCTGGTAAAGTGCTTCTGACCTATTTCATCACCAATGTAACATCTTGCCAAGAAATAAAATGCAGCCAAATTGTACCTGTTTGTTTGTGAAGCCATGGTACAAAATGTAGAGTCAGAAAAGCTTTTAAGATGTGGGCTGTTTAATGAATGAGCCCACAGCTATTTCCTATGTGGGCTGCTCAGGTACAGGGCAGTGAGAACACAGCAGAATCTTGACTCAGGGAGCCCCTATTCAAGGGGGGGGTGGGGTGGGGGGGGAGGGTGGGGTTTCAGTCAGATCTGGCAAAGTTTTTTTTTTTTCCCCTAGAAGGAAAAGTTTCCAGAAATGAAGCCTATGCCAAACAGCCTGAAAGAAATCTTGTCTGCCATGCTTAATAGCCCAGTGCCTGCAGGGGCTCTTGTCTTCTCTGCGTGTAAAATGGACCTCAAAAGTCATGTCCAGATCCAAAACATGGATGGGGGAGACACCCATGCTCTTTTAGAGAGAGGAGGCTGTAGGAGGAAGATGTCAGGAGCATGAGGGGCTGCATCAATGCCCTGGGAAGCAGAGGAGAAAGGCTTTGTCTCTGCTTGGAAGTATTTGCCAGGATGGTCATCCCCTGTGGATGCTGAGCAGCTGCCACCAGTGAAACAAACAACTAAACCAGTGCCAGCACTACTGCCGCCAGCACAGGCTCTTTGCCACCAAAGCGTCTGCTCTGCACGTGTAAAACCTGCTAGAGACAAGGCAGGAGGAACCTTGCCCTGTGTCACTACCTGAAATCAACTCTTGGACTGGCTTCAGTCAGCTTAGGTAAAAAATGCTCTTGAAATCCTGCCTGCACCTATTTTCCCAGTGAAGTTATTTCCTGGGCAATAGTCTCTATGAGGAGAGGCTGAGGGAGCTGGGTCTCTTTAGCCTGGAGAGGAGGAGACTGAGAGGTGACCTCATTAATGTTTATAAAGATGTGAAGGGAGAGTGTCAGGAGAGTGGAGCCAGGCTCTTCTCAGTGAGGTCCAGTGATAGGACAAGGGGAAAGGATGCAAGCTAGAGCAGAGGAGGTTCCATGTGAACATAAGGAAAAACCTTTACACTGTGAGGGTGACAGAGCCCTGGAGCAGGCTGCACAGAGAGGTTGTGGAGCCTTCTTCTCTGGACAAGCTCCAAGGTGATCCTGCTCTGGCAGGGGGGTTGGAGTGGACAATCTTTCGAGGTCCCTTGCAACCCCTAACATTCTGTGTGATTCTCTGATCCTTGGGGCACACAATGGATTCATCCACCAGTGCCAGTGGGGAGGTGTGTATCTTCTGGAAACATCTGACAATAGTTGATTTTATGATGCAAAAGTGAAGGTTATCTAGGTGATTGGGTTTTTTTCTCTTTTTCCATCCAAAAGCAGATCATTACTTGTACCTGTTTAAAGAAGCAGACTCGTTTCTCCCTCTGGAGCCAACACATGCCAGTAAATGTCACTCCACTGACTTCATTATTTCTGTACAGAAAACCTTTAGTACTGAGTGGAGCAAAACTAATGGATGGTGTAGTGCCAAATGCAAGGTGCATGAAAAGCCTGAATGTTTCCTGATGGACATGAAATATTTTTCTGTGTGTGCAAGAGTCACAGGAAGGTGGCAACTCTTCTTTAATAACTGTGTTTGTATTTTACTAGATTTAGGATCATAGAATTATAGCATCATTTTGGTTGGAAGAGGCCTTTAAGGTCCTCAGGTCTAACCCATTACCCAACACTCCCAGGTCACCACTAAACTCTGTCACTCAGCTTTTAAAGCCCTCCAGGGATGGTGACTCCAACACTTCCTTTGGCAGCCTGTTCCAGGTCTGGACAACCCTGTTGGTGAAAACATTTTTGGTCAAATGTCAAGTGACCTGCAGAAACAAATCCATTTGTTAAGAGAGAAGGAAGGGAGAAGTTCTCTATTCCAAATCATCAGACAGTCTCCTTCTTTTGGCTTTTGTGACCACACATTAAATGTTTTCAATTCCATTCCACACACAAGGTTGTGACAATTTCTCAGTGTTGGTACAGTTAAAATTCACCATCCCTCTGGATGAAGTGTTAGGTTAGATGAAATTATTATAGTTTATATGTGGAAACTAAATGTGTCTACACGGGGCTTTAATGTTACACTTATTTAAACAAGACCCAACCAAAGAGAGCTAATCAAACAAGAAAGACCAAACCAAACAAAAAAGACCCATCTAAATGATTAAAAAAAAAAAGACCCCATAGCCTAATCAAGTGAGTTAAACAGGTTTGGAGGGGAAAAATTAAAGCAAATGATGCAGGATCTCCTCTAGGTAAAATCCTCTGTGGGACCATTCTGGCCAGGCAGAATTGCTTCCTTCAGCTGACACAAGTTTTGCTCACAGGGAATGCGGCAAGCTCCATGAAGTCCTGCACACCATGGGTGATATTGATACATATTTTGTACCCCATTCTGACACCACAGGTGCCTGCCTTGCCCACTGCCAATCCTGCAGCAGCCAGCTCCAGAGGAGAGGAGCATGGCAGCAATGAAGGAACCTGCAAGAGATTCTGTTCTCCAGCCTGAATGTGGTCACACCAGATCCTCCACCACCACTGACCTGGTAAGGTTATAAAGGAACTCATCACTTTATTTCTTTTTCTGTTCACATTTAATACCACAGACACAGCTGAGATTTGAAACACATAGGTGATGCTGGGGGTGTGATCAGGTCAGTTACACAATCCTGTTATTAATGAGCTCACATCTACACAGTCTTTTCAAAGATTCCCAGATTTCTTGTTTCCCTGAGTTGCATGACATCTGCCATCAGATCTATTTGTCAGTCAAAAACAAGCAAGAGAACAAAATGGAGAACAAGGAAGATGTGGTTAGAGGCAAAACAAGTGCTGCTGCTGCTTGTTTGTCCCTTGATAGGTTGGCACACATCAAACCTCTGCTTGCTTGCTGGGGACCAAGCTAGGCTCAGGGACCATGCTAAGGAGCAGCAACCACCCCCTTGGCCCTAGCACAGCACTGGGTGATATAACAAACACAATATGTACAGAAGAGGCCAAATTCTCTTTTGACTTATACCTGAGCAGCACCACCAGCTGAAGGTGTAACAGGCAGAAAATGGCCCACCAGCGTTTCCAGCAGTTTGAAAGGCTGTAGGACATTTGCTAACAGACAACTCATTATGGAGAATCAGTTGTGGACCAGCTGGTAATAAATACTAGACCAAAATAAATAGAAAGCTGCTGTTGCACATGCATGCTCCAAAACTCTATTAGCTGGACCACAAGATCTATGTGTTGGTGTGACAAGAGATGCAATATAAGACATAGTCAACAGCATAAAGGATGTAAAAGCTTCTGGTTTGCCTTTTAGTGGCACAGTGAGTTATCAAAATTAGTTGAATTCAAAATTTTTATGGATCAAGTACGAGAATGTGTCTGCCTGGGATTTATAAGGCAGATTTTTTTCTATTACTTTGCCAGGTCACATTGGTGAAAAAAAGTTCTCAACAATACTGCAGCAAACTAGAACGAGGGCGCACTGGGCTTCATGGGGGGTCTGGGGTACTGGTAACCAGCTGATGTGCTTTAAACAGAAACCAGAGGTGGTTCACAGCCAGGAGACTTGTCCTCAGCAAACTCTGGGGGGGAGTACAGTGGTGCACAGCATAGGGACAGGTAGCCACAGGCTCATTACAAATACCAAATAGCTAAAGGCTTCCACGTTCAGACATGGAGTCGTTCACAGTCAAGCTGAACAGAACAAGTACAGATGATTTAGCTAGTAAAAAAAAAAATTACTTTGGTGGGAGATTGCATTCCATGTTTTTATAGCATCACTGCAACCCTGAAGTCAGCACTGTCCTTGTCCCACTGATATAGAATCATAGAATCAGTCAGGGTTGGAAGGGACCACAGGGATCATCCAGTTCCAACCCCCCTGCCATGGGCAGGGACACCTCACACTAGATCAGGCTGGCCAGAGCCTCATCCAGCCTGGCCTTAAACATACCTTAAAAAAAAAAAAAAATCAGTACAGTCATGTTCTAAGCCACTTCTGTGAAGGTATTTTTTTTTCCTTTCCTTTTCTTTCTGCTTAGATATGACATGAAGGTCATTTATTTTTAGCATGTTTAAAAATTATCCATTTTATTTCTCCTTTTCTTCTTAAAGAAATTCTTTTCCTCGTTCAGAGAAAAAAAAAAGAGGGAAAAAAAAGAACCCCAACAGATAAAAAACACCACACTTTTGTTTATTTAAAAATTAACGTTATGAAAAGTGTATCAAATTCCATGCTTACCACTCCAAAAAGGCAATTCAGTTTTCTTTCTCTCTCTCTCTCTCTAGGGTTATATGTAAGCAAAATACTTAGGAAAACTTAACTCTGGAAAAATTCGTCTGGAATTAGCTGCTGCTGAAGTCACACAAACTCTCAAGTGCCCTGGGCTCTGTTTTGCCTGTGAAGGCTGCTGAAGCCCAACTCTCCTGCTGCAGTCAGTGCTAAAAAATCATGTGGGCAAAAGCAGCAGAGAAAGAATACTTGAGCGCTGCCAAATTTCTGTGACCATCTTTCTCCTTTTATAGTCTCAAAATTTAGTTGTTTTTTTTTTGTTGTTGTTGTTGTTGTTGTGGTTATTGTTGGTTTGTTTGGGTTTTTGTAAATCTTTAACTGCCTACATGACATCTTTCTGGCAATCCAGATGATGACAGAAGTAGAGCTGTAATGTTTCGCTTCGTTGTCTCTTGCCCTCTTTCTCCTTCGTCATGGCTTTCTGGGAAATAAGGGGTAAGTGATGCTCTGCTGCTTGGAAACCACGTGTCATGTGGTAACATTTGGCTCTGTCCAAATGTGAGAACCTTCCTGCTTCCTGCTGGAGAGTCTTTTCTTGGGAAGGGGCTTGAGTCCAAAGAGCCGGCAAGCGGCCACCCGGTACTTCTTCGACATGATGTTGTAGAGGATGGGGTTGATGGCTGCATTCAGGTAGAAGAGGACAAAGGACACCAAGCTGCAGTACTGGCTGATCACTGCTATCTCCAAGGATCCAGCTTCAAGGGATTTGGAAAATAAATATCGTCCCACATGAAAAGGCAACCAGCAGAGTATGAAGGCAAATACCACCACAGCTAAAATAAAAACGGAGAAGAAGTTGGTGTTAAGTAGGAGTCACACAGAATCACAGAATCAGCCAGGCTGGAAGAGACCTCCATGATCATCAGGTCAAACCAATCACCCAACCCCATCTAATCAACCAGACCATGGCACTAAGTGCCTCATCCAGTCTCTTCTTAAACACCTCTAGGGATGCTGACCCCGCCACCTCCCTGGACAGCCCATTCCAATGGGCAACCTCTCTTTCTGAGAAGAACTTCTTTCTAAGATCAAGCCTAAACTTCCCCCTGCACAGCTTGAGGCTGTGTCCTCTTGTTCTGTTGCTGGTTGACTGGGAGAAGAGACCAACCCCCACCTGGCTACAACTATCCTTCAGGAGTATTAGAACATGGGGGATTAGAATTACAGTTTTAAAAGTCTAACTTTTTAACAAATGAATCACAAAGTGTGAAAATGCACCCCATAAAGGTTCAGGTGTGTGTCTCTCAATACACTCTCTGAGAGTGTAAGTCAGCAATACAGAATATACACCAATCAGATCTAAACAGGCTGCTTGTATATTGCACAACTCATCTGAGGTACCCTGCTTCTGACCTACAAAACCTGCATTCTCATACACAGAAAATTAAAGAATCAAAATGATGACCAAAAAAAAAGTATCACAATCTATCATCTGCAATGTTTAAGAGAAACAAATTATATACAATGTGCCAGACTCCACACTGTGGTTTATAATGAAGAATGTAATCACTGGGAAGCCAAATTATTTAAAGCAAGCTTATATAAAGCAAAGCCCCAAAGTAAAACAAACCACCAGGATGTGGACTTGTAGAGCACATGTGCCAAGGTAAGAACAAGGAGGGTGGTGAACCCCTCTGGTTTGTCCATTTTTTGGAAGAATAGTTACTGCACAAAAAGTAAACCTAAATATATACTCTATAACTGCATAGTTGTAGCTATAGAGAATATCTGTAATATTACACTACCACTGTGGTTGTGTTTATATGTAGATATAATGTGTGAAGCATAATGGGTATGTGTGTGTGTTTTTGAACACTGGCCCATTTGGATTTGCATCCTAGAGAAAGGGAAACTTTTCTCCTCTTCATTTCCTGTGTGCTGTTGACCTTTATGATTTTTCATATTGCTTTGAGTGTGCCTATTAATATACCAGAGAGAGAAAAACCAGAAAACTTGAGCAAGGCTTTATGACATTCTTAAGCAATTTTTACCAGTGAGCTTGTTCCCTTGTGTTAGCAATCCTGCTTTCTCAGGGCAACTCACAGCAGAGAAGAACATTCAAAGAGCTAGAAGGGATGATTACAGGCATCTTTCCCCCCCAAAAAAAAACTTCCAAACAAGTATTCCCAACTTTAAATGGGTCCTTAGCCAAGATTTATGGTGGACTCTAAAGCACAGAGCTGAGAGTCAGAGTATATTTTCCAGCTCTGCACCTCCTTGAGTCAACCACTTCCAGTTTTTCCTCAGTATTGTCACCTAAAAAATTCACCTAGCTCACAAGTGGGGTCTAATTGCTGTAACAAATGAATATTTTTAACAAAATTCATATTTCTGATGGCCACTACAAGCAGAATTTTCAGCATAGTTAATATTTCCACACGCAGGCATGCACAGCCCTGGTCAGACTTCTGACTGTGTGAGCATTATGCATGCAGAATTGCATTGATTTCAGTAGGAACAGGGTATGATAGCTCCTTTGCAAGCCAGGCTATACATTAGGTGTTTAATTACTGACCTAGAAGCATAACCTTTCTTTGCAGTTTAAAAGAAGAGTTGATGCTAATCCCATTTACTTGATGTTCCATGACTTCCTAAAGTCTTAGAAAATACCTTCTAAATTATGTGCAGATCATTGCAACCAAGAAGAGCAGACTGCATCGAGCATCTGCTGGTACTGAGCCCTTGCTAACTTCTCTCCTTTCCATCAGACTGACACCCTTTAGAGAATATTGGCTCCCTGTCAGAGGACAGTTTTGCCACTGCCTCATTGTCAGACCTTGTGAAAGAAAACACAAAAAAACCCAAGCGTCTGAAATATTGTAATGCTTGCAGCAATATTTCAGGGCAGAAATAAACAGTTATTACTTGGAAATTCTTTATGGTTAAGCATACAGAAACATAAACATGGTAGTCATGCATGCTAGCAATGTAGTTACTGTAAGTGGAAATTCATAATCCTGAAATGCTAGAAGTGTAAATGATGTATTACTTCCAAGGTCATGCTTACCAGACTGAAGTGATTCTATTGATCATAAAATGTGGCTGAAAGGGCACAAAGAATGCCAGGGTTTTATTATTCTTCCTGCTGTTGCATAGTAATAAAGTAGGACATGAATGAAAAAATCAGTTAGGCTCCCATTTAATAATTGAGGTACTTAGGACACACTTGCCACCTCTTCATCTAGCTCATTAGCCCATTGCTTCAGCCGAGCTGAAACGAGCAGAGCAGAGCCCATGGCCATGAAACCTTCCCCATGCAAAGCATCTCTCCCCCATGCAAATCCATGGGATGAATGGGATGACTTGCACTGCAGAGGACTTTTTGCTTGGATAATAGCACGCAGCAGCAGCATCTGGATTCTGCAGTTTCCAGACACTAAACTGCAGCACAACTTTTGAGGTTTGTGCATTGAACTCCCACCACATGCACTGCCTTAGCAGGTTAAAATTTGTGTTTCCATGTGCCCACAACAGCTGTTGTTTAAACCACTCAGCAGTGTATATACACAAAGTTAGGAGAGATGGTGTCTGTCACCTTGATCCTGTGCTCTTCGAGTCAGTGAGAATTTACAGGATCACAGAGCTCAAAGGAGACACAGTGCTCCCTGCTCAGCACAGCCTGGGGTTCTGCTGATAGCAAAATGCAGCTTAATTTTCCTAAACTCACACTGATATGCCAATTAATAATCCCAATTTGCAATAACCTCGATACTCTTCCCAGAGGACACTAATTGCACGTTGTACCCTGCTTACTTTCACTGCAGCTCAACTTTGTGGTTTGAGAAGGGTTTAGCCTTGTTTAAAACTCAAATAAGCTATCTTTCTATAAATAACACCCACAACCAAAGAGCAAAGGTGTTCAAAACTCTCCAGGGCACCAGCTGGTTGCAACTGTAGCATTTGTCAGTGAGTGTTACTGAGGTTTGTTTAACTGAGAGCTCCCAGCTCAAACCAGTTAGAAATAAATCTAAGGAAGGAGGAGAGTTATCCTATCAATACCTTGGTATAAAACATTTTCAATAAATGCTTTCCTTCAGATGCAACAACAGTGAGCTCCCAGAGTGCTCTCTCTTTCTCTCTCTTCTCACACACAGGCACACACACATCCTTTGGAAAAAGAGAGCACAAAGAGCCGTACCTAACATTTTCACAGTTTGCTTGTTGTTCTTATCCCTGATGACAGTGTTTGGACCAATATTCTTTCTCTTTCTCCTCCAGAGCTTCCTCCCGATGAGGCTGTACAGCACAGTCAGGCAAAAGACGGGCAGGAAGAAGAAGATGCTGGAGGTCCAGACCATGATGGTAAGGAGCCCCGAGCGGATGGCATACTCAGTTGCTCGGCACTCGTTGGTGCTCAGAGGGTTTGTGCCATTCTCATGCTCGACTCCCACCAAGACAAAGATGGGTCCAGCACTAATGAAGGAGATGGCCCAGAGGAAGAGGATGACCAGCTTGACCTTTCCCTTGGTGATGATCACTTTAGCTCGGAGGGGGAAACAGATGGCAACGTATCGCTCTATGCTGAGGGCAGTGATGTTGAGGATGGTGGAGTAGGTGCAACTCTCGCTGATGAACTGGAAGAGCTTGCAGAGGAGATCCCCAAAGTTCCAGGGCCGGTACTGCCAGAGGCGGAAGAGGTCCAGAGGCATGCAGAGAAAGATGAGCAGGTCGGAGAAGGCCATGCTGGACAGGTAGAAGTTGGTGGTGGTCCTCATGTCCCGGAACCGCGACACCACCAGCATCATCATGAGGTTGCCGATGATCCCGATGACGAAGAGGAGAACGCAGGCGACGGTGATGCCGGTGAGTACGGGAACAGGGAAAGGGTGCAACGGGGGCTCGGCACCGGTCCGGTTCTCCGCGCCGCGGCCGCCCGCGCTCCCCTCCCGCATCCTGCCGCCGCGGGCTGCGCATCCCCGCCCGGCGCGCCCGAGGAGCGCACCCCCCTCCGCCCCGCGCAGCCTCCGCTCCCTCCGCCGCTCTCCTCGGCCAGGTGCGGAAGGCGGGGAAGGGAAGAGCGGCCCCGCTCCGCCTCTCCCCGGGCGCTGCTGCTCCCCCCGGCCCTAGGGAGGGCTGGCGCTCGCCGGCGCGTCAGAGGAGACGTGGGCGCGCTGGCTCCGCGGCCGCGGAGCGGCTCTGCGCTCTCCCGCGCTGTCCCGGGGCTCTGCCTCGTATCCGGCGCTGCAGGGCGAGCACCTTAGCCCAGCCCAGCAGCTCAAACCCCGGGCGGCTCCAAGAGCAGTACCAGCATCGTCATTTAAAGTTTGTTCCCGAGTCCCCCGACGTAGGAAGGTCTCAGCTCTGGCGTCCCTCACCTGTGGGCAGCGCCCGGCAAGAGGTCCCTGCCTGTCATCGGGCCGGCTGTGGCTGTCTGCCTGGCTGCTGCCCGCTCCTCTCCTGCCCGCAGCGCTGCCGCCCAGCCCCTGCCTGCTCCTCTGCTGCCCGTCTCCTGCCCTCTCCCCTCCTGCCCGGCTCCCGACAGAAGCGGTGGCGGGGCAGGTGCAGTCCCACTTGTGGCTGTCGCGAAGGGCGGTTGTGCTCTGTGCACAGCAGTAGCTCTCCGTTCTGGTTGTGTTCTTGCTCTGTGCACGTCGAGTTACTGGTGCTCAGGGGTGCGCGGTCCTGCGGGGCACGTGGGGATGGAGCGATGGGTGTAGAAATCAGGGACAGCTGCAACCACCGTCTCCTCGTTTTGTATCTTTGTTCTGCCCTTGGATCTTGGCAGGAATTGAGTAAGGCTCCAGTTCAGTGAAGCTGCAGTAATCAGCCTCTTTTATGTAATTTACCTGCAATTAAATTTTGATTCAGCATGTTTCTGCTGCCCTACACGTTACAACCCCGTGTTCCTTAGCTGCAGACTCCTACCTATTAGTGAAGTACTTAAAGTACTGAAGTACCTATAAGAAAGATCATAGAACCACAGAATGTTTGGGGTTGCAAGGGACCTCGAAAGACCATCCAGTCCAACCCCCCTGCCACAGCAGGGTCACCCATACCAGATCACACCAGAGGGGACAGGTTTTTCCAAGGCCTGTCGTGACAGGAAAAGGGGTGTTGGTTTTGAGCTAAAAGAGGGGAGATATAAACTAGATACAAGGAAGAATATTTTTACATTAAGGGTGGTGAATCACTGGCACAGATTGTCCAGACAGTTGGTAGATGCCCCATCCCTGGAGCAGCTCAGGTTGGACAGGGTTCTGAGCAACCTGATCTAGCTGAAGATGTCCCTGCTCATTTCAGGGAGGTTGGACTAGATCATAGAATCATAGAATCATAGAGATGATCATGGGTCATAGATGACCTCTAAAGGTTTCCTCCAGGCTGGAGCATGCTAAAGGATAATGTTGGACCTGAGAAGAGATAAGACAGAAGCAGCACAAGATGGGATTAGGACAGTAAAGTGACACCCAGCACACCTTTCCAGCTTGCCCCCCACAATATGTCAGAGTGTGCTGTAACATAATCTTTTCCCACTCCTGTTCTCTATCTAGAAGTACTGCACTCTTTCCTCATACCCCATCACCTCGGTGGCAAGCAGTGCTCAGAAGCCACAGTGGCAGCTAACTTAATTCACCTGAGGAACAGTTTGCTCCTGTTTTTTCAAGGTCCAATCACACACACACTTGTCCACCCTATTCACATTGCCATTTCATAGCTGCAGAGCTTTCCTTCAGGATGGAGCACAAGGGTGATGTGACTCAACACTGTGTTATGCTGCATGTGCCTCTAGATGTGCCTCTTTCCTGTAATTTATTTTCTGTAATAATCCAAGCATTAGCCTTAGTGCCTTCTCTGTATCCTAATCCTGGGGAATTATTTTTCCAGTTTTATTGGAATCAGCATTCATCATCCTTGCTGTGAGGCAGTTTTTGTAGCAAGTTACTCAACAATTGCTAAATTTTATGAGGGATGGCTACACATTAATTACAGCTGAAGATAAGAAAGAGCCTAACGTGCTTCTCATTTTGTTTATCCAGCTGCCTATATAATTGTTTTATATGTTTCTGAAGAAAAGTCATGGGCCATATGCCATCAGTGTACAGCTATTTTCAGTTTAGAATTTTGTGTCCAATCTAATTTAAATGACATTGCAGTTTATTACGGAGGGGCTGATAACTGCTTCTGTATTTAGGCTGCCAAATACTTTGTATTATTGCAAAGAATTATTCCACTCTGTTTTATTTTTTTTCCCCCTGATAAATTCTCAGACCGGTGGCATTAGCTGCAGGATGTTGATATTTGGCAGATAAAATGGCCTGAAGCTATAAACCTGACTTTTCTGAGTAGAGAGGATCCTTCATTCTCAGGAAATTCTTCCAGTTTTTGCTGAGCTGTATCTTGTCAAATATTACTATTTCCCTTTCCCCAGAGAGAGAAAAATATTCTCTTTTATCTTTTTTCTTTTTTCTCTCTCTCATTTTCCCTCTCCTCCCTTCTCCTTCTCCTTCTCCTTCTCCTTCTCCTTCTCCTTCTCCTTCTCCTTCTCCTTCTCCTTCTCCTTCTCCTTCTCCTTCTCCTTCTCCTTCTCCTTCTCCTTCTCTCCTTCTCCTTCTCCTTCTCCTTCTCCTCCTCTCCTTCTCCTTCTCCTTCTCCTTCTCCTTCTCCTTCTCCTTCTCCTTCTCCTTCTCCTTCTCCTTCTCCTTCTCCTTCTCCTTCTCCTTCTCCTTCTCCTTCTCCTTCTCCTTCTCCTTCTCCTTCTCCTTCTCCTTCTCCTTCTCCTTCTCCCTCTCCTCTCCCTTTCCCCTCCCTCTCCTCTTCTTCTCCCTCTCCCTCTCCTCTCCTCTCCTCTCCTCTCCCTCTCCTCTCCTCTCCTCTTTTCTCTTTTTTTGGATGACAGAAGTGGAGAGAAAGAGGCAAAAGTTTAAGTACTTTTATTCACAGTTTTATCCATTAACTGGATGTATGAACAAAACAGATATTACCAACAGGGATTTTTAAAAGCCCGTTATAATGGAGATCCACCTTTCATGGAACTCATTTTAAAATGTCAGTGCTTTTCTGCAGTAGCTTTAAAGCTGTGTTAAGCACTGGAGATAGGCTAGGAGAGAGTTTCTATTTATGGAGTTTTGAAATCTCTCTCCTGTGTTCCATTCTTTCCATTTTCTCCTCATCCAATAAAGTTTTAATTCTTGTTTATACCATTGTTTGTTGTCATGGAAATGTCTGAAGGTTTTGACTGTATAGAATGGTTCTGGTTTTATTGTGGAGAGATGAAGAAACTGGAAAACAGACTTCAAGGAAGAGATCTCCCTCTTAAAAATGATGCACCTCAACAACTTGCAGAAAAGCAAATGCTTTTGTTTTTCTTTTTTTTTAATTATATCCAAGGGCAGAAGATGTTTTGTCTTCCATTGTAAATGTATTTTAAGAATAGAAGGTAGCATCTGGTGTATGCTTTCAAAGGTTGTGGTTTAGCAGCTATCATCAGTGAGCAGTGCTGATGGAATAGCAGTAATCCAACTTAATAATGTAAACCCCAGAATGTGCTCAAAATGACTTTACAGTTGTTTATGTGGCAGGAAACATCTGCAAGCAGACCTCAGAACTCTGCTAGTTTATTAATCAGGAGAATTGTGCTCTAACTCCCCTAATCCAAAGGCATCCATTCCAGACTTAGCTTTTTGCCACACTTCAGCTCATTGTGCTGTAGGTCACACCCTGGGCATTAATGTTCCTCATCACTAGACTTGTTCACTGTGTGGAGAGAGAGAACATGGGTCCTTGGTCACAGCTCTACTTGCTCTGAGTTAAAACTACTTAGTGTTTATTCAATAATTTCTACCAGTAGATGTATTCTTTCTTTTTTTCTCAATATTGTTGGACATCCTAAAGAAGATCCACAGGTTTTGCCTCAAAGCTGTCTTGGCTTTGGATGGAAATGTTCATGGGTTGAAATCACCTACCCAACTAATTTGGAGAATTTACCCCCCAAAATAAAATTGCCAGACCAGCTCAGATGGAAGCAAATGAAGCTATATTTACAAGCAAAACTACGGTCTAGGTTTATTAATGCTCATTACAAATGAAGTTCTGTTGATGCCAGGGCATGCAGGATGGTATTGCACAGTTAATTATTTCCAGTTATGCTTTCTTGTTGATACTTCTGTCTGCTGTTAAGTGGGGAGTGATAACCTGGCTGAATTCACCAGCAGATCTGCAGGTAATCCACTTTGTCTTCACACAGTGGTTATGTGGGCTCAACACCTCCCACCCAACACAAACTGAGAATAATGCCAGCTGAAGAAACCACAATCAGACAAAACTGAAAGTATCTCGAGGAGGAAATTGTGCCTCAGATTCTATTGTGTTTAAATTGCTGGTTTCTGCAAGGCACTCTGAAGAACTTTGGGCTCCCTAAATGTTTGCTAATGCTGTGAGTGTTATGTATGTGATGTGTTCAGTGCAGACACAGGACGTGCCTCAGAGAGGAGAAGTGTGATTTATAGCAACAACTCTGGTGGAACATTCAACTGGGAAGCTGCTTAAACTTCTGACCTCTGCCAGAAGCTGCAGCCCTGTCTCACTGACCATGAGCAGTTTGACAGCATTTCTGCCACATCCCAGTGTCCCAGCTCAATGTCACCTCTAAAACTTCCAGAAGAAGTGAACAGAAATGTCCATAGAGGTTCAGATTACAAATGTCTCAGGAAAAGATATGTATGCACAAAGCAGCAGGGAAGTGGTGGTCAGGCAGTGTGATGTTTTAGAGGCTAGGTGCCCTTAAGAACCACAAAGTTACAGACCTCCAGGAGGTGGACCAGAAGGTGTATTCCATTCCCATAACTCCTGCATCCCTATAAAACTGGCTGCAGAATCAGTTTTCTGCCCTTTTTCCTCCCTCTCTTCTCCCGGGAGGATGCACAGGCTGGGGAGGCCTGGTGCCAACCTTGGCAATGCTGCCAATTAGACCTGGAGCAGCCTAATTGGGGTCTGGAAGTGCCAAGCCAAATTTTAGGTGTGTCACAATGGTGTGGTATGAGGGGTAGAGAGGCATGGGGGGGTGGAGCATGAAGGCTTGGGTTTGTTAACCTGGCTTAAAGGGAGGTTTGTGTGAAGCTTTGGCTTAATGACCTTCTGTGTTAAGCCCAGACTATGGATTTTATGTATTTTATATGCTTTGTACTGTTGCATGTAGTTATGATTAGCATTTCCATTTAAACTTTCCAATTCTTTGAGCATTTTTTCTTTTGCCCCTTTTGGAAGAGGTGAAAGAGCATCTGCCTTGCTCTAAACTAAGACAGGCAGTTAGCTGTGGCACCCTGGTAATTAGAGGGAAGTTAATTATTTTTAACATGTGACACAGCATCCGATTTCAGTTTGTTAGCACAGAGAAAAATTGTGGAGAACCACATTTTGGATGATTCTGATGAAAATTGCTATGCTAGAAACTTCCATGTAACTCTACATGGAAAAAAAAAAAATCCAACCTGTAAAACTGGATCAGACCCAACAGCATCCTAATTTATCTTCCATTTCTGCTGTTGAATGGCACAAGGTAGCTTGGAGGGATGAATGAGATCTTACCTCAGTGTGCTTATTGATGTTATGCTGATCATTACATTCAGTCTTTTCTTAGACCTTGGTATTTAGATGTAATATGAACACTGGAATGATGAATCTCAAAACCTCAGTGTCTGAATGAGGCTTTTTAATTGTTTGCATGGAGTACAGCAAATGCATCCCTGCTCCTGCCTGGGCAGTGAGTCCTCCTGCAATCCAAACAGTAATAATTACATTTACTAAGTTAATAGTCTGTTTCCATGAAGTAATGAAAAGGTACAATAAAGGGCAGTTAGCTGGCATGACCTCTTTCCCATGGAAACATCAGAAAAGAGAGAACCCTCTGCTGAAGTAAAATGGAGTCTCTCTGAAAGGAATGATTTCTTTTTACAACCTGTGGGCATCTTTGTGGTTTGGGGCTGTGGCTGTGGGGCTGATCCTCTCTGGTGAAGCCCTACTGATTCCAGTGGGGCTCAGTGTGGATGGGGAGAGCCACAGGCACAGACCTACACACCTCATTGCTGAGGCATGCCCATCTCTTCCCAACAAAGCTGAGCACAAACCCTGGGCTAAATGTATTTAGATTATGAGTCCATTAGGGAGTCAAGCATCCTTCTGTTAATCACATAGATGTGCAGTGCATAAAACAGTATGCCCAGGAAAGCAAGAATACTGGGAACAGGTAAGGCACAGCAATGCCAGAAGGACACACACAGCAGTGAAATAGCCTCTGGGGGTGGCTATGGTGGGGGTAATGTTGCTGGGGTCTTGTCCCTCAAGAGCAATCAATTAACCTTCTGTGGCTCATTGCTCCAGCTGTAACCCCTTTCTACACATGTGGGACAAAACTGCCCCCTCTCCCATCTCAGGGCTGGGCTTCAGGTTAGATGATGCCTTGTTGAGTTGTCAGGGTTCACTTGGGTTTTGTAGCCAAATTTTAGATAAAAATAATGTTCTGTGTTTGCTTTGGGGGCAGGGAGAAGATAATGGAGCAGATCATCTTGAGTGCCGTCATGTGGCATGCCCTGGATAACCAGGTAAGGAGGCCCAGCCAGCAGGGATTTATGAAAGGCAGATCCTGCTTGTCTGACCTGATCCCTTTGTATGATAAGGTGACTTGCTTAATGGATGAGGGAAAGGCTGTGGATGTCATCCACCTGGACTTCAGTAAATCCTTTGAAACTGTTTCCCACATCATTATCCTGGAGAAACTGCCTGCTCATGCGCTTGATGGGTATCTGCTTTGCTGGATGAAAAAATGGCTGTATAGCCAAGCACAGAATGGTGGCAAAGGGAGCTAAAGCCAGTTGGTGGCTGGTCAGCAGTAGTGTTCTCTAAGGCTCAGGTTTGGGACCAATTCTCTTTAATATCTTTATCAATGCTCTGGACAAGGGGATTGAATGCACCCTCAGGGTCTGCAGACTACACCAAGCTGGGCAGGTGTTGATCTGCTTGAGGGTAGGGGGGCTTTAGAGAGGGATATGAAGAGCTGGATCAATGGGCTGGGCCAATGGTATGACTTTCAACAAGACCAAGTGCTGGGTCCTGTTCTTGGGTCACACCAACCCCATGCAATGCTACAGACTTGGGGAAGAGTGGTTGGAAAGCTGCTAGGTGGAAAAGAACTCGGGGGTGTTGACTGACAGCCAGCTGAATGTGTGCCCAGGTGGCCAATGCATCCTGTCTTGTACCAGCAATACTGTGTCCAGCAGAACAACAGAAGTGATTGTCCCCCTGTACCCAACATTGCTAAGGTCTCAGCTTGAACACTGGGTGCAGTTTTGGACCCCTCAGTACAAGAAAGACCTTGAGGTGCTGGAGTGGGTCCAGAGAAGGACAACAAAGCTGGTGAAGGGTCTCAACAGGTCTTATGAGGAGCAGCTCAGGGAACTGGGGTTGTTTAGCCTGGAGAAAAGGAGGCTGAGGGGAGACCTCATTGCTCTCTCAACTACCTGAAAGGAGGTTGTAACAAGGTGGAAGTCTGCCTCTTCTCACAAGTGATAGGACAAGAGGAAAAATCTCAAGTTGTGCCAAAGGAGGTTTACATTGGATGCAAATATTTCTTACAGAATTGTCAAGCCCAGGAATAGGCTGCCCAGGGAAATGGTGGAGTCCCTATCCCTAGAGGTATTTAAAAGATGTGCAGATATGGTGCTTAGTGATGTGATTTAGTGGTGGACTTAGTAGTGCTGGGTTAATGGTTGGGCCTGATGATCTTAAAGGTTTTGTCCAACAGAAACATTTTTCAACATTAGGAGATCTCCAGTTTACTTCTGCTTTACATCTGTGTAAATGGTCCTTGTCCCTTTGTTGGCAACTGCCAGTGGCATTTAATGGGATTAGAACTGGTACCACTGTTAGAGATGCTATTTCCTGTTAGGGAAGGCCCCAGATGACACCAATAATCACTGCAAGGCTAAGTAACTATTTACTAGAAATGTTTTTATACAAAATGCCTGTAGAAAAATCACAATATTTACATGTCACCACAACCTACATCCACAAATAAAAATCTGCTACATTTGTCATTCAACATAAAGTGAGATGAGAAGTAGGATTCAAGGTGCAAATGTACAAATAGAAGTTGCTGTATATTTCTGTCCATTGGTCTTCAAAGGTGTTCTGATACTGCTTGATAATTCTGCACACACCACCACCACCCCACAGCCCCCCCAGACAGTATCTGGCAAGCCTGCTTTTGGACTGTTCAGAAATACAATGTGATTATTTGGTGTGATCCCTGTTGCAATATGCTCTGCATCCACAGACCAAGAATATGTACATTTAGGCAAAAAAAAAAAAAAAAAGGAAGGTAATGCCAGGGAGCATTTCCTAAGTGATGGTGGCCATGGAATATAGTGAGAGTTGAGGAGAGAACATAGAGCTTGTCTGAGCATCAACTGCATGTTTGTGGCATCCTCAAGGTTTCTTTCCAGTCCTTTCTAGCAGCCATGACCCCTGCTCATTACCCAAAATGGTTCTTAGCCATAGGGTTTGTGACACCAGTAAATCCCAAATCCTTTTTCACAGTTCAAATACATTTCAACCCCCTAAAATAACATTTCTTTAAAACAAAAAAAAAACAAACAAACAACTTTTTAATATAATGAACTGCTAAAAAAAAACCCTTTCAGACCTGTGCTGGGATGAAAAAGCTTGGTCCCTGTGCAAGGAGAACTTAGAGAAGTCATTTCCCCAGTCCAGTAGACATCTGGGTGTTCTCCCTAGCCCTACCTGGCAGGCAGAAAGTTTTTGGAATTAAATATTGAAGTCAGGAAGAAATAGGTAGCACTGCTTTCTGTTCTGCTGAAAATAGATGATCTGAGAAGGAGGCAAACCAAAGTGTCCCAGTAATGATGAAGAATTTCACATATTTGGTTACCACTGAACACAGGACACGTGAAGCTGTGTTAAGAGCAGCGAGTTAACAGCGATGCATTTCTTTGCCCACACTGTCAGAAGGGAAGGGCGCTCCTGAAATTCTCCTCTTGCTGCTCCAACACAGGTATGGAAGTGAAACAACACACCTGCTTTTCTGAATGACAAAACAAAGCCAGTGCCTGTGTCTATTCATCTCCTCTTGTGGACAAGGCAGGAGGATGAACGCTGCACGTGCAGTCAGGAGGCCCCTGCACAAGGGCTGGACTGCAACTTCATCACCAAAAGTGGAGGCCAATGTGAGGGTTCCCACGGCAACCTTACAAATACAGACAACCAGACCTGCTCCTGCCATCATTCTGTTGGCATAAAGTAGCATTTGCAGACCAACTGTCTTCCCTTCCCTCCAATTTTCTTCCATTTTCACCTTCTTTTCCCCAGTTTTCTCTGAACCTGGGCAAAATGAATTCATGATGCAAATCAGCATTGCCATTTATCAGACATGCTGATTTATGCTGCCTGATTTTTCCTGTGGATCTAGCCCACATGACTTACACTTGTAAATATTTCTTTCCCTGTTGTTTTTTTGTTGGTTTAGTTTGTTTGTTTGGATTTTTTAATTACAAAACAGAGTTTTCTTAACTCAGAGTTAAGAAATCTAGTGGCCAGTTTTTAAAATTTATGGCACAAAAATTAAAAAAAAAAAAAAGAGAGAGATGAAAATTGTCCACCCATTCCCAAAACTCGAATCAAAACAGTATTACCTCAATATGCAGCTCCTTTGTAAGTAGAGATCATCATGTCCATTTTCCTTAAAATATTAGTCAGAGGGGTGTGTTATTCAGCATTACACCCTACCCAACACAGGCCAGTACAAATAAACATGGAAGAGCCATGTCAGGCTTAATTTGTAGCAAATGTCTAACAGAATTCAATGTTTACAGAAAAACCTTTTTTCTTTTCCTGACTCAAGTGTAACAGCAAGCACATTACTGAACCTATGGGGAGCCCAGTGAAATCCTTGCAGCAGAGCAATTAAGTAAATAGGCACTATCATCCTGTGCTGATCAAAACACTGATTGATTTCAAAACCTCTTTGGTGCCATTTCAGCAGCTGCTTTTTCTGTACAATATCCTGATTAAGACAAATGTGTTTACTCAAGCCCTGGTCCTGAAAAATGCTTAAGCACATATTTAATTTCAAGCATGTAAATAACCTGATCTAGTCAGACTGTTTGTGTGCTTCAAATTAATTAGGTGCTTAAGTGCTTTGTTAGATGAGATGAAGATGTGCCATTCGAGCTGCTGACAGCCTTTCAACTTTTGTCACACTCAGGTTCAAACTCAAAACTTCCAGAGCAATTCCACGGGCATCCAGGAAGCAGTCCTTGCAAAGGCTGCTTACAGGAGCCAAGATACTCAAGATGGGGTCCCACCATGAAAAGAATCTGATGTTCAGCCTCAGCCTTGAGTAACCAGACCTGGAGGATCTTCCAACCCACCTGCTGTGACTGAGCTGGTGTGGAGCATCTCTCTGGAGGTGGTGGTGAGCTCTTCTTACTTGGCTGGAGTTCTGGCCAAAAGCATCATCTGTGGCATGTGAAATCCTCACACATCCCCAGCCTGGCTGGGCAGCAAGCCATGGTGCCCATGCCTGCATAAAGCATCACCATCCAAGCTGCAGCCAGCTTCTGCTGGTGGAAGAGCAGTTTGCAGAGTCAGACCTCGTGCTGAATGAGCTGAGAAAGGGGAATCTGGTATTATTGGTATTGCTACAGCTTCTCCTCATCAGCCCTGGTTTGAAGGAATTTTAAGGTGGTTCTGACTAGGAAAACTGTCTTCTTATGGCTCCAATCTTTTAACCAATCATAAAGGCTCCAAAAAAACTTGCTTCTTTGTCCATGTCAACTATGTCACTGTTGCTGACAGAGACAAAAACCCTGTCCTCTCTTTTCAGCTGAAAGACACCGCCTTGGTAAATGGAGTAAAGTCCATATTCTGCCTTTTTGGACCAGCAGCTTGTTCTTGCACTTTTCATCAGCAAAATGGGCTCTGGGTAATTAGTCAGTTTGTAAACATATTGGACAAGCTGTTTGGGGTTCCTGATTTGTACCAACAAATCTGACTCCTCGTTCTCGTTCTCACGGAAGCGGAAATAGGTTTGTGAGTAGATGTAATAGAAGCCTGTCTGGGGTATCACCAGCTCGCCATTCCTCAGCTCCACGTTGTAAAGGAAAGAGTGCCCCTTCCTTGATTCCCAGTTGCTTATTTTGTGTCCATTGCCTCTTCTGGGCAAGGAATCTACTTGAGGGGGAAAAAAAAATAAAAGAGAGAACATGTTAAATTAAAAGCCAAGGAGTGAAGCCAGGAGTCTGCTGGTTGGAGCAGTCCTTTCTAGCAGCTGGGGAGTCTGGGGTTTAATAACAAAGTAAGGAAACCTGCTCTGCCCAGTGGCTCTTTAGGTCCATTCTCAAAGCAATTTGAAAGTCCAGCTCTACATGGGAATTCATGTGAACTACCTTTATTTTTAATTTTATTGCTCCCAAATGAAGAGAAAAATCATCACACCATTCCTTAGTAACTAAATGTAAATGGCCTTTTGTGTCTGATACCCTTCAAAGCTGGAGAAACCCTCCCAAGCCTTTCATTAACACGGCCTGAATGTCAAGCCTCTCCTCTCCCTGTCTCACATTTCTAATAGGTCTGTCACCATAGCAGCTGGGGCTTACACAACTTACAGAAGGAAATTAAAGGAAAGAAAAGAGGGAAACTTAACATTAGGAAGAAGGATATTTCTTCTTTTCCCCAAATGAAGGTTCCAGAAAAAAAGTTAGAGAGGTACCCAGAGGGAACGGTCTTTCTCCCTGTTCTGTGAGAATTGGCTGAGAAAAACATTGTCTGGGACACCTTTTTTATGGTTTGTTTCTTACTGTTATCAAAATATAAGCATTAAAAAGTGTGTGTAAGCACGAGGCTAGCAACCAGAGAGTGATTTCTGTGATCTTTAACTGTTTTTAAAGGTTTTTCCTTACTGCGTGGGGATGGGGAATTCTTCCTATTGCTGTTGCCCGTCAGATGCGCTGCAATCCTGTTGATGGGAGCACGTGGTTGCTGCCCCTCACTCTGTGACAGAGTCAGAGCTCTTTCAGCTGAGGAAAGACCAGAAAAGGAACCTCACATTAGAAGCAAGGATGTACTAAAGCACATCTGTTCCACCTGGCCTGGTTTTAAGGAACAGGTATGCCACTTTTAACTCAATCATAGACTGCATGTTGTGGAAGTTAGCTAATAAGGCTCAAATGTCTCTTCCACTCTTGCTCTCCTTGGAACACCTATATATACCTATTTGTTCTCCTTCTCCCATTCCAAAACTGCCACCAGACAGCTTCAAATAACCCACAGGACCATATTCTCACATTCATGATCAGTAAGCATCCTTTCAGTTTTCAGCATCTTTACTCCCGAATTTCCACTTGGAGGTCATAATGCTCAATGGGTTTAGAGCTGCAGGAGCTTCAGCAGAAGCCTTAGAGCTGCATGAGCTTCAGCAGAGCTGTTCTTTAACTGATTGATGTGCATGGCCATGGCAGTTCAGTGCTGCTTGCTCCCAGCAGAGCAGACTGTTTAAATGGGACCAGGGTCTAGAAGCTGAGTCCTTGTCATCCACCTAGGTTACCTTGCTCTAAAACCACTCCACCATATTTCTGGCTGCTGAAAGTTTGCCTTCCAGTAATAAGCAATCATTTTCTGATGACTTGCTGCCAGTACAAGATCTTAGTCAGTGTCTTCTGCACTTTAAAAAACATTCCTTCAGTCACTACACATCAGGTGCCACTAGCAGCTCCTTTTTGCCAGTTAATAAAATTATTATTGTACCATTGACTGCAGATACGTTTTCCTTGTAGCTTCTTGACATCATCTGCCAACAAACACAGAGTAAATGCATTAGTATATCAGCAAAAACTGATGTAATAATGTATTTCTGCATTTACATCCTTTATGTAATGAAATGCAAGGGGAAACACTTTCAAGAGAGCTCAACCATTTGGGCTTTAAGGTGATTTTAAAATTTTACACATAAGAAGAGATACACCATATAAGCATCAGCCTCCATTCACAGAACACTTGGCAGTGGGCTCTTCTGTGAGATCTTAGCTCTGAGAAATGCAATTTAATTTATTTTTATACCTCTACCTATCTATCCACCTAAGCTACTAAACCAGCACATCTTACTTTATGTATTCCCCTTCTTTGTAACTGTTTGCTGATTGCTGAGAGGAACCACTTTGGTTACTGGTGGTGGTGCAGCTGCAGCATGTAGATGATTCAGTTTGAGATGATTTACCTGGATGACTAACCTGGGTCCTGTATTGCCATTTTCTGATGGGTTCTGCCCTGCCACTTTTCATTCTTTCTTTCTATCTATCTATCTATCTATCCATCTATCTAGCCATCCATCTATCTATCCATCTATCCATCTACCTAGCCATCCATGCATCTATCCATCCATCCATCCATCTATCTATCCATCTATTTATCTATCCACCTATCTATCTAAGGTTTGCCAGGTAAGTTTCATCCAGAAGTGAGTTTTTATGGATCAGCTTTTTTACATGCTGGAGATGGGATTTTTGATAACCATTCCAGAAGATTTCAGCCTTTCTGATTTTTCAGCCAGGCTCATTGTCTTCTCTATAGCCAAAATTCTATGTATTGTGTGTAAGTCATGCAGGAGACAATGTTCTATGAATGCTGAGCTGGGAAGGTGCTGTGCCAAATGCCGTGTGCTCACTCACTCTTTCCTCCCCTCATACATTACACAGCTCATGACTAAACTATTCCCTAGGCACCTTTCTACCCCTCCCCGTGGTCTGTTTCACCTCATATTCTCAAGCTAGTCTCCATGTATTTTCAGTCAGTGACACCTCTGCTAGCACTGTGATCCGTACAGTCAGGTAGAAAACAAACTTGAGTCAAACACTTCTACCCTGAGGTATTTCAGACCAGCCAACCTGTCCCTGAAATGTGCTAGGCAAAAACTGGCTGTGTTTGCTTTATTTCCTAAATGTAGTGAAACCAGTTAGGGGCTTTTGTGCAAGCATTCTGCAGCTGAAGCTGTGGCTTGACTATAGCTTTGCAATAAAACAATACCAGAGCCCTCCCCCTGATTTTGCTATTAGGATTCTCTGAATTGTAGTATCACCAAGCACACTGTTTCAGCATGTCAGTTCCCAAATACCTTTTTAATTAACTTTCCCAGGTGCCACTTTACTTGCCAGCAGGGATCAGCCACTCTGTCTTCGCTTTCTATTAGATCCAAGTTTTGGATGAAATTTCCCATTTCCTCCCCGGTGAGACAAGCAATGCCACTCTTGGAGTATGTGTCCCGGAGCTGCAGCAGAAGGGAAAGCCAGGATTTTTCACCTGTGATGTGCTTGCAGATGTTCAGCTGTGGTATGACACTAAATCCACTACGCTTAGGAACAGGCTTTCTACTCTTTTAAAGCATTTGCTAGTATGGTGCAAGTTATGACTGCATAGAGAATACAAATAATTCACCCTGGTTTTACATATTTAACTGTGATGGCACACCTAGCAGAAAAATGTACTTACATTATCTCCATGGCCATAGCTTTGGTATCTGGCACTCAACTAAGTAAGCTTTGTGAAAATTCAACACCCACCTCACTAGTGTTGTGAATTCTTCAGTGGCTCTAGTTGGGCATGAAAAACATTTCTTTTGCACAAGGGGTTTTTCTTCACAAATCACTGAGGATGAAATCAAATACCAGACCATAAAAGCAGCTTTCATTCTGTCTTTTCAACCAAAACCAGGCTTTTGCTGGTATATATTTCTACTGCATCCTCCCCATATCCAATTCGGCATCTCTGTAACTGTATTTGACCTAACAGTCCACAACAAAGTCCAGACAACAGAAATTACAGAACTGGGGTCCAAATAAAATTATAATGCTGAATGCTTGTGACATGGGCCTGTGTCCATACTCTCTAGTCACAGAGAAAGCATGTTTTCCTTCTGATGAATTAGTTTGAATGAATGGCAAAATTCCTGCTGGTTCCAAGGGGATCTAACTGGGAGAGCTAACATCAGAGCAGAAAGCTCTTCCCAAGCGACACTCCCAACTCCAGCTGGCGCTGTGGTTTCATGTACAGCTCACAACCGGCTGCCTCCAGCAGCAAATGCCAGCAGAGATCAGCTCCTGCCTGCTCTGGCCTCAGTGGCTGCTGCATCAGCTTTACATCGGTAAGACTTGAGCCAACAAAGTACTACAAGAACTTGTAAGAAGCAGCAATCAGCCATAAACAAAGCATTCGGATGGGCTTCTGGTTGTTTAGCATTTATATTTCACTCTTCTTATGTTAAAGAAGTGTGGTTTTGTTTGCCAAACAGATATGTTTATCTTGCAAGTGCCAATGTCAGCCGTCTTTGAGACCAGGGTATTGAAAACAACAAATGGAAGTTGTTTGTTAGAAAACAAAGGTGTTTAGGAAGAGATTTCCCACTCCAGGAACAGAATTTGTTCACACTATCCTGCCAGTTCTACCAGGCTGAACAGCATCTTCAGCAGGCTACTGAGCTTCACCTACTACCTGAAATTAATTGTGTGAAATAGGGCCACCACTACAAGTGCTTGTGAATCGTTGTGAGTCTTTGCTGAGGAGTTCAGTGATCCTCTTAAATCAGATTTCTTGTTTCAAGAACTCACTTAAAGTAATTAAGAGTTTATTAAGGTAAACCCACACTTAAAATGAAGGGCTCTGACAGATTTAACTGTACTACATTCTGTAACAAATAAGAGTTTGGTAAGTTTAAAGAAAAAAAAAAAGTGAACAGTTGAAATGTCACTACTTATTCTCTTACTAGATCTGCTAGAGCCCACCTCTGAGCTTCTCCTTCTAGTCTGGAAGCAAACAATTCTGCACTTCTGCTTTCTCCTTATCACAGAATCACAGAGTGTTAGAGGTTGGAAGGGACCTCCAGAGACCAAGTCCAACCCCCTTGCCAAAGCAGGACCACCTAGGCTAGTCTGCACAGGAATGCATCCAGGTGAGTTTTGAAAGTCTCCACAGAAGGAGACTCCACAATCTCCCTGGGCAGCTGCGTACTTTTGCCCCAAAGCGTTTTACAACGTCCTGGGGTTGGAAGAGTATTTTGCATGCATTCTGAACTCCTCAGGGAGTGCAGCCTTGTGGCAGCACCAGAGGGTACTGAAGGATTGGTATTTCTGGTTTAGGGATAGAGAACGTTGGACATTGGTGGGTTGTTAGCCTTACTCAAATGAGGTTTATCTATAGTGCTGATATCTTTGAGGACACAAGTCTTCAAAGATCTTTTGAAGCTTCTCCCCTGTCCTAGGAGTGGTGTGTGGACTAAGTTTTCAAAACAGAAGGAAGTCTGAGAATATTTTCCTTGCAGCCCTGTATCCTGAAGCATAATGAACTTTATTGTGCTCGTGTCTCAGCACTTCCTCCCATAGCAAAACCGTTAAACAAATGGTCGTATTCATACTACTGGTCAGATTACTACAGATGCAGAAAAATAAAACCTGTTAGCTGAACATTCTTCTTTCTGTAAAGACAAAAACATCCATGGTCTGGGCTGCCAGAGGTGAAGCTGTAGAAACGCTGATATTGTAAACAACAAAGGGAAGAAAAATGGGCAGGCAGAAATTGCAGTTTACCTTTTGAGATTTATTCCACGTGTACCATGTGCACACGGGGCAGGAGACTGTGTTTCTAGATAAGCTTCTTCCTTGTTTGTTGTGAAACAGATGGCACATGCAAGTGTATGTCCTTAGGTACACCCTCCAGAGCCAGCCGCCTTTCTTTGTAGCTCAGCACAACTCCAGTGTGGGCAGCTTTAGCTTTTCACACCAAATGCAGGGTGGTTATTCTTCAGAAACTTCTATTTTGGGCAAGTATTATTAGATGTGGTTGTGTCCCAGGTGTATATATTTGAATAAAAGAAAGGGGAAGGTAAGTGTGTTACTCATTACTTAGCTTGGGAAGCTTGCTAGCAAAGGACTCTGAACGGTAAGCATGAAGAGATCAGAATGCATTTATCTATTTTTTTTTTCGTTGTCAGAATTGTTACCTATTTCACAAAACCAACACACCTCTGTGACTCCTTCATTTCACCAAACATAGGACAGCCACAGCTACAAATTTTGCAGGAAAACCTGGTTCATGCATTTCCAAAGTATGAGCATTGACTCATATTGTAGAATGCTGCATACCCTTCAACGTTGGGCTTTACAGAGGACTTCGGTATCTCAGAAGCCACCATCTGTTAAACTTTGTGTGGTTTAAATGCACAGGTAACACAGTATTTTACAGGTAAGTAACATTTTACATTTATGCAATAATTTCTGAAACTGTGTAATTGTAGCACACTTACCTACACTTAGCTTTACCTTTCTGCCAGTGAAAGCAACTGGCAAACAACTACAGCAGGATAGTACATTTTGATCAAGACACACAAGGAAACCCTGAGTACTAGGGGTCAGTGAAAAGCAGGACCACACACATTGAGGTTCATGGAAGTATCAGGTAAAGGTCATTTTCTTGCAATGCAAATAGTATTTTGCAGAAAAAGGAAAGAGTTAAGCAGCTTCTAGCAGGCTTGAAGAAAACCAAAGCATCCAGACCATATAATGGGTATTTTGCAAGTAATTCTGAGGAATCGAGCAGTGTTTGTGTCTGGGTGAAGTTCTTTTGGGATTAGTCACTGTCTTAAAAGTATGTATTTTCCCAGAAAGGGCATTTAAAAGGCACCTCAGCGTTTCTCAGTCTTTTTTTCCTTGTCTACAACACCATCCAGCTGGCAGAGCTCTGCTGCTGGTGTTGTTTCTGCAGCGCTGCTGGGGCACTACAATATGCTGAGACGGCAAGTTTGGTCCTCTAATGACCAGCACATTTTGCCACTTCTCTGCAAAAAATGCTTAACTTGAAAAAAAAAAAAAAAAACTTGGTAAATGCTCTTGCCTTGAACCCCGTCCCCGGCGTGGACCCCCTCGGCCCAAGGCCATCCCGAACAAAGGAGCGGGTACACAGCGCTAAGTCCTTTGTCTGCAGAGCTCCGGGAGCCGCAGCTCTCCTCCCAAACACGCTCAGGAGCTGCTCCAAGCTCCGCTCGCATCGCAAACCTGCAGCCGCTTCTGCACGGAGCAAGGTACTCCGCTTTCTGTCCGCCCTTCCTTTTCTTGGCCATTAAAAACAACAAAGGGAGAGAGCGAGTTCCCCCCACGGCTGCCTGCCCCCCACCAACCTGTTTGAGTTCGTTGGTGAAGTAGAGGAAGGTGACGGCCACGCAGACGGACTGCAGGAGCACGGCGGCGACGAGCACAAGCCCACAGGTCAGCCCGGGGCTGGGACCGGCCGCGGGCAGCATCATAGCCGGGCAGGCCTGCGCTCCGGCGCGGGGGGGCTTGGGGGCTCAAGGCCGGGCCGGGCTGGGGACTCACCCGCCGCCGTCCCGCTGTTTAGTGCGGTCCCCGGCACCCAGTCCGCCGCACTCCCCGCCCCGGCTGCCCGCCCCCCGGCAGTTCCAGCCCTGCAGCCAACTGAGGGAGCGGAGCGGGCGGGACTCGGCCTCCCCCCGGCCCGCCCCGTCTAGTTTCGCTTAGCCGGGCGGGAGCTGCGGGTCCTGTCGGGACGTCCAGCCACCGTCGAGACATACAGCTCCGCCTGCCTGCACTTCTGCCCCGGAGTTGGGGGGATGGGGGCGGTGGTTGTGTGTCAGCCGTCTCGTTGCATGGTATTTCTGAATAAGCTCCATTGAGGAATGGTGGAAATAGCATTTTTGTTGATGGTGGTTTCGTTGTTGTTTTTATAAAGAGAGTAAGGCGCTGGTTAAGAGTAAGGAGAGCCCAAGAATTTCCTGGTTCCAAGCTGTTGTGCTTCTGTGCATCACAGAAAAATGCCTGTAGGCTGATAACTTGGACCTGTGATGTGAGATGCAGCTCACGGTTGCCATTGCAACCCCTCAGCCAGGACTCCTTCTTCCCCTGGCTATGGAATCAGACTGATCTGGGTTGAAAAGGACCTTAAAGATCATCTCGTTCCAGCCCATCTGCCATGGGCAGGGACAACTTCCACTAGACCAGGTTGCTCAAAGTCCCATCCAACCTGGCCTTGAACACTTCCAAAAATGGAGCATCCATAACCTCTTTGGGCAACCCATTCCACTGTCACACCACCCTCACAGGGAAGATTTTCTTCCTAATATCTCATCTAAAGATACCTACCTTCATTCAGTATAAAAGCATTGATCCTCATCTTATCATTACACTCCCTGAGAGAGTCCTTCCTTATGCTCCCTGTAGTCCCCCTTTAAGAACTGGAAGGTTACTGTGAGGCTTCCTGGGAGCCTTCTCTAGGTTGAACAACCTCAGCTTTCTCATCCTGCCCTTACAGGGTTGGTGCTCCAGCCTTCTCATCATCTTCATGGCCCTGAAGCAGGTCGATATCTTTCTTCTGCTGGGGGCCCCGAAGCTGGACACATGACAGTCTCATGTGTGGAGTAGGGAGGGAGAATCCCCTCCTTCAACCTGCTGGCTACAATTCTCTTGATGCAGCCCAAGGTGAAATTGGCTTTCTGGGCTGCAAGCATACATTGTTGGCTCCACAGGCTTAATGTCATGGTGCCTGCATGTTGAGCTTTCTTTATCTGAAGTTGCTTTGGGGTTTGTTCAGGTTTCTTTGGTTGGTTTTCAAACCTCTAAGACTCCTTCTTGCAAGCTCTTCTCCGAATTGTTGAGCCTAGAAAGAAGTTTTCTAAAGGCATATGTATGACTTGAAAGGTGTCCATTGACTCACACTGGGCTCTTGACACCTCAGTTTTAGAAAGACTGAATTATAAGTAATTCAGCATTATCTGCGGATGCTTTAAAACCAGCAGAGGTAGCACTGCTATGGTCTGCTGACAGTGTAGCCATGGAAAATTGGGATTTCAGATCCAAGTGTAGAGACCTGAGTTACTTCACTTTCACACTCGCTGCAGGTCAGTATGAAATTTTGTCTCCTGCTCAATATCTATAAACCTGAGTGCCAGGATGCAGGTGGGAATTCTCAGGACAATTACAAGGGAAAACTGAAAAAAAAAAACACCTCTCCATCTTTCCCTACTATTGAGAACATCTTTAGAAGATGTAACTTCATTGTATTCAACCATTTGCAGGAAAATCAGGTTTTTTCTTCCATCATAATGTAACAAAATAATCCCCAAATCCCTGTTTAGTGTGGCAGGAGGCAGTTTATTTATCTGGCTCTTTGTAGCAATCAGTCTGAGTGCCAGAACAGTTCAGATACGTGTAATTCCAACACATATGTCAGATGGGAAGGATTAATATTTCCTTGAGTGTGAGGTCATGGTACTCCTCCTATGATTTCTGAGCAAAGTAAATGTGACATTTTTTGACTCCTCCTTTGCAGTATCCTAACCTTTTTCTGAGCAGGGCTAGTGGGATTCTAGTTCACTTACTTAATGCAAAGTAGCTCTCTGCATCAGTCACAGAACTGGTGTTCAGTATAGATTTTAACACATGCACAAAAGGATTTTACCAAAAAATAATCTGCTTCCCACTTTGTTTAGCATGGTTCATAAACTCCTAAGGCAGAAATTTCATCCAAGGGAGCTTTGTGAAGAATCAATTAAAAGGTGGTAAATTGATTTGGAAGGAGATTCTTGCCTGCTGAAGAGAGTTTGTGAGAATTTTCATTCCCAATGTTCAGGGAGGTCCTACCTCATCTGAAGCAAACAAAGTTTCTTTCAGTGTTTCCTTTCAAAGAGAGTAGAAACAAAAGTGAAAGGAAGCCCTGGGCACCACAGAGCACTCTTGTTGTTGTTCATGTGTAGGAGTTGATCTTTACTCTGTGTTTTTCCTCTTCACAGATTTCTCCCCAACTTGTGACTAATAACAGAAGTATTTTTTCTGTGGGTCAACCGTATGAATTCATGAAAGATGTTTTTCAAGAGCCAGGTACTCAGGCTGTAGATGTCTATAAGGCATGATCCATGTCCCTCTAACTGATCCTTTGAAATCCTGCATGGACATTACTTATGCCTTTGATTTAGTACTTGTTTAGTTAGTGCCAATGTTGTAAGGCAAAATCCATGATGTTTGTTTTGAAAAGAACAAGGAAAACAAGGAGAAAGAAAAACATACAAATCCGTATCTTCCAAAAATGATCATATCACATTTCTTTCTGAAGTCTTCAGATCTTCAAATCTCATTGTGCACAGATAAAATGTTTATGGGTTTCCACACCAACAGAGAATACTTAGAGTGAAACTCTGACCATTTTCACTGTTGAATAGACTTGAAAAATCTTTGCTGCTTTCGATGCCTACTTTTCTGCAGTCAATTTCTCTCTCTAGCCAGTGTAAACTTATACTGAAAATAATCTGTTTCAAAGGTTCTGAGAGTGTAAAATTACTGTTTTGATGAAATTTTATCACAGTAAAACTGTGGGGTCATGACACCAGTGGGGAGGAATGTTATTAGTGCCCAATTAAACAAAACTGAGTTCTGTGCATTTTTGTAGTGCTAGAACAAAGCAGCTCCCCAGCAAAACCTCAGATTCTTCCTGGCTCCTTCATCCTATTAAAGCTTACTCAGTGAACTGTTTAATTAGAGATAAACCTTAATCTGTCCTGTGGACTCAGGACCTGTGTTACTTAGCATGTCTAGGAAACACCTGGCAGTGGACCTGCTGTACTTCTCCCCCAGCAGTGTGACTAGCAGGAATGTGTAATGGATCTGAAGATGTGTTAAAAATTGAGGTAATAGAAGAATGTCTTGAAAAAGTCCTTCCTTCTCACTCCTCACTGATTGTTGGGGGGGGGGGGGTGATGAAGATGTTTTCAAAGGAGGACAGAGGTTCACACGTGTTTTTATGTACACTTCACCCAGTGAGGCAGGTCGGTTGTTATCACCACTGCTGTCACTCCCTGCCAGCCCCAACACAGCAGGACTGTGCTCATTTTCCAAGTCAGGTAAAGCAGAGTTGACTTTCTGGTATGTAGCAGTTCTCAACATCGATTTCACTGTTGAGCAGCAAAGGAGGTCATGTTTTTCATCACAGGTATCAAACCATGCAATTGTAGTGCTGTAGGATTTAACCATTCTGGAGAGGAGAGCAGCCCCACACCTGTGCTTTCTACCTCCTGGGAGCATGGCTTAAATGGAGCTTTTAGTCACCAAAGATGCTGTGGCCACTTAGGTCTTCCTTCAGAAGCTAAAGCCTAATTTGGGTACCCAGTTTCCACCAGGAGACACCTGAATGCTTCTGTTGGTTTGGGCTTTACTACCCCACCCATTAATTCCTAGAATGAAGTCGTGGGATAGCTGTAAGACACATTGCTGTGTCTATTTTCCTCCCCGAAGGGAAGGGATAGTCCATGCCCATCCCTGCATCTTCTGGTGCATGTGTGGGCCACTGCCATGCTCAACTTCAGGGGCAGTGGGCATGGCCAGCCTCGTTCCTGTGCAGCCTCTCGATTAATGAGGCACAAAGATCATGATCTGTGGCAGCCAGCACAGACTGAACCTTGCACAGTGGTCTCCTTTTTGCCCATGTGCCAAACAGATCACATCTTGGCTCTTGAGGTCTGCTCGTTCCTTCGCGCAGTAGTTTGTGAATCATGTGCCAGATTCAGACCTCACGTTTTGCTGCAAACCATTGCAAATTCACGAGTTAAGCATGATTTATACAGTCATTGCATCAGGATGAGGATCTGTTTATCAGTGCAGTGCCCTTTTTGCCTATGGTGTTACACAAACAACAGCAACAGTCTAGCTGGCCCAAAATTCAGCTGTGAAGTAATGTATTCAGACTTGACATCTCTTTTTTTCAAAGCCTCAAGCAGCAAATCTGGTAAATAGAGCAGGGAATAGATGTGCATATGCATGCCACACTCATTTCCAGTAATGCTGTACCAGTAGCACTCTAGATCTAACTTTGGATCTCTCAATTTTAGTTGACAAAATACTTAACCTTTTGTCTGTTAATGTGCTCTATAGATTTTAAGCTTTTACATTATGCCAGTTCTGTAGGGGTGCTTCCAACAGTATAGTCTCCTTTATGAGCACTCTTTGTCTTTAAGAGAATTAGTACTTCTTTAGCTTTCTACAAGAAGTTTGTGCTCAGAAAGCCAGGTCTTGAGTAGAACAGGAGCAGTGGCAGCAGTATTCTCCAGATCTGCAGCCCTTCAGAGGGTCATTGACCATGGGTTTAAGGTTTGCTCGCAGTGTCTGTAGAAACTCTGCTCTTGTTCTTTACACTGTCCTGGGCTGGTGAGGTTGCTGTGGGGCTTAACAAGTAAAGAGCACCTTACTGATGCTGAACTTGCCTGTGAGGTCTGGTAGAACTCCAGCTGTGGGCTGCAGTACTCCTTTTCAGACAGTCCAAGCCAACTGCCAGGAGTTGTCCCTAGGCATGTCCTGGCAAAGCATGTAGAGGTTACTCATCAGATCAGTGCAAAGAGTTTCACTGGAGTGCCTTGGTCTGTGATTCCTTGTCAGGATTTTAAATTTAAATAGTTTCTATGCCTGTGTTTTCATTGTTGTTTCTAGTGCTGCAACTCAGAATTTCAGTTCTGTGGGAAAAGTCTTGCACCTCAAAATTTCTGTTTGTCTTAGAATGAGAGATTTTGGTTAAAGAAAAGTTTCAAAAAGTTCTTCTTCTTTTTTTTTTAATAGTTGGAATTACTTTATCATTAAAATAAGACATACATGCAATGTAAGGGCTATATGGCTACACTTTATTGTATGCCTCTTGAGATCACTAAGGTAGAAGCAACTCACTTCAGATGCAGATCCTAGGGCTGGGTCTTGCCAGGCATTTCTTACCTTATTACTTGACCAGACTTGTGTGAAGCACTGGATGCTGCTAAGGCTCTCTTACTGAGAGAGAGAATGGGATGTTTTCAGCTGCTTTAAACTCTTTCCCTACGTTATATCAACAAAGTGATATTATTGAAATAGGTTCATTGCAGCCCCAGCTCCAGGGGGAAAGCTGGGAGGAAATCCATAACACACCTAGGTGCCTCTGCAACATTTCAAAAAGAGGAAGAATTGTCCCTGACACATAGCAAAACCTTGCTAAGCAATCAGCTTAAGCCTTGAAGCATGAAATTTTATTATCTTTACCATAGGTGAGTGCTTTTAACCTCCACTGTAAATGGAAGACTTTTTTTTTTCTTACTAGGGTGCTAGCTGTGTGTGCAAAGAAGTGACATTTTGGAGGCTTTTTCATGGTAAAGCATCAATTACATACCTGTAGGTCTTTGGTTGGGCTACAGCTTCCTCCTGGGACAGATCAAAATCAATAACAAGGCTGTAGGTAGAGAGCTGAATGAGATTTCTGCATCCTCACTGAAGGGACCTGCCATTTGCTCTCCTCCATGCCGTTGGCATTGTGGCCAGGGCTCCCACTCAGATGTGTTCTCCCAGCCCAGAACAAAATGCTGTGGGTGCAGAGAAAATGGGAAGAAGCAGCTGGTGATGAATTTTACTTGTATGGATCCCCATCCCTGTTCCTGTAACTAGTGAACAATGGCTAATGGCTTGGACCATATATTGTGTGATATTAATCGGACGAACTGTTTTCTCCCCTGTAATTGAAAAAACATGAAGTTAAATCCTCAGATCTGTCCAGCAGAATCTGTTTTCCTGCAGTCTTGGCTTGATCTACACCATACTGAATCCATATTGAGTGTGTGGGGGTTTGTTTTTGTGATTACACCAGCACAGCCATCGCGAGGACACACTAATGAACATGGGAAGTAAGTTTGTATTTGCATCTACTCATCCAAGCATCTACAGCAGCAGCACTGTGTCACATAAGGTGACACCCACTGCTGTGTGTGCACTTTCTGGGTGTGCTCACTCTGTGTCTTACTGCTGTGGAGGCTTGGGGACTGCTTGGTGGCAGCTTCGCTCCAGAGAGTGATTTTGGTACAGGCAAAGAGGACACTGCAGAGCCTGGACACAGGCACTGGGAACTATTGTGGACTGCTCTGGTCTGTGGCTTGTGGGTCTGGATCCAGGATGCTTGCTGAAGTGCTGCATACTTTAGTCTAGATACTAATAATTTTAAGGCACAGAAGTTTCTCAAGCGTTTCTTTTATGCCTGTTGGAAGGCTTCATGCTACTAGCTAGAAAGAATTATCTGCTCAGTCTTTCATGCTGTGTGATTGGCATAAAAATAGGTAATAACAGGAAGAGAATGTGGCCACAAATATGGCCCTGAGTGAGGGACATGGAGGACTTTCAGGGAGTGGGATGCAGTGACTCTCACTGGGGAAATGCTTTCAAATCCTTTAGTGTGGTGCTACCTGCACCATTTTAAGTGTGATTCTTTTCAGATTCACAGCTCAGGGACTACCCAGGTTATTCATAGCTAGACATAGCTGCCCAGAGCTTAAGAGGGAAACTTCAGGTGGTGGTGAGCAGGAAACATGGCAGTGAAGGCAGTGTGAAACTGGCAGAACTTGAATAACTTGTGCAGATTGAGGTGTTATCAATTAGCTGAAGTAACGCTGAAAGGAAACATTGGCCTCAGTGGATATGCCAAAATGTTATGACAGTGGTGCTAAAAAATACACACAGTTCTGTGTTATGGAAGGTATTGCATAAATGTCCTGCAAGCATTATAATGTAGTTGGAGAACTACCTTTTTGTGCACCTGGATCTTCAATGGTCAGTTTGTATTTTTAGTAACACAGGTAGCAAAGGCATTTTCCTTCTGCCCTGAAAAATGGTTTGTTATGTAGTGGGGAGCAAAAGTTCCCCATTGCTACTGGCATATAGAATAATAAACCAACTGTGTGCTGAGATTGCCACAGGGATGGAGCCTGGATTGGCCTGGTGTATTTACAAATGGCAAATTTTATCAGGTGCTAGATGTTTTCTTGGGCTTGCACAGGATTGAAACTCAGTAAGCCGAAAGGGCTTGAGGAGGAGAATAGAAATTGAAGCTGTCTCCTGGGTCAATATGCCTTTTAGTTTCATCATTCCTACTCCAGAGTTGTGTAATATTTAACTGAAAAAAACAATATTTATAACAATATTTAACTGAAAGCAAACTGGAGTGTACTTCACGGAGCTGCAGTGTATTGACTCTCAGGGCTAAGTTTTTCGCTTTTCCTCGCTCAGATTTTTCAAGTTAAACTCAAGCTGACATTAATTTGCAAAACAAGAAGTTAAGTGTCTGGGAATAAAACCCATATAACAAACACTTCCCCAGGCTCTTCAGAGCAGGATTTCCTTATTTACTTGGGAAGGAAGCTGCAAAAGATTCCCGACAATAAATAACTAATTTTAAAAAATCTTAAAGCAGATAATGCAGCATTCTTAACAAAAAAAAAAAAAAAAAAAAAAAAAAAAACAAAACAACCAAACCAACAAAACAGTGGTTTAGAGCCTGACAATGACAGTGGTTGCTATACTCAACCCAGGACCTGGTTCTGGGCATCCCACAGCATTTGTCTTTTTCTCATTAATTTTTAGCTAGCACTGAGATGTGAATTAATACAGGAGAGGTCCACTCAGCAAACCTTTGGAGACTTTTTTGTATCTGAGCAAGCAAAACATTCCAAAGTTGTATATTCATCTTGGCTTGGACATTACTCTGATTTGTCTGAGTGCTACAACAGTATCAGCAGATTAACTACTACTCTGGTCACAGAGAGTTAAGTCATTTATTAACTAGAAGGTTTGTTCAGGCAAATAAAGTCAATCTGAAAACAAAGTGGAAGATGCCAACACTTTCAAGGAAGGAGCTTTCACAGAGGTGCTTTGAACCTTATCAAAATCTCATCCTTCTTTATTCCCAGCTGTCTCCTCAGGCCAAAGTGCCCATGATTCAGAAGTCCCTCTAATTTCAGGTGGTGCTTCCAAGTGGATTTTTAGAGTTGTTGAGTCTTCCTAGAGCTAGAAACAAAAGTTCCCCCAGTGCTACCCTCACCTAGGTATGAGGCATGGTATGTGAGTCAGGGAAATGAGACATGACTAGATTGTACAGTGGGAGGAAGAGGCTATGAGAGGTAACACGTAGGGTGTGTGCAAGGGTCCTACAGTGAGTAGGGCCTGGAGGCTTTGCATCTTCCCCCATGTCTGCAGAGGAGCCATCAAGCCTTGTAACCCCCCCAGACACCTTCACTCGTGCTTGTTTCACCAAGGTTTCCTTTGCAGCCGGGGCAGCAGCAGTGACTGGCCAGTCCTGTGCTGTGCTGGAGCTGACTAGGGCTGTCAGTGGGGCTACCATGCAATGACAGATCACAGAAGAAGGTAAAAACCACTTTTAAAAAGGTTCATGCTGATTCTAGGTGTTCTGAGAGCTGTTTCACAGCAGGGACACAAAGCCATTGCAGAGAGACAGCTGAAAATAATCTCAAACTGCTCAAGGACAGCAAAGAATGGGAAGAAACACTTAAAGCAGTTTTTCTGTCAAAGAAAATGTTCATATGATGACATCATCTTGATAAAGTCGACCTTTTTAAGGCCCAGCTCCTAGAGTTTATAAAGGTTCTTAGATGTCATAAGGAAGAGGGGAAAAAAACCCAGTCTTTCAGATTTTACAGTGAAGGAGTTACAGCAAAGGCATGTCCTGGAGACTCAGACACAAGCCCGGATATTAAAGAAATCCAGACTTGCCTGTGAAGTCTTTCACAATAGTAAATCCATTTCAAAACTTTTTCCTGATGAGTGTTGAAAACATGTTTTGGCTGAATCAGTGCATGGGATTGCCACGGAGAAGGCTGTGGAGGATGTTTGTGTCGTTATTAAAGATACATGGGCATACACAGATAGGGAGTAGCACAGCTTTTGAAGTCTGTGTTGCATGTCAATACTACCTGACTGGGTAAAATGCTTCACTTCTTTGTTCTCCTGGGTAATTTTGTATTGTGAGTCTGTGCTGGTTAAGCTTGTTGAGGATTTGTGGGGTTGGGGATCAGAAAAAAATTGGAAATGTTGCACCAGAATTACTCATGTCACTGGAGTTCTTTTTGGTGTGTGTGGCAGTGTAAAAAATGCCTGATCTTAACATGAATGTGTGGTTGGAGACCCTGGTGTGTGGTGTGGTCACCTTGATGTCACAGAGCCATCACCTGGCAACAGCAGTGATGATGCCTTAGGACAGTATCAAAGGGATTATCCTCCCATGTATTCTGCCAGGTCTGGCCTAGGGACCATCCTGTGGAAACCCAGCTACACTGGATGAACACAGAAGAGGTGTAAACCCCACACTTTATACATTTGCTATCTGCAAATTTGTTCAGATCATCCAGTTGTCTCAAAACAATCCACAGCTCTCACCCCCAACAGAAGGTACACGCATCCTTCCCACAAGGGCACAGAACCGGTGCCTAGTCTGGGATAGAATTGTCCCTTCAATGCCTTCTCCTAGATTTCCTCAGCATGTGATGTTTGGGGTATGGAGGAAGTTCTACATATAGTAAGGGACAAAAGTAGCCTTTGTGACAGATGCCAACCACATTCACAGTTGCCTTCTTCAAAATCATCTCTGGTAGGAGATCAAGAGCTCAGGCTGTAGGACGGGGTCACAACATCAGCTCACCACGTAGTAGATAGATCACAGAATCACAGAATGTTAGGGGTTGGAAGGGACCTTCAGAGATCATCGAGTAGAACCCCCTGCCAAAACAGGATCACCTAGGGCAGGCCACACAGGAATGCATCCAGGCAGGTCTTGAAAATCTCCAGAGAAGGAAACTCCACAACCTCTCTGGGCAGTCTGTTCATGTGCTCCATCACCCAAACCATAAAGGTCTTCTTGAGGTGGAACCTCCTGTGTTCTAGCTCGTACCCATTGTTCCTTGTCCTATCACTGGGCACCACTGAAAAGAGACCATTACCTTCATCTTGACAACCACCCTTCAGGTATTTATAGAAGTTTATAGGATTCCCTCCCTCAGCCTTCTCTTCTCAAGACTAAAGAGCCCCAGGTCTTTCAGTCTTCATAGGAGAGATGTTCAAGTCCCACAATCATCCTTGTAGCTCTCCATTGGACTCTCTTCAGCAGATCCTTGTCTCTCTTGAATTGGGGAGCTCAGGTGTGGTCTTACCAGGGCAGAGTAGGTGTCTAGTACAGAAGGATCCATAGTAAGTTCCCTGTTTAAGGCAGTGTGTACTTCCCAGGGCATGACAACAACCATAAAACCAGGCAAGACAACTCTTGAGAGAAGATGAGCTACCAGTGAAAGCTGACTTACCTGTGAGATAACCTTGAGCTCATGAGCCTTGTCATTTGTTTCCTCTTGCTCTAAAACCACTTTTGCCACTGTCTCACTCTTAGTTCAAGAAGAGGTGCTCTTCCATGGGGAGCAGCCACATAAAGTAGCTGGTAAACCAGGAAAGTAGTTTTTCAGCACAGTTAGATTGTAAAACTACCTCCATGACTGACTTAATTAAAACAACTACCTAGGGGCTTGCCTTGGCTTAACATTCTGTGACGTTTGGAGGCAGCTGAACTTGATTTCCTTGGATTCTATGAGGCCAGTAATGTATTTAGGACAATTAGGTCTTTAATCACCTGGAGAAGAAATATCCCTCCATAATGGCACACCTCTCAGTAGAGAGCCATTCCCAGCACAGAGAGTATTCTGGTGGCAGACAGTAGCACTGCAATGGAGTGATTGCATGCAAAAGGGAGGGACTCAAGGGCTTAAATCTGAAATGTGGACTTTGATGCTGCAGATGCAGGTTTTGTGAAAGAAACCCACCAGGAAATGATGATGTGGCATCACAGAAATAACTGCTGCCTCTGGTGCCAGTGGTAGGGGCAGGATGTGGTAATGGGATTGGATATGATACCCAGATGTACATACAAAGCCCAAATGGTGAATGAGGCTTATGAGACATCCAGGATGGTGTTAGATGTGTCCACCCCTCCTCGAATTAATAAAGCTCTGCTTCTTGCTTATTGCTTTCTTGCTTCTGGATCCATGATCTTGCTGTCTACTTTGGATCAACTCTGGTTCTCATCTGAGCCAGTGCAGCTCATTAATGCAGCAAAAAGATAGAGTTATGTTCTGGGCTATCAAGGAGTGGCTCAGTGAAGAGCCCAGCAAGCCTGGGCCATTGCAAGGAGAGGTGGGAGGCAGTGCTGGAGCAAGGATCTCTGGCTGTGAGAAGGGTTCAGCTGCCCATCAAGCACCAGCCCTAGCTCCTCCAGGGTCTTTTTGTCAGTGAACCTGGCTCCTTTGCAGGCTCTGGTTTCTTCTAAGTTGATGCTTTTGAGGATAAAAAAGAAGAGTCAGTGAATGGCTTTCTAGACAACCTTGTTACATGTTTTTCTAGAGTCTTTCCAGGCTGCTGAAGCTCACCCATCAGATTGGTGGGAAAGGTCTCCCTACTGCTTGCCTCTTATGAAATACTCATTTTGGAAAATAACTGCTATGTATGAGAAACACAATACTTACTTCCTTCAGAGAGATTTTGGGTTGGTTTGCTTTCGTTTTCTTTGTTTTCAGCAGTTTTATGTTTAGCAGTGCTCCTCCTTGAAGGAAGCAGGAAATGAAGCCTCAGTTGAACCTACTTTCTGTTTCTGCAACCAGTTACATTTTGAAGTAACTCCCAGGTACTAGGACAGTGTGCCACACCATAGAACCTTCTGGGAGGTCTCATCTAAGCCCAAGCAAGGGGTCATAGAATCATAAAATCATAGAATCAGTCAGGGTTGGAAGGGACCACAAGGATCATCCAGTTCCAACCCCCCTGCCATGGGCAGGGACACCTCACACCAGATCAGGCTGGCCAGAGCCTCATCCAGCCTGGCCTTAAACACCTCCAGGGATGGGACCCCAACCACCTCCCTGGACAACCCATTCCAGGCTCCCACCACTCTCATGGTGAAGAACTTCTTCCTCATGTCCAGTCTAAATCTCCCCACTTCCAGCTTCATTCCATTCCCCCTAGTCCTATCACTATCTGATAGCCTAAAAAGTCCCTCCCCAGCTTTCCTGTAGCCCTCTTCAGACACTGGAAGGCCACAAGAAGGTCACCTCGGAGCCTTCTCCTCTCCAGACTGAACAGTGCCAACTCTTTCAGTCTGTCCTCATAGGAGAGGTGCTCCAGCCCTCTGATCATCCTGGTGGCCCTTCTCTGGACACCTTCCAGCACGTCCATATCCCTCTTGTAACAGAGGCTCCAGAACTGGATGCAGTACTCTAGGTTGGGTCTCACCAGAGCTGAGCAGAGGGGGAGAATCACCTCCCTTGCCCTGCTGGCCACACTTCTCTTGATGCAGCCCAGGCTCTGGTTGGCTTTCTGGGCTGCAGGTGCACATTGACAGCTCATGTTGAGCTTCTCATCCACCAGTACCTCCAAGTCCCTCTCCTCAGGGCTGCTTTCCAGCCAGTCCCTGCCCAACCTATATTTGTGCTTGGTCAGACAACCTGAAAGACATCACCAACAGCTTCTCTGAGAGAGTGATTTGATCATCCCTATAGGACTGTGGGTTTACAGCTCCCACCCCTTTGCAGTCAGGTTTGAAGGGAATCTTCTTCAGTTCCCAAGTCTGTTTTACGGTGTGGTAACACAGACAGTTTTGCTGATAAGGGGCAGAGCAGTGCAAGACAGCTTAGTTGTGAATATTGTGAGGTAGATGTGCATTTTAAATAGAGATCTTTTGAGAATATAGACCTTTGAACTCACTGTTATTGACTGCAAGAGGAGAATAGGGCGTGAAATTGCAACCTTAATTTGAGCAGTGAGACTACTATAGAGCTCATCATGTTTTCAGTGCTACTGTTCTGCTGATTGCTGATTGATATACAGGATAGCAGCAGACAATGAGTTGCTTGCTGTCACAAACATAAAGAGAAGTGCTGTCAAGGTTGCCTCTGTCAGGATTGCCCAAGAGTGGAGAGTGTGCTTGGAGATGTTGGAAGTGGACACCCAAAGAATATTCAGCTTTCTACATAACTGTGTTTTCTTTTCTTCACTGTGTCTTCTTAATACACATTTGCTACCATTACCTCTCAGCCACAAGAAAGTGGTGCTGTTTCCAATTCTATAGTAGTTAAAACTACTAAACTGTGCACAAGCAATGGAAGCTTGCTTGGAAAGCCCTTTTTTGGCAGCTGGTGTATGGACTCTATCATTAAACAGCAATTTCCTCATCTTTACAAGGCATTCACAGGGTGAAAGAAATATTTTATACATGTTCCATACATAGCCTGTTTGTATGGTCATCATATCCTCTTCCTTTGCTCAGAACTTTTTTTTCCCAAGGTGGCTTGAAGATGTGACTGCAGATGCATAGCAGTCCTCCCCAGCCTGCTGTGCCTGCAGAAACCTCAGATCCACCACCTATGCCCACATCCAGACTGAAATTATTTCTTTGACAAAGAATTCATGTTCCTGAAAATTGATGTGTACAGATATGACAAATCAGGTGCCTGACCGTTTATGTGCCCCTTGTATAAGCAGGTGTATATTGCATAAGTGCTTGTGTTTCTAGCCTGAATATTTTTAAACAGAAAAAAAAAAAAAAAAAGGTGTTTCTAGAAGTAAGTTTTGTTTTCCTGTGCTTGCCTTGCATTGTAAGGTGGCTACTTAGGCCTTTATTCCCCAGGGAACATAATGGCTGGATGGGGATAGGAGAGATTGCAGATAACCTGCTTGCAAGTTATTAGCAGGACAATGCAGTGAAGCCCTTTGAAGTTTCCCACAAAGAATTCAACATCCCTGCATTAACCAAGGTATGTAAATATTCAGGGAAAGCAGGGCAAGTGCTGCTGTCTGATCCTGGAAGAGGTCTAGAGCAGCAGGAGATGGAAGCTGGCAGGCAGGAAAGTTTTGGTAAGAAGGAAGGCGATGTGAGCACATTGTTTGTACAATCTCCCCTGTCGAGCACTGCTTCCTGCCTGCAGATGAGGCACCCTGTTGTTTTGAAAGAATGGAGTAAAAGTCCGGGCATTTACAGGGCCACAGCTCCTGAGGGGAGTTTTGATGCTTCCTCTGATTAGGAGCACAGAGGAATCCCCATCTCTTCACCAAACAAATGCCTGCTTTCCTGCTGCCACTCAGCGCTGAGCAGGAACACGCTCCTATTCAAACAATGCAGATGCAAGCCCAGATTCAGGTCTCATTGCTCAGTTTTGGGTACTCACTACAAGAAGGTCATCGAGGTGCTGTAGTGTGCCCGAAGAAGAGCACTGAAGGTGGTGAAAGGTCTTGAGCACAAGTCTTGTGAGAAGCAGCTGAGGGAATGGGGGTCGTTTAGCCCGGAGAAAAGGAGGCTGAGGGGAAACCTCACTCTCCACAATTCCCTGAAAGAAAATTGTAGCGAGGTGGGGTTTGGTCTCTTAGAATCATAGAATCAAGAAGATTGGAAGAGACCTCAAAGATCATCGAGTCCAACCTGTCACCCTAAACCTCATGAGTAACTAAACCATGGCACCAAGTGCCACGTCCAATCCCCTCTTGAACACCTCCAGGGATGGTGACTCCACCACCTCCCTGGGCAGCACATTCCAATGGCCAACCACTCTCTCTGTGAAGAACTTTCTCCTCACCTCCAGCCTAAACCTCCCCTGGCTCAGCTTGAGACTGTGTCCTCTTGTTCTGGTGCTGGTTGCCTGGGAGAAGAGACCAACCCCCTCCTGGCTACAATCTCCCTTCAGGTAGTTGTAGACAGCAATGAGGTCTCCCCTGAGCCTCCTCTTCTCCAGGCTAAACAACCCCAGCTCCCTCAGCCTCTCCTCATAGGGCTTGTGCTCAAGGCCTCTCACCAGCCTCTTCTCCCAACTGCTAAGTGATAGGATGAGAGGAAATAGTCTCATGTTCCACCAGTGGAGATTTAGTCTGGATGTTAAGAAAAATGTCTTCACTGAAATGGTTGTAAAGCTCTGGAACAGGCTACCCAGGGAAGTGGTGGAGCCCCCATCCCCAGACGTATTTAAAGGATATACAGATGTGTTGCTGAGGAATATTGATGGGATTAAGAGTAGGTAGTGTCTTTACAGATACAGTATGATTTAGTGGTGACCTGGCAGTGCTGGGTTAATTGTTGGACGTGATGATCTTAAAAGTCTCATCCAACCAAAAGACTGTGATTCTATGATTCTTTGTCCCCGAAGTCAGTCTCTGATTCCCATCATCACAAATAGCATTGCAGGAAGAACAAGGCTTCTTTCAACAGCACCAGACTTTCAGGAATCAGGTCGATGCTGCTGCCTTTGGGAATTTTAACCCTGCGTTTGCCACAAGGAGAAAGAACTGGAAAAAGTTGGTACAGCCACTCAACAGGTTGCTCTGGATTTTAAGTTTCTTTGTGTCAAAAGTGAATCGGTTTCTTCAACACTGAATCTCTGTTGAAGTTTAAGAGAGAGTGGATTCACAGGGAGGAACCTGTTGCATATCAGAATAGGTTTAACAACCTTTTTCCTTCTTTTGAAAGTCTCAGAGGGGTAATGTTTCCAGCCAGCTGACTGCCAGGAGATCCAGATTAAGGTTTTTCAAATGCAATATAGAAAGTTTCCAGAATTTTATAAATGTTCCCAAGGTGAGATTTGCAGGAAAAAGCAATAACTTCTGCTTCATTTGCACTTTGTAAATCCAAACAAGGGCCTGAAGGGAAATTGCATCCCTCATTCCTGGCTTGCTGTCTGACTTAGGCTGTGCCTGATCCTCTCATCTACGTAAGGGTTTTATATCCAGAGACTTGTGCATGAACAAAGCAGTTAGATGAAGCTCTACGTGAAGGCACGATTTGCAAGTGTACAATGAGTGGAAGTTGTGTCTTCAGTCTGACATTTCAGCTGCCAGTGCTTGCTTTCATCCTGCCAGAAGGAGTCTGTGAATTATAGGTTCTGTCCATTCCCCTCCTTAGAGCCAGGCCAGGCATAACATGTTATATGAGGCGAGTGCCCAGATTCCAGCAGCTCTTCTCACTGCTCATCATGGAGTGCACAGAGAGAGAGAAAAAAAAAGATCCCTGTGACCTTATGATTTCATAGCTAGATCTGGCTGAAGGTTGAACGAACGGCTGCATCCTCCCTGGAGCAGAGCAACAGGCTGCCAGGTCCCCAAAGGTCTGAAGAGAAAACATCTGGTGTTTCCTTCTCTTGATTTTGGGTTTTTCTGAGCTCTGAGCAGTTTGGGGGGCTGGAAATGTAACTTTTGTTTTCTTTAACAAGCGTGGATTTATTAACTAATGCTTGATTATTCACCTGTGTCTGTGAGGTGGTGTGATTGTAGAGAGTAAACTGCATCAAACTGATGGAGATATGTGGTCCAGGTAGAGCTGCCAGCCCAGAGCTCATGAGAGCTACACTGGACTCTTTCTGAGGATTTCATCTCTGACTTTAGCCAAATTATTCAGATTTTATACCACAGTGTGTTCCTGTGTTTAGGGAGACCATCAGGTAGAAGAAATCTCAGCACCAATTTTCCCTCTCCAGGTGGACTATGAAAAATTCATGACTGGAGAGCACTGTGTGAGAGTTGACTTTTAACACTGAAATACTGATGCTTTGACAAACCTCTGCTTTATTTTGCACACAGAAGGAGTGTCATGAGAAACAGATTACTCAAAAACTCTGCTAATCAGATAATCCTTGCACGTGGTGCTGCTCCAGGTTGAAAATCTCCATGTCTGCATGGATATAGAAGTATGTGAATGAATCTGCTATCTGAAAATACAGCTATTTGAATGCCTGTACACACAGTCTGTGTAATTCCTGCCAGCCTACAGTAATCCAGGTAGTGTGAGGTCCCTGCCCATAGAAGGGGGGTTGGAACTAGATGATCCTTGTGGTCCCTTCCAACCCTGACTGATTCTATGATTCTATGATTAAGTAGAATTTTTATTAGCAGAATTTTGTTTATTGTGCTTTAAGTACTCTGGAAGACATTCATCCCCAAATGGAGTACTACTGTAGTTGAACAAGTGATTTGTGTTGCATATAAGACACCTGGTATTATAGTTTCTTAGCACAGAGAAGATATTTTTCAGGCACATACAGTTCACTGGTATGTGTGCAGCTCTCTAAAATCCCCATCAGGTTACTTTGCTGTTTCTGGCAACCTGGAGCAGAGGCCTGATGTTGCTGTATGTTTCATGTGTTTACAGTGACCCGTAGACTTTGCAATTCTTGCAGAATCTGTTGCACTCACCTCTTTTCCTCAGATTCGTGTGGGTAGAAGGCACAGTGTCCAGTATGGCTTCCAAAGTTCCTCATTTAATTTCTGCTCTTTGCTGGAGTCTCACCAGCAGATTGCAAAAGCCTTGTAAAGGTAAGACAAAGTAAGCAGGGTGTAAGTGTTGGGTGATCCAGGGACAAGGTATGTATCTTCTGAACAGAAATGTCAGGTGCAGGAAGCATTTATTCGAATAGATATAAAGGCCTGAAGTTGTGTTCAGCTTAAGACTATTAATTAGTCTAACAGTATCAGTGCTGCCAGATCTGAATAGCTGCAGATGTCTCCATGCTTTATCCTGACACAGCACAAAGGTCAGCTGCTGGTCAGCATCATGCTTCACTCATTCGTCAGCACAAAGCTGAACGTTTCCAGAGACAAAACTTTTGTGCCCCAGGGAGTATTTTTAAGCTTAGTATGTGTTATCTGTTTGTGAAATTCAATTTTCAGAAGGCAAAAATAGGTATTTCTGAAGTATTTCTTCCTAGTCATGGCAATTTCACATTCCTGCAACTCAGTTCAGAGTCGTGCGTGTGCTGAGTGGAGGGAGCACAGCTCGATGCTTGGGCTGTGCTGCTGGCAGCTGAAACCATCTAGTCATGACTTGCAAGCTAAGTGTTATGAAATCACTGATACTGGATAAACATGGAACATCTGGCTCTCATCCCTTGCAGCACCACCTTTTTAACTGTAAAGAAATATTCACAGTAACACTGCTCTTGAACGTACAAACTAAATGTACAAGAGAGAAATGTCATACCCTTCAGAAGCTGGTCTTCAGCAATGCAATGAGGGATCTATTGGAATAAGCACTGCAATGTTTATGGTGCAGCCTTACACTGAAGCAAAGCCAAACTACTGCCTTGTTGATTCTGAAAGGGATCTGTCCTGTCACTCACCTGCTTGCTCCCGCAGTTTCCCTTGAACTAGCACTCACCTGCCCATGCTTTGGGCTGGTCCACAGAGCAAAACAGGAATTAAAAGCAACTCCATGTACACAGAGAATAATTTTTTTTTTTTTTGTCATTTTACTCCCTGATTGGAGTTTCCCCAAATGTTTTGTTGTTACAGCTGATGATTTTTGAGTTTGGAATATGCGTGAGTGTCTTTGGGACCATGCATTGGATGAGGTCCTGCCCTCGTTCCAGTTCATAGTGAAAGCCACGCAGGAACAGACTCGTTTTATGGCTTACAGCCTGGAAATACTGTACTCAGTGCAACATGGCCTTCCAAAACCAGAGTGATCAACAGCATCACTGCAGTGTTTTGTTAGGTTAGAGGGCCAGATAGCCTGTGCAGAAGCCAAATGCAGACATGTTTTCTTTATACTTGGTACAAGTGCTTAAAAACACCTGATGAAGAGCTGTCAGACTTTTGGAACTCAGAATGTAATGTATAGCAGTAGACTCAACTGTCTACTGGCATAAAGTGGTGAAACTCTCTCAGAGTTGTTAGAAATATTTTAGATAATACTAGCAGAGAAACTGCCCAGCTGTATTCCAGCTGCTGCCATCCAAAGCCTTAGAGAACCAAGCTGTCTCTAAAGAAACTATTTGAGCTCTGCAGCATCAGTGAGTGGGAATACCTGTTTATTGTATCTTCATACAAAAAGTGAATAGAACTCAGAAGGTCAAGTAAATTTCTGTGCTTAATGAATGTCAGCATTTTTGAACATACTTACTGTGGCTGGAAGTTAAGATCAAATAGGGAAAAACCCATCTTGGCTTGAAACTCAGAGAAAAAGGCACTTTGCTTTTTTCCCCCCCTTATTTCACCTTGCAGCTCTGAGGGAGTTAAAAACAAAAGCTCTGGTAATGTATTAGTGTATTTGTTGTATTTGTATAAGCCCTTAAAGATAATCTTAGCCCTAGAGGGTTTATAATCCAAATGTTACACGGCAGCTCCCTGGGTACACACAAACTGCCAGGTAGTGCCAATTGAAATGGTGTGATAGTTCACCTCGGTGTGGACTTGCAGGGCTGATGTCTTATAAAGACACCTGAACAGTGGATAATTCAATCTGTTGCTGCTGTCAGGCTTGTGGGAAGGTCCTTCTGTTGCAAAAGCCTTTTGCTAATTGCATCTGTAATCACAGAAGAATCTTTTAGTAATGCATCTTCGGAGAAAGGTAGGGAATGGAGAAATGCACCCATCAGTGCACTCTATCTGATCTTATTCCTCTCTTATCAGCCTCCTTACCAGATTTTGTTGTGTGAAACGTTAATGTGGAAGGGGAATACTGTGAATCTAGTCCCCCCTGACATTTCCTATGCATTTCCCAGGCCTGTTTTTCCATCTTGCAGTGCAAAATTAATTTTGGCAAAATCTTGAGTGAATTAAACTGCAAAACAGTGATCTCCTTGCTTGACTCATATTTGCTATCTGCCTGGTTTATGTTGAAGAGAGGCACTTGGGCATGCCAATTATCCTGTCTTTTATTTGCCTTGTGCATTGAGCCTTTGGCTACTAGAATTAAAGGGGAAAATGCAATTAAAAGCATTGGCTGTAGCAGACATATCACAAAATATCATTATATGCTTGACAATGTTCTCCTTCATATCGTTAATCCCTGCAGATCTACCTGTGCTATTAGATTTCATATATGGATGTTATTTTTCTCAAAAGGCTACATTAATTGGAGGGAGCAAGTTGCAGGCCTAATTGCATAAGGAAAGAAAAGGAAGATGTCACCATACTTCAAAACCTCACCTGGCTTTTCTTGGTGGGCACGCTCTTGAACTTGAACTTGAGCAATCATTCAGGCATCAAAATATTTGCAGATGCCTAGCCAATGTCATTAGATAATGCTTTTAGACAAACAGGTGTTTAGCTTGGTGCACCATGGAAATTACTGTGTATAAACAGAGTCATCTTCAATTGTGATGAAAAGTAGAAAGAGGAAGCTTGGGTGATGGTGACTTGGGCAGATCCTTCCTACCTACACACCTCAGCAGGGAGCACAAGCTCATGAGCCATGCTGCTGACATCCTCTGAGAAGCAAACTTAGGGAAGGGGAGTGCAAATGTCCCTCACTCTTCATTCCCAAATCAAAACAAACGAGCAGAGAAAAGCAAAATTCTTCCACAAAATGTAGTTACAGTAAGTTGGAAAGCCAGGAAATGTACTGCTGTTGGAGACAGCACTCAAATTCCTGTGGCTATTTCCCTGTGGAAAATATTTTGGGGAGGGAAAAGGAGAAAAAAAAAAAAGAAAATACCCTAATCCTGAAATGGTTTTTGCAGTTCATGCTCAGGTTACTTGCCTTATCAGTTATCCTGAGAGTCCAAGAATGCCTAATGCTAGTACCTCTAAAACTACTGAGCTTCATGCCTCCTTTGTAGTGAGAATATATATTGGAGTCATGTGAATTGCTCACAAAACACTTCAAAATGAGATCTCTTAACCTCTGGTAGAAACACACCACTGCAAAAGAGGCTTTCTGCCTTTTTATTGCAAAGACCTCACAGAAATCCCTGTCATCCTCAGTACAACCCTTCTATTTACCTGTGGCTGCCATCAAGAAAGTATTTCCACAGAAAACAAATGTCTAAAGCACAAAGAGAGAAGAAATGCAGGAGAAATAAAAGGATAAGAAAGAAAGAAGGATCCCAGGAAGTGAAGCTCCGTGGTGATGTTTCTGCATCTCCAATTAGATGCTGCCAGACAGGCTGGCACCTTTGCAGAGTTAAAACAGATCAGGATGGGGAAAGGTGATTTTTTTTTCATTACCCAGGGCCTGCACCTCCAGCCCTGCATGCTGTGCTGCATGCAAACCCATTAAATACCTGACACATGCAATCCCAACAGTAATCAAAAGCTGAAATTACAGGCAGAAAGTGGAGGAGCAGTGTTTATAAGAATGGCAGTGTTAGGAGTGGTGGTATCTCTGACTGTGCCCTGATTGCAACATTTTGCTCCTTGTTAGTCCTGATAAGGGCTGTAAAAGGGGGAATAAAACCAGGCAACTTTGCCCAGCTGGACTCATTTCACCTAATGATTATTGCTAAAAGTGTATCAGAGAGAAAACATAAATTAATCTTCCTGTGCTCAGGACAAAGGAGACTTCAGATACCTAGGATCCTCTGAAGCACATGAAAGTGCTCTTTTCCTTTATCATAAGGGATTTGGGTTTAGCTGTGAAATCTGTCTAGCAAGGTTTTGCTAAAGAGCACATCTGCCCTGATTTGCACGAGTTCCTAACATTGCCCAAGATTTCTTTTTGATGGCTTTGTAAGAGTGCTGCTGACTTGAAAGAGTGCTGCTTCAAGGCAGCTCCAGAAGGGCAGGGCAGCTGGGAACACAGGCAGGGCGTTGTGGCCAATCTCCTTCCTTATTAGTTAGGAGACTCGTTTAATGTTTGAAGCACTCTTTACTGAAACCACACTGGCTCGTTTGTTTCCAAACATTTCAGGGAACGGGAAGCAAGCCGAGTGTGGGGCAGAGCAGATAAGAGCCAGCAGTCCTCTGTTTTTCTTTCCTTGGCTGATTAATTTATTGATCTGGTAGAAAAGCAAGTTTGAAAGTTTTGCCCTTAACCACTGTGACAAAGCTCAAGGAGTACTGGGTGTTCACAAATCCTTATGGCTGGGACAGCAGTAACCTGCTGCTGGAGTCTTGGGGCTCCCCCTCCATCAGTCACAAGCCCAGAACTCCTTAGGACTGCTGTTGGTGACAGCAGACTGTAGTTAAGGTCCTAAAATGCCAGTATGTCAGCAATCTAATTCTTCCTTACTAAATTTGTGGAGGGCCAAGAAGGTGATCAAGGGGCTGGAGCACCTGCCCTGGGAGGACAAGGCTGAGAATGTTGAGGATTTTCATCTAGAGAAGAGAAGGCTCCAGGAAGACTTTATTGCAGCCTTTCAGTATATAAAGGACACCTAGGGGAAAGATGGAGAGGGATTCTTTATCAGGGAGTGTAGAGATAGGACAAGGGGCAATGCTTTTAAATGGAAAGAGGGTAGATTTAGATTAGATGTAAGAAAGACATTTCTTCACTGTGCGAGTGCTGAGACACTGGAACAGGGTTCCTAGAGAAGCTGTGGATGCCCCATCCCTGGAAGTATCCAAAGCCAGGCTGGATGGGGCCTGGTCTAGTGTAAGGTGTCCCTGCTCTTGGCAGAGGGGTTGGAACTAGGTGATCTTTAAGGTCCTTTCTAAACCAGTTTAAATTTCCAGAGGACTCTCCATGCTGCCAACCCTGCAGCAACTTGGGATGCTGTAGGAATATTGTCAAGGGAGAAAACAGCAAACCTGCTCAGTTAGTCCATATCCCATAACGTTTATGCACTAAAATCCTTACCTGAACAGACACTGCTGACACTCTGGTGAGCTGGTGGATTGGGCAGTGCCTTGCACAAGCAGGCTATAGAAATCAGAGAGTTCAGGTGAAACACATAGAGCTGAGCACTGGGCTAGGCTGTGGCTACTCCAGGTCCATTGGGGAGCAGAAGAAGGGTTCCTAAGGCTGAAGATTAGCTGTTTTGATTAAATTCACAATCTCTTCCTGCTAGCCTAAATGAGTAAACGCCCTCATTGTTTTGCCTCACAGTTTATGAAGAGCTGGCATGCTCCCAGGCACTGATAGGAGGCAACAGAGAAATGACAGAAGGAGTGGAATTCCCCATGGCTTTACCTGTGTGGCTCAACAACAGCCACCTCTGCCCTACCTAGGTCTGGCTCTTGCCATGGGAGAACTGCTGCTGCTGGAGCGTGTAGCCCAGTAGATCTCCAGCCCTTACTGGCTTTGTTGTTTTCTGAACTCTCCCCTCAAATATCCCACTTCCCACACAGTAAAGATCCCCTGGCTCCTGAGATGTTCTTAGGAAAAAGATGAGGTATTAACAGGAAAAGCACCTTCTGCTTCAACTTGTTTTTCACATGGAAAATAAGTGACTGTGAAATTTCATTATGGATCTTGGCACACTCTAGCTTTTAATGATTTATGTGCCCTGACTGATTTGCAAGTTGAAAGATGGTTTTGCTCCAGCTCTGGAAACTGAGACTGGGTCAAACTGAGTTGCTTGGACGCTTGCAAGTAATGCTTGGTGACTCCTGCCACCAAACACAAAGAGGTGCTGAGTTAACTCTGCTGCCCTTAACTGATTATATGTTAGTAAACAAGTCTGTGGAGGAAGTTCTAGGAGGGAGAGCACTCATTTGTGTTGGCTCTGCTGGGTTAATATGCAAATAGGAAACGACTTTTCACAGCTCAGGAGATACCATTTTGGACAGGCACAGGAGAGGTGCTTCTGTGAAAAAAAAAAAAAACAACAACAACTCTACTCAGCATAAAGTTGCATTTAGAAGTGACACTGAAAAGTTCAGATAAAATGGGAATTTACATTTTGAAGTAAGGGCCCAGAGAGATGGGATGGGTGAGTGGTGTAAGTAAGCATATGCATCTGCCTCAAAGTGACAGGTCAGCAAACCCTTTTAGAGCTTGCTTCAACTCAGACACTCCCTTGGAAATTCAGTCAGGTGAGATCATCACCAGCCCAAGAGATCAAGATGATGACACTCATCAAAATAGAAGGCCTGAGCCCAGCTTCATGCCAATAGTATCATTTTAGTCAGGCTAAAAGGGCCATTGTAAACCTAGGGTCACCCTTAATGAAGCGGTTCTCATTTTGTACTATTGCATCACATATGTGGAATCACCATCCCTGGAGGTGTTCAAGAGGGGATTGGACGTGGCACTTGGTGCCATGGTTTAGATAGTCATGAGGTTTAGGGTGACAGGTTGGACTCAATGATCTTTGAGGTCTCTTCCAGCCTTCTTGATTCTATGATTCTATGATTCTATGATTCTATGTGTGTGTATATGAACATATATGCAAGTATAATTTATAATAAGTAGTTCCTTAGAGTGTGCTTAAAAATACACACTGACTCAGGCTAAAAGCTCCTGTGTCACCGGCTTCACCATATCACTCATGCTGAGTCATGCAATTCCAGGCCATTCTCACATCTGAAGTCCTGTCTTTGGTTTCCATAATTCTGCTGCAGAGTTGGATAACACCCAATGAAGTCTATGTCTGTGTCCAAAGAGACTCCTTATATGCAAGGCAGCCTGTCTGTCTGCTAACCACTCTGGGATTTAACATTAAATACAAATCCATGAGGTGCTCTCTGATCAAACATTTGGATTCTGAGCAGGTCATACAGGACCTGAACTAAGCAGCTGGCTCTTTGTGCTCAAAACAAGGTTTAGGCTGTGCCTGCAGCAACTGTAAAATAACAAAAGGCGTTTTCTCTCCCTTGACTGTCCATGCAGATGATCAAAAGCAGGATTTGAAATGTAATGATATTTTGAAAGCCTCACTTCCACTTTTGCAGAGGAAATGATGATGAAAACAGGAATGCAAAAGGAAACAAAGATCTTTTTGGAGCCCTAACACTGGACACCGCTGCTGACCCCTCACAGCCAACTTCTCCAGCTGCAGCAAGGAGGTGAGACTGCTTTTCTGACTCTTCTATGCTTTTCAGAATGGAATTTTGGAGGTAGAAAAGAACCTGTCATAAGCAGATACAGTCATTCTGAACATGTGCTGCTGCCTTGCTGCATCTTTCTTACTTTGCAGTGTTTGCATAACCCATGGCATGTTTGCATGGCAGGGATGAAAGCGTTGGAGCAGATGATGTGATGGCAGTTAACACAGCATGGAGTATGTGCATGAGGCCAGAAAAACATGAAAGGTAACTCATTTGATCACTAAAACAACCTAATGCTCAACTGCTGACCATGCAAAGTAACATGGGCTTCCTCCAGCAGTGTCAGGGCTGCTTTGCCCATGGGGCTTTTGGAAAGGTCCTCTCCTCCTCCCAGTATCAGGAACAGGATGCACAAGGCCTGTAAAAATCATCTTTTTCTTACAGTGGCTTGCCTTATGTACCATTAAAGGAGCAGAAAGGCCATGGCACAAGGGCAGAAATAGCTCCACTTCTGCAGGTATTACCATCAGGGTGCTGAAATGCCTCCATTTTCAGGAGCTCTCACAGCTCCTGCTATACCTCTGCATATACAGCTCTGCTGCTATACCTTCATGTACCCTCACTGACAAAGCCAGATGTATATGAAGGCACTGGAGACAGTCCTGAAAACAGAACCCTCCACACAGCTATGCCCTCAGCGTGAGGCAGAATTCCCCTCAGTGCCCTCCCTCACCCTTTCACTTCTGCGGAACAGAAACCAGCACGGGTGCCTGCAGGGGACCTGAGTAACTGCACACACCCCAACCAGTTTGCCAAACCTGAACCAACAGCACCTCAACCCTTACGGCTTGGCAAAGACTCAAAATGATTCATGCTGAGGAATGATTCTGAGGTGCTTGGTTGTTTTTGCCGAGTACTTTCCCATCAGTGAGTTTTATGCCTTGTCCGTGTGTGAATTCACAAGTCAGGGGCTGGGCTGCTAGAAATGTTTTGGTGTGGTTCCTGTAACAGCACTTCTGGGTTTATAGCGCCAGACTATTTTCAAACAAGTCTCCGTTTTCCGAGCTCCCTCTGCTGGTTATACTGTGAATAATTATATTTGAAGCAAACCTCTCAGATTAAAATTCGACTGTAACGAAATGACTAAATTAACAGTATAATTTCCTTCTTTACTCCTCCACTGTACTGTGAATCCCACATCTCAATGGCACTGAGTGGCACTGCACCTGTCCTGATATTGGCAGAGTGTTTGTGGGAGGGCTAGTTTTCTCTAGAATCAATTATTTCTGCTCTTTTATATCTCTTAATGTAAGATATACTCTTCCTTATCAAACTCTGCCTCTTTTATATCCCTAGACTGTCTTCAAATGGCAGTGCTGTGGTTCATAGAGATTCTGCTGCAGAAAAGAACAAGGGCTGTGATGGAAATATTTAGTGTTCTCTTGTGTATTTAATGTCAAAAAGAGTAATTTAAAATACAGTTTCTGCAAAAAACAGTGTTAACAAAGATATTGCAGCCTTTCTTATTTTGTTTTCTTTTGTCTGTCTTCCTACTGAACAGCTGATAAACACTTTAAAATGCTGTAGAAAACCACTGTGAAAAATTATTACATTTATGTGAGGGGCAAAACTAGGTCTTCTATTAAGGATGTGCTGCCAACTATTTAAACAACATTTATAGGAGAAAAAATGCAACTGGATTCATGCCTGAAAAGAAAAAAAAAAGGGAATTAAGAGCAAGGAGAAAATGTGTGGCTTCACTGGGTATGAACAAAATAAAATGTGGCCCAGCTCCAATTTTTTTCTAAGCAGTCAGCCAGGAGAGATGCACAGGCAAAGAGTGGGATTATTGTGGGTGTAAAGGCTGGAGGCTGTGTGGGCTGCATGGCTGGGGGGCACAGTTGCACCAGGGTCACAGCTCCACCAGGCACCTGCTGCTGCACTCCTGCAATTGGTGTGAGGTGGGAAATAGGGCACAGTGATGGGAACAGGGAAATACAGCTCCAGCAGCATGGAGGCATCCAGTGCAATCAGAAATGCACTTGGCACCAGGCTCAGCCTCCAAGCTTAGCTCTCCCATGAGGTTTAAGGTGTCAGCCAGCCCCACCTAGATGTCTTCTACTCAACAGCACCTTAGCTCTGCAAAAATTTTGTGCGGTATCTATGGCAGCTTCACACTTAAGATGCCTCACACACTTCTAGGGCCATTGCAAGGTGCTGTTGAGGCTGCAGTGCCAGACGCTTTGTGGCACAGTGCCTGTGGAAGCACAGCTCAAACGGCAGCAAGTCCCTCAGTGGTCGCTTGCTGTGCATCCTCCTGCAGCAGCAACCAGCATGGGATGATGTGCACCCGGCTGTGAGAGGCACTGCCCTGGCCTTGTCCTGCAGTCAGTCTTTCTAAGGAAACATGACTGGAAAAAAAAATTCTATGAGGCCCAGCCTGGTTTTAATGCATTCAATTTAATGCAAGCACGAATATGACTCCTGCTGCTTGAAAATAGGGTTATAAGTCCTTTGAAGATTTTTTCCCCCCAGCTTTTTTTTTCCTTTTTCCTTTTTTTTTTTCTTTCCCCAGCAGGAGGAAAGCTTTATAGTCTGTGAAAGTCACAGAACCCTGCTGGACAAAATGACAAACCCCCACATTAAGGTACTTTGGAAGTAATGCTGCTGTCACCATTAATATAGGAGAGAGCAGGGGAAGAAAATGGGTAACTGTTCGAAGAAAGAATGTGAAAGGAAGGCAAATAGGAATGGAAATGGAACTAGGGCTTTCACTTGCTCAGGCAGATTTCAAACATACAAAAATGTGTTTATAGATCAGAATGGAGAAGCCAAGCTCTGCTGTCTGTCTTGAAAGAGAACAACAGCACTTGCACAGGTATCATCCACTACTCACCACCTGTTGTGGTCACCATCAATCATTGGGCAGAAATTAAGTAGGAGGAGGTCACCCTCACAGCCCATGGGCACACAGGCAATGTTTCCTGCCTTGAAAACAACCACCTTAGCTTTGCTTTAGCATTTCTTCAGGAGGGCTCCCATTCTGTTTCACTGATCTCTGCTGAGTGAAAAACTGTGGCTATTGTACATCAGAAAGAAAAATGAGTTGTCCCAGGGAAAAGAAAAAAAAATATTCAGAAATGTATTTCACTTTATTTATTTGTTCTTCATTTTGATAGCACAGCTCAATCACAGTTGCTGATTAGGTCTTACAAGATCTTTCTTTCCAGCACTGGGAAAGAAGCAAAAAAACCGTCATGCATAAGATATTGAATGCATTCATATCAAGCATGTTGTACTCTGGGGATCTGAACATCATAAATAAGAGAACATCAAATCAGCTGGGTTTGTTTAAACATCATTGTTACAGATCATAGCAGCTTCAAAGGTTTAACACAGGTTAACTTACTTCTAATACCTCTATTTGAAGAAGTTTCTAATAAGGTTTGTTAAGAGATTAAAAAAATATAGAGGCCCAAACTCTACAAAATAAGAAATAAAAGCATTTCTTTTTAGTTCATATGACTTGAAACCCAGTGGGGCCTTTCTGCTTTGATTAGGGATTCAGTTTTGGAATTCCTTAGACAGAGGTTAAGAATTCAACTTATTTGTGATTTCTATGCTCCATGGAACATCTTTAAACAAGTTTGGGTTTTCAGGAATGCTGAACAGCCATGCTCTAAGAGGTCCAAAGCTAGGGACATGAAACCTCCACTTATTCCTGCAAATATTGGCCAAAATACTGGGAACTTGCTAATACAGTCCCCCAGATCTTTGGAATTAGGATACAAATGACTATAGATTCTGTTACGTGAGCTTTAGTTTTTAGAAGCTTACATTTGAATGCTTTGGTGGCCATCAGGAACAAGACATTCTTGCAATGAATAGACAATCTAATTATGGGAGCAGGAGGGGGGGGGGGGGGGAAAGCCATCTGCAAAAAGCAGTTAGCCAGACTTGTTAATTTATTGAAAAGGCAAGTAGGCAAATTTTCTGTCTTCTTTGAGCTACACACAGGTGAAATACAGTTACAAATAGTTGATCTGATCCTACGATATGCAAAGTGCCATAAGCTGCCTTGTGAAATAAGCAAGGAGTGAAGGTGTTAGATACACGTGAGGGACCACTTCAGAAGAGAAAGGAGTGAACACACGAACAAATCAAGGTGTTGCAACATGCATCAATCTTAATCTCTTGCTAGCAGGCAAGCTTTCTGTAAGCATGCCTGCTGGCCCCACCTGAGCTCTTTCTTGGCTGAGTTAGTGCTCAGTTTCTAGGAGCTTGCAGCAGCTTGAGTGGAAACAACCCTAAACACTCAACTTCAGGCACAGGGACTGTGTGCAAAGGAGAACAAAGCAAAGCAAGAAGAAAGCTGAGTCTGGACCAACACTTGCTTCAAGGTTTACAGTGAATTTGAATCAAATGTCTTGTGCAGCTATACACTGAAAGGTCTTCTTACAGCTAGAGCTCAGACCTCTTTTTGTATATTAAAGGATCCATGACATATCTTGCAGCTATCATGTATTTAAATCACACAGATGCAAGATAAAGGTAGATGCAAGATATTTGAACAGAACTTAATACTGCAACATCACATCCAAGTTGTGCTGCGATCTTGGATGTTGCATCAAGCTGGTGATGACTTAGTAAACACATTTTATCCAGTTATATACTTACTACTATTTCTTGTGCCAAGACTTTAATGTACTTCAGTGCATGAAGGGAATTCACAGCTGACTCCAGGAATATATGTGCCAGCTCTCCATTTCATTTCAGTTAAAAAAATCAACAGCAGCAATGATAGCTTCATACTAGATATCTCTAACTGAGCTATAAAATGCTCATCTAAATCTTTGCAAGCAGCTCACAGGCAAACTTAATTATTCATAGGAACATTGACCACTTTTTTTTCCCAGTACTACAGTTATCTTTTAATTATGGCAGGTGGATGCAAATTACATCTTTTCTGACATGGGTTTACTCTTTAAGTGAGAAATATAGAAAGAAGGCTGTTGTTAGAACTTGGTGTAATGTTTTTTAGACTCAGTCTACAGTCAAGTATATGGAGCTGACTCCACACAGTGCAAAGGATGCTGGAGCAGACCCTTCTTCAAGGTTAGTAACTAGTCTTTAGAATGGACATAACTTTGGTTGCTGTCTAAGTGTAAGTTATATCTACTGAAGTTGTGTTTATGGGGGAAAGGAGGAAAGAGGGTTTGAATCCAGAAAACATTTGAATCCTTCTGTAGTATTAACTGGCTATCTTGATCAAAATTTATTCTGATTCAGATTGTCACTTGGCTGTTCTAATTCCACTGAGTCTTTATAACGATCTAAGTAGAAAGGAATCTGAGCTGCTGTTGAAAAAGCTTTGGCTTGTAACCTCCCTGTGAATCTATGCCCAGAAACGTATTTCAGCCTGCATGACTGAACCTACACGGAGGCCTTCTCTCATTAATAGATTTTGTTTATATATGCAACCACATTAACAACCTGATGTTTCTAGGAAGCAATGACTCAGCAAAGCCAGTCTCTTACTCAAATACCAGTGAAAGTGGACTGGTCTGTATGTATTTTAAATGACAGAAGGCAGTTTGGTACCAGTACCTTTGGGTTGTTTTTTTTTTTTTTTAAAGAACTTTTCAGAGTCCTGCCTTAAGAAATGCTGTAGTGAAACTGCCTTTGTCATGATCTCCCAGTAGCCAAGAAGCCTCACCTTATGGCATTTTGACAGGAGACTAGACAGAGATGAGCTCACTGCCCAGGAGGACCTACAGCCTAGCAGCATGGCCCCATCACAGGGCACACTCCTTGGAGCCAGCTTTTAGAGGATTGAAAGTCAAAAGCTACAGCAGCCTGCCAGTCACATCCATGTGCTTCATCAATGCCTGTGAATTTGGCTTCACAGCTCCTTTGTCAGGTAGGAAATTACTCTTCCCTCTCTTGCAGAAAAAGAAAGTGAGGCATAAAGAGATTAAGTTGTTCTCCTGGGGTCCCACAGGAAGCCTGTGGTAAAGATGAGGATGAATTTAATCCTTTAGTTTAGTCATGGGTCAGCCATTCTCTCCTCTTTGCCTGGAAACGTTAGGCTTTTGACACAACCTTCATTTCTGCAAGCTGTAAACATCCTGGACAATATATACTGTCACAAATTGTTTCACTTCTCTGTCCTGCTTTGTCTGAATTTTACAGACTGGATCAAACTGTAGAGGTTTGTTGCACTACAGTGAGATCATCTCAGCTAGCATTTCGGGTCAGCCTACCTGACAAAGTCTAGCTGCAAAACTCAGATTTAAATCTTCTGTATAGATTAGAACCCACTTCTGTTAGCTTGCTTTCCTCCTACCAGAAGCAGAGAATATAATAAACACTACAGGCATAAAAGAAAAGTCAATGAACTACTATTAATTACAAACATTAGTGCAAAACATACAGCAGATTATTTTCAGTAAGCTCAGCTTTTTTCTGTAAGGAGGTCATTCAGCTGAGGCTTTAAACACAGATGAAATCACATTATTTAGCCAAATAGGTAGTTAGCTTTGAGGTTCACTCACACAAGCAACCAGGATTCTGCTGCTACACTTAACAGTTAATCCTACATTTGTACGTATGGTATAATACTTTCTATTGAAAAGATATTTAGTCCTGTGCTTTTATAAAATAGAAGTAACTAAAAGGCAATAACAACCAGATTCCAAAGCAGATTCCATATTTAGCTGAGGCTTGTCTAGCATTTTTTTTAAATTTGTCTTTAAATTTAAACAAGCCATTTGTCTGTGTACCTAAAAGCCACCACCTAAGACCATGCTTGACTTCCAAATGCATAGCTCTGATGCCAAAGATGAGAGTGCTCACACTTGCTTTGACATCATGTGCTCATCACTGCTGATAACTAGCTTTCATTTTTGCACATTCAGATGTAGATGTAGGTGGTTGGCTTCACTCTCCATCATTTGAAAACTGTGGCCTTTGCACCTAATTCAGAGTCAAAGTCTGAAAATTGCAGCGGATTAAAAATGCTACAGGAATGCTGATCTCCCTGCTCAACATTTGTTTGTATTTGGCAACAGTCATCTGAAAGAAGAAGGAAAAAAAATCAAGGTTTGAAAAAGTATTTCTCAAAACACTTTGCTGGGCAAGGCCAATTGAGCTCATGAATGCTGTCCTTAGAGACCTGTAATATACTCCCACCCCGCCCCCCGCCCCCTCCAGCCGCAGCTGAAGGGATGAAGTCTGAATCTGGAAAAGTGCACTTTGTTATCGTTGGCTCTTCAGCAAATACAGACACCAGAGCTGCCCACCCTGTGTCTTCCAGCGCGACTGTCTCTTCAGAGGTTTTCATCCAGCCATTTTATGTAGCTGTCCCTGGTCTGAACGCCCGCGGAGAAGTCCGCAGGCCAGCTGGTGAATATCATACAGCCATGAAAGCAGTCTTCAAAGTGATCGAGGGTGACTTCCACGCCGGCCTTCTCCAGGCGCTTGGCGTACATCATCCCATCGTCTCGCAGGACGTCGTTCTCACAGATCAGGATGTAAGTCTTTGGCTGCAGCTGCAGAGTCTCATCTTCTGCGAGGAGCGGGGCTGCTCGTACGTCAAGCAGCGCTGGCACCTCCTGCATGATCTCAGCCTTGCCTGTGGTCTGTATTACAGGCTTGTAGGTCTTTTTGAACGACGAAGGCAGTAGAGATGTCCAGTTCAGGCGCTCTCTGAAAGAGGCAGCTTGGCCAACGTCAAGAGCAGTGTGGTTGTTAATCAGCAGTGAGGGAGTCAAGTCAGAATTAGCATTTAAATAATAGGTCCAATAGTCAATCATGACAGTACGACGAAGAATAGGTATATTCATGTTCTGCTGATAAGAAGGAGTACTGAAGTCAAATGCCTGAAGGACTGGATAAATTAAGGCCTGCAGTTTTGGTCTGATGGTCAAATGCTCATCTTTGCTAAGCTGCAGGAAAAACACAGGATAGAATTGGGATGATAAAGAAAATAATCATTAGAGTATCAGCCTAGAATGTCATACAAGCAATCCTTCGTCTCACAGTTTTTAGGTGGAATTCTGCTCTTATGCTGATAACATTGCTCTATTGTCTGAAATAATTAGCAGCCTGATCTTTTTCTTCTCTTGTTAAGGATGGTCACGCAGACAGGCTCAGTATTCTGTCTCTAAGAGAAATCACGGACAGAAGCTTATTGAAGGGTGTAAGAAAAAAAGTGCTAAGTGGCATTTCTCTATGACAGTGCCCACTTTAACAATTGTCAGCTGAAGACTTTATGAATCAAGGGAGCTACTCTTGCTTTTTAACAGCTTTTCATGGATTTTTCTTCCATTGATTTATCTAATTCTTTTTTTTCAGCATATCCAAATCGTTGGCATCCAAAGTTTCTCTAGCAAAGGCCTACCATATGCAGAAACACCAGAAGCACCTCTCCAGCAGGGAAGTCATTCTTGCCCTACACTCAGCATTAGTTAGGCCACACCTTGAGTACTGTGTCCACTTCTGGGCCCCTCAAATTCAGAAAGTTGTTGAGATGCTTGAATGTGTCCAGAGAAGGGCAACAAGGCTGGTGAAGGGTCTGGAGCACAAGCCCTGCGAGGAGTGGCTGAGGGAGCTGGGGTTGTTTAGCCTGGAGAAGAGGAGGCTCAGGGCAGACCTTATTGCTCTCTACAACTACCTGAAAGGAGGTTGTAGCCAGGTGGGGGTTGGTCTCTTTTCCCAGGCAACCAGTGACAGAACCAGAGGACACAGCCTCAGGCTGTGCCAGGGGAGGTTTAGGTTGGATGTTAGGAAGAAATCCTTCACAGAAAAGAGTAACTGGCTATTGGAATGGGCTGCCCAGGGAAGTGGTGGAGTCACCCTCCGTGGAAGTGTTTAAAATAAGATTGGATGAGGCACTTAGTGCCGTGGTTTAGTTAATTAGATGGTGTTTGGTGATAGAGTGGACTTGATCTTGAAGGTCTTTTCCAACCTGGTTAATTCTGTGATTCTGTGATATTTGACCTGACCTTCCACCCATATTTGATTTGAGTATGCCAGTTATATGTCTGCTGCCCACTAATTCTTTAATTGGAAGAGTCAGCAAACATCTGGTTTGCTTCATTTTCTACATAAGACACACAGTTCTCTATCATATCTCATCTTGTTTAAAAAGAATTATGCCATCAGGAAAAAGAATTAGGAATGCTTTTTCCAAAACATGGTACTGCCATGTCTATCAGTCCTTAAAATTGAAACATTTAGCCTAATTGCCTCTTATTAATTTTTTCACCCTAATTGAATATTGTGAGGTTGTCATGATAATTAGTTGTCTGGACATGGTATCTGCTTTCTTATCACCAATGGTTAAGGCAACACAAAAAAAGCTAATCATAATATTTCACTCAACCATGAAAAATATTATTACTTGCCCCACGCTGCCTTTAAAATCTTTACCAGCTTCAATTCAGATTACATTTAAACTGCAGATCTACAACCAAAATTTCCTTAAACATGCACAATGCTAGAGGAACACAATTTAACAGAAGAATTAAGCTTCGTTTATTGTAATTTTTGTCCTTCATTTGTATTTGAAACAAATAATTTTTTTTTTAGAGACAAGTATCTGTAAGTGGAAGCTAAATTGATAAATTATGCATATACCTACTTACTTACTTTCAAAAAGAAAGAATTCACCAGCAAAAGGGGTAAAAAAAAGTGATGTAGCTACTTGCTCTTAAAAAATGGCCCATACCAAATCGTAACTGTAGTGAGACATTTCAAGCTGTGTGATTGATATTGCAATGGACCTCTTCTTCTTCTGTACAGTGACTAGATGCTGGCTTTTTTACTGTTTGGTCTGTGGGTCTGGCACATCACCTTGTGATGATGCAGCACAAAGAATCTGTCACCCTATACGTGCCACTGAATGAAGGATTGTCGTACTGTAACACATAACAGATACTGGATGTTACCTGCTGACACACAGCAGCTGCCAAATTGCCTCCTGCACTGTCCCCAGAAATTGCAATTCGACTTGGGTCAACTGAATACTCAGCTAAGACATCAGGCTGCAAAAAATGCTTGGTAGCACGGAGAGCATCATACCACTGCTCGGGGAAGCACACCTCTGGTACCAGCCGGTATCTACAAGGCAGAGATGAGAGACAATTACTGCTGTCAGTGCAGCTCTGTTTCAGGATTAACAAGTGATATCAGGTATTCCTTAATTGTAAGTAACTGTTTCATTATGATAAATATTACAGGAAAAATATGAGGTGTGTAATACTTATGTAAGACTTAATCTTATAATTAATGCTCTAATTCTGAAAGATTAATACAAACCTACTAGATATGAATAATACCAAGATAGTATAAAATTGTGGAGCGCTTTCTTAGGATTTCCCAATAGAGGATTTCATCATGTGTTATAAAAATTAATGAGTATTTAAAACACCCTTGGTAAGGCAGTCATAACAATCAGACTGGTTTTGAACTAAATTCCCACCTTAATGACTACAAGGGAGAGTAACTCAAATATGCCCAACACCCAAGTAGTTCTGTTTCCAGATTTTTACCTATGCTCAGGAGAGAATGGACCTTGCTATACCTCTGTGACATGAAATGAAAAATAGCCAAGAGGTGAATATTAATCTGTTCCAATGCAACATATTCAGTAATTCCTCTCCTTTATTGAGTAGTAGAGCAGGTGTGGTATGGGTGGAGAGACTAAGGCACAGACAGCAAAGTGTGCCCAGGAACAGGCAGCAACTGAGTCCCATTCATGATTTTCTCAGCTTCTAAACATGAGTGCAGCAGAAGTCTGTTCATATTTGCTAAATAACTTGTAATCTAAGAGCTGTTACTAGGCTTTATGGTACAAATCATGTCTTCTGTTTGCAGCTTTTCAATCAACATCTTTTACATATTCCCAGCAGAGCTGAGCAAAACAAGCAAGACAAAATCCAGTTTTCCGATTCAAGACATTGTCTTCAGAATCTAAGCTAAGGAAAGTTGCATATGAAGAAGAAATTCACAACTTAGGTTACACAAAAAGTGTTTCAAACTCCAAATGTGACCTGCTTTCAAAAAGCAATCTGTGTATTGCATCCAGTACAAAGGAATATGAGAGACTCCTTTGGGAACTCCTTGCAAAACTGGGTAACAGACTGTGAATGCATCATGAAAGTTAGACAGGCAATTAAACAAATGAAAAATGTAATTAGTCTTCAGTAATTAAGTACAAACGCCTTGATTGAAAGATATGATGGCTAAGGAGGAGGGGTAAACAATAACTCAGAGGAACAGGCAGATTTATACCACCATAAATGAGAAAAGGAATAATGAGGAACTTTTTAGCACTGTGATTGCTGCTTGTCTCGAAAAAACAACAGCTGCTTTTTCTACTTTTCATTGTTTCACTGTCTCTAATAATAAAAAAAGAAGTGGAAAAAAAATGACCCTTTAAAGTAAGCTCTAACTATTGAATGAGTAACATCAACTCCATATAATTAACTTGCAATTAGACACAGAGCTTAGTATGTAATATACTGCGGGTGGGAAACTTGAATATTTATTATCAAGTGAAAGAGAATACTGACGTTGATAATAAGGATGGGAAAAGCACCAGACAAGCTGGAGTCATCTAGGTAACACAGTTAGCTAGTTGAGAGGTTTGTTTACCTTGAAATTGTTCAGTGAGTTAAAAAAGCAGCCCTGCTTCTCTGTTGTCTGGCACCCTGGCAATCCCCTGCTCTTGAGTGGAGTACAAGGCTTAAATGAGATGACTGGAAGAGGGGGGGATATGGAAGAGCAGCAGGAACCTACCAGACACTACTGTGTGTTCTGGTTAATGAGCAGGGGTAATTTTAATTGATCATTTTTATGTTGCAGGCCCTTGCTTCAGATTACTTGGAAACTGTGTTATAGACAAGATTTAATATAGGTATTTTAAAATCATATATACACACCTTATCTTAAATATATACATTAAACATATACCTTGCAGCAGTGGGAGTGGCCACTGAGGATGGTACAAGCCTCTCTTGCTATGTGAGGCACAGAGATGTGGTTCAGCCTTCCTTCAGCTATGTATCATGTCTAAATGTGTTTGAGTATTTTTGTTTGATTGTTTTTAAAGTTCACAAATACTTACACAATCCTAACTGGGCACTCTGGTTTTGGCTGCTCTCTGTACATGTAGCTACAATTTCAAGATACACTAATGTTTGCATTTTAGTATTTGTTCAACGGAGTTCAGTGCTACTTTCTTTTCCCACACTTGTGCCTTCTAAAATAATTAGAAGCCCCCCCAAAATTTTGATATCATTACAATCTGGTGTAATATTAAAAGGATAAAAATATCAAGACTGTCCAAAGTAAAACCATAATAAAGAAAAAGTTAAATGAACTACATTACATCTTTCTAATACCTTAAAATTACTTTAGATTACTCACTCAACTGAGACAACAACAGCATTGAGAGATTCAGCCATGATTCTGCAGAGATTGTTGTAAGCACTCATTTCTGGAACAAAAGGACATGCCGTTAGGGACAAACAAGTCCATTTATGTCACCATTCACAGAGCCATATGTAAGCCTTCTCAGAAAATACAAAGATACAGTACAAATGTATCATGTGTGACCAGCAGGATGAGGGAGGTGATTCTTCCCCTCTGCTCTTGTGAGACCCCACCTAGAGTACTGTGTCCAGTTCTGGTGCCCCCAGCATAAGAGGGACATGGAACTGCGGGAGCGGGTCCAGAGGAGGGTCACAAAGATGATCAGAGGGCTGGAGAACCTCCCTTATGGGGACAGGCTGAGAGTTGGGGCTCTTCAGCCTGGAGAGGAGAAGGCTCCAGGGAGATCTTAGAGCAGCCTTCGAGTACCTGGAAGGGGCCTAGAAGAAAGCCAGGAAGGGACTTTTTCAAGGGCTTGTAGTGATAGGACAAGTGGGAATGGCTTTAAGCTGGAAGCAGGTAGATTTAGACTGGATATTAGGATGAAATTCTTTACAGCGAGGGTGGTGAAACACTGGAACAGGTTGCCCAGGGAGGTTGTGGATGCCCTCTCCCCGGAGGTGTTCAAGGCCAGGCTGGATGAGGCTTTGAGCAACCTGGGCTAGTGGAAGGTGTCCCTGCCCATGGCAGGTGGGTTGGAACTAGATGATCTTCAAGGTCCCTTCCAACCTAAACCATTCTATGAATCTATAAAATATAACCAAGCAAATGAGATCAGCTTGCAACAGCTGAAGTGCTCAGTATGTGTGGTAGAAGGAACACAGTTCAAGCCTTGAGAAGCTCTGCAGTCCAGTGCTTTCGTTCTCGTCTGTTTCCTGGTGACCTGGGGCATGTCATTTCATCCACCTATCAACAATTCTCTCAATTGGGCAAAATTTAAGGTATCCAGTGGCTTGGGGGCATTAGCATCCAGACAGTTGTCACCATATGAGTCACTGTTTTTATTATAGCACACAGTGCTTTGATTCAAATGAGCTGCCCTATTAACGTCAGCTCAACTACTCACTTAAGGGAGGATTAATCACAGCTATCCTATTTATCAGTGGACTGATCTTCTTTAATTTTATTCCTTTCCATTTACTTAATTGTTGGTTCCTGGTACTATAAAATATACTAAGACACTAGCAGTTTATTCTGACTGCTGTAACATTTGTGCCATTAACTTCTGCATCTTGGACTCAAAGATAGCATCTGACATAGCTGAGTTACAGTCATCCAAACACAGTTCCATAATTTAATGGAAACTTTCTGCACAACAACTCATATGAAAAGTGTTACAGAACAAATGAGGTGGGCAGGATGCTACCCTTAAGCAGGCTTAACAAAACCCATCTCAAAGCACAGTTCCTCTGTGGAAAGTGGAAGAAACATTTTAACTGTTATAGGGCTGCAGGACAAAAAGACTAGGATTTCAAAGGCACATAAAGAGCTGATTTTAAATTTACTTAGGAACCTAAATTTCACATAAATCACGGTCATACATGCACAGTCCAAGTGCAGTCAATGTAGTCCTTGTTTTGAAACATTTTGGAAAACCCTATTAATGTTCTTTTTATATAGATGAAGCCATCAGGGTTGTAGGGACTTCATGGTGTCACAGGAGCAATGGGGAAGGGGGAAGACTCCTATTGGATCCCAATCTTGGTGTAGCCATTAGAACCCCATGCCCTTTCTTCTCCCAAAGCTTTTCTCCCTGTACAATGTGGAAGGATCAGTGGTTAGCTTATTGTCTCTAACTGTTCCTTACCTTCTCTGACCATGTTTGTGGCTTCCAAGTTAACTGGGGTAAGCAGCATGAATTTTCAAGGTTATTTTTGCTAGTGGTGGCAGTGGTCCCCAGACCATGGAACGGAAGTCACCTCTACCTGCCTCCTTCATCAGTGGCCCATTGTCTGTGATCAGCAGCATGTAATCCCAAGTATGTGTTATTCAAGTACAAGCAGTGTTGTCCAGCTCACTCTTCTGCTAATTGTGTGCAAATGGGGCAAGCCTTTTACATGTAGTCACTGGATCCTGATCACCAAGGATCATGACCACAGAAAGGAGAGCACTGGCTCACACAGCCCATCCAGGCATCCTAGGAATGTAAACAATGAAGTATTTTGTGAGGACAAAGGGATGTAATGAAACTAACCTTTTGGTCCTTTTTCAGCTTATGTGCAGATAAGACAGGCATTTCGGCTGCGTGTTCACAGTATTTAAACCCCTCCCTCCTTAGAGCTGACAGTTACTACTGAATTTAAGTACATCTTAGCAAAACTGCCATCCCTGTGGGTTCTCTTGCTTGGATGAAACCAGACTAGAATGCTATTTAATTACTGGCACCTACTTGCACGTGCCAAGGCCCAGCCTCCTCCATGGATGTAAACAACGCTGCGCTTGAGCCCTTCGTCCTCCTTCGCAGGGGGCTGGTACACTCTGACTTCCACACCGTCAAAAACAGTATCTGTGATTTTAATGTCTTTGTGGGAGGCAAAATCCAGCTTGTCAAATGTGCAAATGAGAAAATTCAGAGCTATCAAGTGATGGCTGAGTCTCAGATAGCCAATCAGGTGACACTAGAGGAAAAAAAAAAAAAAAAGGGAAAAGAAGGGTTTTGTTACTTCAGGGCGTATCATCATACTTGCATAGATATTTAATGCAACCATCTTCAAAGGGCAGGTCCTATGTGAAAATGAATACAGATTCTTAGCATTATTCACTGGGAAATGAAAGATTATCAAAGACCTCTAATGCTTTTAAAGCTGTATTAAAACAAAACCCTCTCCATAAAAGACTCTCTGTTGTCAGAATAAATCAAACCATGAGCACTACATGAATCAACACAACTGTGAATGAGCGCTCAGATCCTTGTCTTTGACAGACACCTCTAAAGGAGATAAACCTTACCAGCATGCTCCACTACTTGGAACTTGTGCACTACCAGGACTTGTGAAGCTCCTCAGACCAGTGCCAGCAGAGGGCAATACCACATAGGCAAAGCTTTTGTGGTGGCAGAGGTATCAAAAAAGCAAAGTGTTTTTCTTGTTCCATCCCAAAGCCTAACTATTCCTACTTGTGAATTAAGAAAGTTGTCACAGAGTGCAAAGACATTTGAAAACCAGAATGGTCTCAAAGGAATACAGAGGTTGTTTGTTGGCTTGTCCTCTACTGACCTGCTGAGCTGAGAAGGACCTAGAACTATCAAAGAACCACGGCAGGTTACTGATTTGCTTTTTTTTTTCCCAACCCCAGACACTGAAGTGTATTACTTTTTTTGTGGAGGTGTGGAAAACCTTACAAAAATGAAGAATGATCTGACCTTTCCATTATCCCCTTATGGTGGAGAGATTTTACCCTCTTTGGCTATCCAGGGTTTTTATTTTCATGTTTATTTTTTAAACTTTGCCCTGAATAGGTTTAAAACCATATTTCAGCAAACAGTAATAGGATCCAAGGCACTCCTCCAGCCTGAGTGTCATGACCTGCTCCCCACATACAACAGTGGGCAGCCCCAGAGATTGCTGGAGAGGAAAGATAAACTTTGATATTCCCCCCTCCAATCTATGCCAAATATACTGCACTGCTATGCAAGCAGGGAGAAAAAATCCACTTCCAAATCAAGACTTTTGCAAAAATTACTTCCTTTTCTTGCTTTAGCTTGTGGTTACATCACCCTGCTGAAATAGTTTGGTGCGAATCCAAATTTTACAGTATTTGCTGCTTTTGGGTCAGAGGCTTTTCTCTGGGAGAAAAAACACAAAGTATCCACCCAGCAGGAAGAAATGGTGATTTCACAAGGCTGTTTCTAGCTCTGAATTTCAGATCATGGTTTTCTCCCACTATTACTTAAAAATTCCCACAGGAAAATCTAGTTTGAGTTTGAAATCTGAAGAGCAATACATCTATTAATAATTTGGCACACAACTGGTTGGGCTGCCACTGATGTAACCAGCTAAAGATCTGACCCTCTCTATGCCCCACAGATGGTCTTGGGGAAATGAACCACTGGGAAGTAGTTTCAGAAATACTGCCAGGGAAAACAACATTTTTACAGATTTTTTTTTTCAGCCTGACTGTGCTGCAAAAGACAACCCATCTCAGTTTTCCCCCACTTTTGTTCACATTCTTTGTAGACGAGATTACCACATTTCCTGGAATCAGAAATGTTTTATTTTCAAGGCTGGTTAGAGTGTTGTTTACCAAGAAGTGTTTTGCTCTGTTCTTTAAAGCACAGAGCACCACAGCCATCTGCAGGTTATCACATGCTTTCATGCCTTTTCCTCCCCTTATAACAGGCCACCCTTTCCAAGAAACCCAAACCCCAAGATCCCAAAGAGGTAGCTTTATATATCAAGGCATAAAACCAACAGTGCTGATTTCTTTTTGTTAGGCGTAAGCAGGATTTTTTTGCCAAGCTTTTACCAGACAGGTTCTTTATATCTTATCTGATCAGCCTATTTGCTTGTTATTTGTAAGGCATCAGGGAGGTGATCAAGGACAGCCAATATGGCTTCACTAAGGGTAAATCCTGCCTGATGAACCTCCTGGCATTTTATGATGAGTGACTGTAACTGTGGGCAAGGGATGACCTATGGATGTCATCTATCTGGACTTCTGCAAGGTCTCTGACACAGGTCCCCCCAGCATCCTACTTGCCAAGTTGGAGAGATATGGATTTGATGGGTGGACTCTTCGGTGGATAAGGAATTGGCTGGATGGTTGCATCCAGAGGGTAGTGGTCAATGGCTTGAAGTCCAGATGGAGACCAGTGATGAGTGGTGTCCCACTCCATAACGAAACCTTTGGCAGGAGATGTGGTAGAGCACTGGAACAGGTTGCCCAGGGAGGTGGTTGAGGCTCCTTCCCTAGAGATATTCAAGGTAAGGCTCAACAAGGCCCTGAGCACCCTGGTCTAGTTGAGGATGCTCACTGCTGACTGCGGGGAGGACAGACTAGATGACCTTTGGAGGTCCCTTCCAACCTGGAGCGTTCTACAATTAATCGTTGGCTAACTCTCTCCTAGGACTATGCTGCCAGACAAAGGGCAAACTTGCCTTGACTGTGGTTCCCTGGCATATTCCCTGTGTTGGCACTAATGAATGCACAGCCCCAGAGCAACGGAAACACGAACAGGCCATGTGGGAAGACTACAAAGAAGTTGTCCAAGCAGCCAAGGATCAGGTTAGGAAAGCAAAAGTGCAGACAGAATTAAACTTGGCTGGGGAAACAAGAAGAATTTCTTCAGGTACATCAAGGACAAAAAGGCAGCTAGGGAAGATGTGGGACCTCTCCAAAAGGAGAATGGAGACCTGGTCACAACAGATATGGAGAAGGCTGAGGTGCTCAGCGACTACTCTGCCTCAGTGTTCACTGGCAAGGGCTCTAAGCTGTACTGCGTTATAAAGCTGTATCTGGTTATCTCATGTGAGCAATTAAGTGGTTTGACCTTTGCTGGAATTTGTTATTTTTATCACCCTTCATGTGACAGCATGCAGGACCATTACTGGCTGTCAAATACAGCACTTACCTGTGTGTATGCATGTGAAAGAAGAGAGAAAAACAATTATATCCTCTGGAGGAGAAACAGACGAGGAAGAGAAAGCAGAGGGGAGAAATGGAGAAATTAAGGGACTACAGAAAAAATTAAGGACAAACTCACAGAAAAGAGGAGACAGTATTAAGATGAAAGCCCCATAGGCAATTATCCCACAACTGCTGTGCCAACCATGGCCATGGCATGCAGAATCATGACAAGGTGTGGCTTAGAAGAGATTTTAAAGATCATCTTGTTCCAACCCTCCTGCTGTAGGCATGGACACATTTTACTACATTAGGTGGCTCAAAGCCCCACCCAGCCTGGCCTTGAGCACTTCCAGGAAGGAGGCATCCACAACTTCTCTAGGCAACCTGTGCATCTCTGGGAAATTTGGCAACATCACTCAGGTCACGGCCACTGGTTTTCCATGCAATGACTGGTTTTATGCATCTGTCTGAATAAACACTTGTTTTCTGAACAGGTAACTTTGGGAAACTGGTTAACCTCAAGGCATTATGAACTGGACCATGTAAAGAATTGACAAACACCAAAAGCTCAGCTGCCAGGGAGTGAGGCAGAACTGGATGAGCAGGAGCACCCCAGGAGATGAGGGGCTGGACAGCCTAGCAAGGCAAATATGAGTATTTTACTGGCATTTGAGCCAATTCAGCAAATAACTACTGTGGACATATTACAACAGCCCTGCTGACGATCTATTGCTCATTTCTGACTGCAGCTTTTCACTTTGGGGTCGTTGGCTCCCCATGACCCATGGCTGCCTCAGCAGCTGTGTGATCTACACTCATGCTGTAATGCTCCTCAGCTCTCTGACAAGTCAGGCAAAGCAACCATTACAGCCACAGTCTCCTTCTCTTTTACCAGGATATCCCCATGACAGGGACAACACAAGGACCCTAAGAGACCAAACTCTTTAGGACTGCCACCTTTCTCCTGGTAAATTCCTTCTTTGGTGAGGGGTACCAGATATTGATTTAATTGACATAGAAGGAAAATTTCAATAAATGAAGAAAGGAGTCAGGGTTCTGATAAAAAGCAGTCAGAATTAACAAAGTACTGCTGGAGAGAGGCACATCAATCACCACTATCTGTTCCTAAACTATCCGGATTCTCCTTTTGGCTCCCTATCTGGATTCACAAAGAATCCCAATTGCTCACTGTTATTATGCTTGCCCCCCTCATGGACATGTACTCCAGATTAGTCATGTGTTGTGTACTGCAAGAAAAATTAAACAAAAATAAGATTTTCTGTTGGTAATATCTGTTAGCCTCTAACAGTATTCTCAGCACATTTGGATTCTTTGTCCTCATATGACTTGCATAGCTGACACTGTTGGCTTTGCATCCCTGACCTTTAGCCATGGAATTACTGCAACAGGTCTTGCTCAGATGGTACAAAAAGGCAGCGTGCCCCTGAAGCCAATCTGAACACATCAGCTGCTTCCTCTGCTGCCTTTGCAGCTGGGCAGACCCAAGGTCCTGCACTGACCTTTCAGGCCTCAGTGGGATCAAGAATTAAGCAAACATCTAAGGCTTTTTTTTCATAGAACACTAGCCAGGACTGCGCCAAATCTCACTCATGACTCAAATGAGTAATGATGATGGAATTGAGCAACTGAACTATCTAAGACTAAACTTTCTACCTTAAAGGATGCAGCTACTTTCTTCAATTCTGGCATTACTCTGAAAAACACACTTCTGTAACACTAGAGTCCAAAACACCAATTACAGTATCTGTAGTCAATAACAGAGGTTAGTGAAAAGCAACAAGGATCATTTCCCCATTTAGATGTGTGCAGAACACATTGTTTTGTGTGCATTTCAGGCAGTTTATCCTGTGTAATGTGACTATTTTCTTTGACAGAACCACTTCTTAATGCAGGTGCAGTACTGCCCACTAAATACATACTTTTAATGCTTTTATATAAATGCAGTCCTCAAGGTGCTCTTAGTCTTATAAATTTCCTTTAGAACTGAAAAGAAATCAAGACTGTTCTACAGTTTATTAACTAGAAGCAGGAATGAGATTACACTTTAAAGTAAGATTTTGTGCATATACCTATTCATCCACGATGATCTATTTTTATACTAGAGACAGAAGTTATCTCTCACTGCAAATAGGACTTCCAGTGCAGTTCAGTTTTGGCTCAGGTGCCATAGCTGCAAGACTTACCCACCACAGCTCTACAACTTGATTTACTGTAATCCAATTTCAAGACTGTGTTCTTCCATGCAAACACATCAACAACTTACTTGGCTGGTGACAGCCATGACTTAACTCTGTTCAGAAGTCACATACTCTAAAACATCTGGGTAAAGAGATATGTTAGAAATGCTAAATAAAGAAACTACTGTTTTCTCTAATCCTGAATATTGATGTCCCATGCCCTAGATTTTATTCCAAAAGCAAGTGAGTGGCACAGAAACATGAAGGAATTGCTTGTCTGATGAGGACAAGTATGAGGATAGTTTTCTCCCCTGTACATCTGCCCACCTTCTTCCAGACACAGCTGACAACCTCTATGTCAACCCATTTGTCCTTCCAAACCTCTGCTAACAGCTGTTCCAGTTCCAAAGACACCTTCCTACCTTGTGCACCAGAATAGTATGTACTTTAACAGCATTTAGAAATAACTTATTTCAAAGGGCTTATTAAATAAACATATGCTGCTCTCTTTACTCCAATAAGGACAGTGGTGTATCAACTCTGCTGTTACAGCAGAATTATGAAATATTGCTTCAGATACCTCTTGACAGACAACAAGTAAAACAATAGCTATGATTTAATCTATGGCTTAATCCCATAATTGATTTTATGTGCTTGTCCAAACTTCAGTGGAACTGAGTTCTGATCTACCTCCATACATACATACATATGCATGCAGTTTTTCATTTTTGATCTAAAATTGTCTTATATCACAGTTTTGCATAAAATGTTACCATTTCCCATTCTGAGTCAGGTGAGAGGGCAAATTACTTTCATCCTCAGTTAAGCACTTTCACAATAACTAAAGTCTATCTGTTTTCATTCTGGGGCAACACAGGACGTTAAAGAGGGTGCAGGAAAAAGGCTCTGAAAACCAAACTCAGTCAGTAGAATTTTTATGACCTCAGGTAAGGCAATCCATCTCCTCCCATCGCTGTACCCCACAAATACAAGATTAGGATAACAGCATTGGTCCCCTTCTGTAGAAACCTATTTACAGAAACTGCTCCATAAGCATTGTGTATTATTTTAACCAGGTGCTTATACCTGAGCATTTGTTGAAGCATCTCCTGCTAAGCCAGGACAGTGAGTCAGTCTCAAGCTTGTAAAAAAAAAATTGTAGCTTACTGGGACAAGCTTCTATTTGGAAATGCAAAACCTTATCACGAGTATGCTGAAAGCCAATGACAGCCTTACTGCACTGTATTGGTACTACCAAGGCACTGAGAGAACACACACATTTTTTTGTCATGCTTCGTTATCAGGCCTCCACAAATCTATTTTGAAATAAGCAAAAGGCTATCAGCTGTATTTGAGGCACATGAAGTTTGTTTCATGCTCTTGGAAAAAGGGGTTGCAGTACATATCCAAGATTTTAAAATTAGAAATATACTTCTGTCTGATTTTAAAATCACAAATGTACTTCTGTCAAACCTATAAAGGAAAGTAGTAAGTAGCAAGCTGAAAGTACACGCAGAAGTGGGTGAAAGTTCAATGGTCACATTGAGAGAAATGTTAAACCATTTGCTCTTGCAGCAGCCAGTAGAGGAAGAAAGGAGAAGCTGAGCTCTACAGGACATACACTTTATTTTATATACAGACAAAGGCTGTCTAACAAAGTAAAAACTTGAGCCTAACTTTTACAATCCTAGCTTCAGGTCATGCAGTTCCTTCCCAATGGCAGCCATTTATTCCTGACTTTGTACTGTCTCTCAGTGTTAGAAAGACTCAACACTTAAAAAAGCACCTTCTCTTTCTCTCTAGAGACGTATGTCCAAAGGCTTACCTGATGTGTGACTAAGGGCACCTCTTTTATGCTTCTGTGCACAACTCACTTGTTCCTTCCCCTTCATTTCTCCCTAAAACAGAATTCCCTACCCCTGAGAGAAGGGACAGGTGTGGGCACTTCAGATCTGCTTCACCGTTTGCTCCAGCAACTATCCTGGGATAAGGACCTTTAGAATATCCCAAAAGAGACACCCTTTAGCCTCCAAGCTAGAGGCACCAGAATTCATCAGCATATGCCCAACGCACCACATAAACAAACTGAAAGTGTACATAAGGCAGTAGCACACACATACATAGTACAGTCATATGATTTTCTAAAGATAGGTCTCCTTCAGCTAAAGGTTATGGCCTTGATTCAGGTGTTTAAAGCTGAAGTGTCATGGTGTGTTTGCAGCCAGCATGCTGAGGGAACATCACGGCCCTTCTGTCCACACTCACCAATGAATGTGGTCAAGCTGAGTGCTTGCTGCTCAGTTACTTGAATTAACACCATGGAGCAAGTGGACTTCACACCTTAGGCTTTTACTGAAGAATGAAGGTATTGCAGGCCATGTCTGCATAATTTTCATAGCAGACATATGGGAGGGCATGCAAGCCCTCCTTTCCCACTAAAGATATGCTTTGATTCAGTGATACATTTGGACCATGAGAAGATGCCCCAGTGGCTCAGATGACCGAGTGATCTATCTACTCCCCAACTGTTTTAAAGAGTGTCATCCAGAGAAGCTATTCAGGCAGAATATACAAATCTCTGGACACTGCGTCATCCATTCTCTTCATGCATCCCAGCAACCACAATTATTGTATTAGGCACACAAGTGTATTCTCACCTAGTCTTTTTAGTACCAATTTATGGACCGTCTGTCCACTAACTCATTTAATCCCCTTTTGAATACACTGATGCTCTCATCCACTCAACGTACAAGTTTTTGGACATTCCAGAACCAAGTTTGTAAACTGAAATGCGGCTAGGAAAAAAGAAAAACCCAACTTCCGCATGCATAGCACCTTACATCAGGTGATCAGTCCTTGTAAAAGATCAGACAATCCTAGAAGGAAGCAAAGTACACAGATGAAGCCATTATCAGTTTGTGACCTCTAATCAACTTCGTATCAGCATAAAAATACTGCAGAAAATGAAGGAGACCTCAGGAAATAGCGTAACTGTTGTGTCTTGTGACAAAATCAAGAGCTCAGGAAGTTTTGTTTAGTAATATGATTCCAAATCAAGGCAGTTTAATATCTGAAAGAGCTTCCCTATGTCTTCCTTCCCTAAGGCATATTTAATGAATGAATAAAAACATTATTTTTTTTCTTTTTTTCTTTTTTACCAACAGCCTTTAAGTCGGAAGCCAGACCAAGCCACATTTAGCAAGATCTGCACCACGAAAGCCAGACCAGGACAGCCTCACCAAAACGCAGACGTTCGATCTGCCGCTCATCGGGAGGAAACCACGAGGAGCCCAGGGCGGCCCTGCCCGTCGCCTTCCCCCCAGCAGACAGGTCAGTCTGATCCCGATCGCATGTTCACCCAGCTGGACGCGACACCGGTCCGGTGCAGCGCGGACCGACCGCAGCAGCAACGCGCTGCAAGGCGGGTGTCGGCGATGCCGGCGACTGCCCCTCGGATGGGCCGGCTGCCCCTCGGGCCTCAGGGTCTCCGGGATTGGGCAGGGATGGCGTTGCGGGGGACGGGTGCCCGAGGCGTCCTCCTCAGGGACGGACACCGCAACCCGCCGCTTCCAGCCGGGTCCGGCGGTAGGGCGCGAAACGACCCCGGTGAAGGGAGGTGTCTGCCCGCCTCTCCGGAGCTGCAAGCGGGGCCCGAGAGCCGGCTTACCATCTGCTGCGTTGCTCGGAAGGTGGCATCCAGGAGCATCAGCTTCCAGGGGTCCGACAAATTGCCGGGCAGCGGCAGGTACACGTAGTAGGCGGCCAGGGCGGCCAGCGCCGTCAGCAGTATGCAGGCGGTCCGCATCGCCACCGCTACGCTCCCCGCGCTGCGCGGGGCTGCCTCGCCTCGCAGCTCCCCGCGAGGAGTGCACCGCCCCGGGGCCGGCCTCCCTCGGAGGAAGTCGCGGCGTTTCCGAGCCCAGCCCCGCTGGCTGAGTGCTAGCAGCGGCCGTGTGCCAGCTCCGGCTACTGCCCCAGTCCCGGCTGGCGGCGGCCTTAGCTGCGCCTAGGCTCCGCGCAGCACCGCCCCGCGCGGCGCCCGCCCGCTGGGGAGGCCGCTCGGCAGAGCTCGGCGCGCGTCTCTGTGGGGAACACCCCTGAGGAAAGCGGCGGCTGGGGATCGGCGGCCTGTGGGGGGCACGGTGCCGGGGGTGCTTCAGAGGAAGGGGTCGTGCAAGGCCTCAACCCGCCGGCCTCTCCTTGCCAGTCCACACGAGGCTGCCTCGCCCACGGCAGGTGGCCTGACAGAGCTCCACCGTCGCGCCCTAGGCCTGACCCCTTACCCACACGCAGGTCCGCACCCCTTTGCCCACTTTGGGCTAGCAAAATCGTCTTTGTGGTTCTGTGAGGGCAGAGCTGGCAGCAGCGAACCCCGCAGACACACAGACCCCACCGGTTTCCTGTTTCAGGGGTTGTGGCAGCTCTTTGCCAACAGAGAACAGCAACACCAGCGCCCAGGCAAGGTTCACCAGCCTCCACTGAGCCCAGAGGCTGTGAAGGTGAGACAAAAGCTGTAATGCAGATCGATTTGAGTCCATTTGGAAGGGTTCCTGACCCTAGTGTGTTTCCAGGAGGAATTCGGGGTGTTGACAGGAGAGGTACCCCTCCACACTGGGTCAGTAACAAAATTTTGGTAAATGCAAGAACTTTACCTAAGACAAGGAAATTTTCTAAATGGATCTTGTTAATCTCAACATGCAGGAAATACAAACATTACAGAGTTCAGCCTTGACATACTCAGTCACAGTCCAATCTTCAGCAAATTAATACCTGTATTTAAATAGCCAGATTCACGTGTATTATGGATCTCATGCTGAAAGAACCTTTTCTTGTAACAGCAGACGGAGTTTCGACAGATTACAAATGTGAAAGGGCTGTTAGGAAACCAGCTTTGGCAAGAAAGCAGAACAAGGTGAGATGCCCGAGGTCTTAAGCATCCCTTTCTGTATTATTCTGTGCTCACATATTCTTTTACCTGTGTCCTGCTCCCCTGCTACCTTTGCTTTGCACACTCCCATTTCCTTGCCTTCCCAACATCTGCCCCTGAAGTCCACACTCAGGATCCTTGATGACTGCAATAATTTTTGTACCTGTCTTTTCAACAAAAATCCTTACTCCCATACCTCCAGCAAAACTGGGCCTAGTCCCACTCTTCTATCTATGTATCTCTTCATAAGAGTGATAAAAATAATGCTTGATGGAATTTTTCTGAGCTTTCTCATGAGCCCACTGACCCATCCTTCCTATACATCTTGGGCTTGAGCTTAAATTTTGAAAGCTGCTGAATCAATAATGCCTTGAGGACTTTGGATTTTTTTCCAAAATGTGGTTGCCTGAAAAAGAATACAACACTGCTTTGATAAAGGGTCTTTCTAACTCCCAAATGCTTGCAAGATACCGAGAGGGCAGGCAGTCTACCTATGTAAAATCACACCCTGAAGCCAAGAAACACCCACCTGATGTGACCTGCTCTTGTCAAGGTGGGTGCATCTGCTGCAATCCACCCCATTACCAGTCATGCCTTGACCAGTTTTCTCAGAGGGGTGGTAGCGTCACCTTTTGCCTCCAAAGTTAAAAGAGC